>NC_080745.1:93133700-93444325 GCF_020826845.1 Diceros bicornis minor | reverse complement strand
ATGTACACACAGATATGCATGTGCACACATGTACACATATGCACACACCTGTGCATGTGCATGCATGCATATACATATCCACATGCACACACAGATCCACATGCACAAACACATGCACACACATGCGACACACATACATACCTTCAGACTCAGAGCATGGCAGGGGTGGGCTGCCACGTCTAGGGTACCATGGGAGTGGGAGTGCCCTGAAGGCACAGTACTGCACGTAGCAGCTAAGCCTGAACCTTCAAATGAGCCACAGATAACCTGGACTATTTTTAAGCAGATGCAGTGGCACTTCTGTCACTGTGCTATGTTGATAAGTTTCCTGAGCACTGCAATCATTGCTTAGCGGAAGGGGCATTATCTGCTTTGGGGAATTTTGCTGAGTGCCTTTCCTTCTCAACTTCAAAGGAAATCTAGCCAGCCTGCAGATCATGTGAGGAGATAATAACCCGCCTTCAGGAAGTAAAACTGCTGAGAGATGACGAGCTACTCAGAGAGCAGGACAGGACGGGAGAGCTCCGAGCGCAGACTGGGAACATCACTACGCTCCTTCGCCTCGATGGGCTACCATCGTGCTCTCATGAGTATATTTAATTAAGAGATAGTTAAAAATTGAGTGGGCCCCTGTTCAGATGATTCAGATGGTCTTACTTCTGAAATTAAGGGGATGCCTCTCATTTATTTGTTTGAAATTTTCCAAGGGGAACTGACTCAAACAACTCTATTATGAGACATTAAATCATAATTTCCATGATAGAGAACTATAAAGTGAAGAGAACCCTCAAATTTGGAGCCCCCTTGTGGTGCACGTGAATGTTTACCAAATGCTTCACTCTCTTCCATTGGAGAAATCCTCTCCACTGGTCAAACCTTCACTCTGGATACAGCACACGATGCACCTGGTGTGGGAAGCTCGCTCAGGCATGAAGCTCTATTCTAAAGGGTAACATTCTCTATTCTTCTCCCGCAGCCACAAATAATTGATGACAAGGAAAGGAACCCGCACTAACGAGGGGCATTGAGGTACTACTAACTGCCTTCTCCTGTAGGCTGCCTTGTTTGTCCCTCTCACTGACATCCACAGCAGTTCAACGTTTTATGCTGTGGGAACAAAGGGATCGACTGGGATAGAAAGCCTATGACCCACGGAATTGAGCACTGAACTCCAGAGATGAGGGAGGAAGTAGCCCAACACCTTCTCCTTTTTGAGTGGCAAACAAGACATCCCTGAGAGCTGGGGCATGTTTGAGTGTGAGCCCTAGAGCCAGAAAATCAGCAGAATATTTCTTGTTAATGTGGAGGATGAAAACACTTATGCTGAGTAGACGTATTTCCCCACTGAAAATCTGCAGTAATTGATTTTTAAAGCTCCCGTAGAAAATGCTATCATTCCTATTTACTTCTCTGTTGTTAAAATACAGTAAGCACATGTCTGATCCTATCCCCTTACATCTCTATGCAATAGCTAATAATTTTGTCAGATTCTTTTGCCAGAATATGCCCTCATATTTCTTCACTGGAACCTTCATTTGCCAGCAGCGGGCTGCCTGAGCAGAGCTGGAAGGAAAAAGTCAGAGACTATCTTTGCAAAATGACAGAGAAACGATGTGAACGGTTGACTGATTTTCAAATGCCTGACAAATAATTAGTGAAAAGGATAGCTTCTGTTTATCCAATATCTCTTTACAAAATAAAATATGTTGCATCTCCTCAACCTGTGATAGTCATTCGGGAGCTCAAATCTCAAACAATCTGGTTGGTCTCAAGAGGTGTCAGGATTTCACCTAAACCTTATGATTATAATGAGCTGCACATGTGATTCTTGGTAATTCTGGGGCGTCCCCTTATCAGGACATGAGCAGCCGTGGTTCCTCTAATGCATGTATGTGGCAGCAGTGAAAGCGCTGTCATTTTTGATAACTGTCATTTGTTCTGAGTCCAGCATCGAGCTGACAGCAAGGGCAGCACCCGGGCTGTGGAGCCCACATGGTGATTGTGGGGGCCTGTCTCCCACACGTGGAACTCAAAGTCAGATGAGAATCAGTAACAAGTCAGGGTGCAGGCCTCCGATTTTATGAACATAGAAACAAAAACCCAAAAGCAGCATTTTTGCCAGTGGGAGATGTCAGCCTTGCATTTCAGTTGAACTTGCATGTTTTTAGAAAGCAGCTGACTGAAGGAACATGAACCCTATGTTGTATTAACCCATTCTTGGTTTAAATTTTTAACAGTGCCCAGTAATTTTAACACCAGCGGGATTTGTGTGGTCAGTTTCCAGTGTTTAGGATCTGGTGTATCAGTCTTTCTGAGACTCCTTGTGCCTGGTCTCCTCTCTCTTAATCTTATCAAATTCCCAGTCATCAAAGTCTTGGCATTAGGAAAAAGCAGGGATCACAGTTCAGACGGGGTGGGATTATCAAATGCTGGGACTCTATGCACAGCGCATTTTCCATTTTGAGCAAATCATTTCGAGGTGAGAACACTGAAACCTGGAGTGAAGAGGTGACTGACCCCTGGTTCCAGCAAACTTGAGCGAGTCCCAGTGGCAATGGAGAACGGAATTCCGATAGTGCGTTGTGCGGAAGCTTGAGTTCCGGGGGAAACAGTTTGTGAATCACAGCTAGAGTCTGTCTCCCTGTGGTGTGGTCGCCCTCTTCGTTCCCGCAGAGAGGTCTGTGGTGGGGGAAACTAGCATGATAGATCATTGGCTGCGTCCTGTTGGAGGCCATTTTCCCCGCTGGCTGTTGTCCTCAATTCCGTGCTGAGCCACCTCCGAGGGAAGGGTTTCTCTGCCTGATGCTGAGCTGTAAGCTGCCGTGGACTCAGGAAAACCAATTTGGAAGGAGGTTTATTATCCCACACACGGCAAAGGGGAGAAGAGGAGCTATTGGCTCACGCTGGAAAAGGCCTCAATAGATGCGAAACTCGCTGAATCTATTTTAATAGGGTGACATTGAAAATAACCCCGAATTTCTTCTTAAACTCAAAATGGAAAATCTCTTCAGATATTCCTTGCCACAAAAATAAGTCCAAATGTTAGGTTAAGGGGTTCTAAATTATGAACTAGGTGCTCCTTGGGTCGCCCTATGACTTTAAGCCCCAAATTGGTGTTAGTGAACATGATCATTATCTCCTACCAAGCAGAGCAGAACAGAGAAGTGAGTCTCCGGTGCTGCGGTCCCTCTGACTTCTGTATCATTGAATGGTTAGATGGCAAAAGGAAGCTGCTGGTCTACACTTTGGGGGAGCCACAAAGTTGGGTTGCAATGAAAAGAAAGCTCACTCTGCAGTTGCCCGGGTTCCTTCATTAACAGGTATTGGAGCACCTACTGTGTGCTCGGCGCTGTCTGTGGTGCTGAAGATACCACAGGGAAGGAGAGACATTCCAAACCCCTGCTTCCAAAAGAGGCGTGAATGAATCCAGCCCAGATCTGCAGACACTGGCCCAGGTCACAGACCGTGTGCCAACCTGGAGACTCCTGAGCGATAATAAATGCATAATGCTTTAAGACCAGAAAAAACCCACCATCAACAAAGTCTCTGTCCTCCCAGAACTTAGAGCTTGCACTCCAGTGCGTAGACACAGACAATAAGCAGAAAATAAACGAAAGCTGGGGTGCGTTCGATGGCAAATGCTACGAGGAACACTAAGAAGAGGCGAAGGAGGGGTGAGCCACGTGCACACCTGGCAATTTAGAGGGAGGGCAAGGAGGCCCTGAGGAGCTGAACTAGTGGGAGGGAGCATGGTAGAGTGAGGGAGGGAGGGACGAGGGCAGGCTGAGCAGGGCCTGGCCAGCCAACTAAAGACCTGGCTTCATCCCGAGCAAGACAGGCGCCACGGAGGGCTCTGACCCGAGCAGCGCCATGATGTGTCATGACCAATAGGAAGGCCCTCTAGTGTGAGCACCGACTGGAGGGTGCGAGAAAGGGGTAGAAGGAAGCTGCGGTGACGTAGGAGTGAAGTGAGAGCTGGTGGGACCCCGGATACATCTGCAGGGAATGCTGAGAGTGGGTACTGATGAAGTGCACACGGGTATATGGGCAGGAGAGGAGCCACAATGCCACCAGACTGGCTCGAGCTTTGAAAGGACAGGGAGAACAAGACAGCGAACATAACAAGGTTACTGGGCAGCGGTCAGCCCACTCAAGGGCCGGGTCCTGGATCTGAAGTGAGAATTCTCCGTCCGTCTCTGTGTCTCCCCAGCCACATCCAGCCTAGGAGGTGCAGCAAGTAATGGGTGGGTGTTGGGTTGAATCCAGTAGGTGGTTTGGCCAAAAAGGGGGCGAAGGAGGGAAGGTGCATGCAGAGGAGTGACTAATGGTGATGCACGACGAGAGAGCTTGGAGGAGGGAAGCGAGGATGTGGGGCGGAAGTCACCTGGAGAATGAGTGTGGTCAGGGCAGCTGGCACCAGGTGGGGCATCAAGGACAGGAGGAGGTGTCAGGGATGAGCACACCGGGTCTCCTGGTTATATGTGAGCTGCAGTTCTTGGTGATGCAAGGCCAAGTATATGAACGTGGAAGGGAGTAGCCAAAGTGAGATGAGATAGAAGGTGCTGGAGGAAGAAAGTTCAGGAAACTTGTGTTGATCATTTAGATGGAAGCTGAAATAATCACAGGTTAGGGCAGCGTAATGCTGGAGAGAGTGACTGAGTCAGGAGTGAAATTGGTCAAGAAATGGGTGTTAACTGGGTGTGGAGTTATCAGACAAGACCTTACTGCTCTGAGGTGTGGGAACACTGAAAACCATGTCTAGGAGCCCATTCTCCTCTGGGGTCCTGTGGATGAGGGATGGGGCTGATGCTCCCCACATCACAGATGAACCCAAAGACCTTGGCTGGTGGAGGGTGGACAGCTCAGTGGACGCCCTAGGAGCCGCGTCGGAAGCCATTGCCATGCAATCTGCCCTGTGCGCCCTCCACACGTCTGCCACCCGCACACCTGCTGCACCCCGGCAGAGATGGCAACGGGCTGTGAGGGGGAGTGTGGTGAGGAAGGAGGGGCAGGGAAGCATCTGGTCGTCAGATAGTATCCCCACTGCTGTGGGTAGAACTACCACTGAGTAACACTTATCTGTCCTTACCTGTTAGGCAGGTTGAGCTAGTATTACAGATTCTGGTGTTCACACAAAGAAACTGAAGCTCAGAGAATTTAAATGACACCCAGGGTGCCAGTCCAGTGGAGCTGTGACTCTGACCCTGGCCTTCTCCACCTCCTGTTGGTTCCTTCCACGACGCTAGTAGAGAACCACCCCGAGCAACTGCCCCTGGGAAGTGGCTGTGGAGATCTGAACGGGGCCTGGGCAACCTGGGTGAGGGTGAGCACGCTCTGGGAGGTGACAGCAGCCCTGGCTGCAGCCCTCAGGCCAGCTCTGAGCCTGAGATGGGGAGGACTGCTCCACTGGGAGCCAGAGCCCTCTTGCGTCGGTTGCACCTGTGGAGCAGATCCTCGCACCTCAAACTCACCTGTGAGGACCCCCGCCTGTCGGGTCCCAGGGTCACTCTCTCCACCTCTTCCTCTTCCGCTAACCAGTGCCTCCCCTGTGGTCTCAGGGCACCTTAAAGGGAATGGCCTCTGCAGTCTGCCTGACGGGGCCTGGGGGCCTCACCTTATCCCGCTCTGAAAGAAGGGAGCTCAGGCCCTCTGGGACGGACCTGAGGCCCTGCACGTACAGCCGCCGTGTGAATCGGGATGAGGAGGGACCTGGAGCTGACTGAGAAGCACCCTGCTCCGCCGGGTCCCTGGGATGGACCTGGCATCTGCAGGAAGACCTTTTAACCTTATTTCTAACTCTGAAGACAAGAAAATAGGGGTGTGTCTATTCTCAAATTGGACCCTGAAAGATTTGGTTAGGGTAATGGTAAGCCTTATGTGTCAACCTGGCCAGTCTGTAGTGCCCATTGATTGAATCAAACACTAGTCTAGGTGTTGCTGTGGAGGCATTTTGTAGATGTGGTTAACAGCTAGGCTCAGTTGACTTTAAGTAAAACAGATTACCTTCCAAAATGTGGGTGGGCCTCGTCTAATCAGGTGAAGGCCTTAAGAGCAAAAACTGAGGTTTCCCACAAAAGAAGGAATTCTGCCTCAAGACTGCTACATCAACTTCTGCATGAGTTACCAGCCTGCCATACAGAGTTCCAACTTGCCAGCCCCCACAACCCTTTAATTCCCTGAAATCTCCCTTTCTTTCTGTGTACACACACACACACACACACACACACACACACACACACACACTTCTGGTTGTGTTTCTCTAGAACACCCTAACTGATACAATTAGTCATAACAAAATGAGTAAATATGAATGGACTTTCTTTTAGTTTCTCCTGACAAGTATCCAGAGAAACATTAACCTTTCCCCCCAAACATCTGCCCGACATCTGACAAAGTGGCTCTAATCAGGGCCAGGGCAGAGGGGCAGGACTCGTCCGTCACCTGCTTCCCACAGGACCGTGTAACTCTGAGCTGCTTCCTTACGAGGGAGAATTTCATGAAAAATTGTTAATTCTGAAAGCAAAATTATAAATAAACAGATTGAATATTGTCGAGGCCAGTTCACTCACTCCTTAATTTATTCCCCAGAAGCTGCCTCTGGAGGGTTTCATTGAGCTGGGACCCTAAATTTTTCACCAGGCTATTTTGCAATTGAAAATTCAAATTTTACGAAAAAGTAAATATTTATTTAATTTCTGTTGGTTGGCCCCATTACTAATTTACTTATTTTTTTTTTTTTTTTTTTTCAGAAAGAGAGAAGGAAACAAGAAGCAGTCATTTCCCCTATGAACCGTTGTGGAAACATGCTAAGGTCGGGGTTCCACCTGGGGCGTGAGCTGCACGTTGTGTCAGAAACTGAAGGCTGAGTGTCTGATGCATCGACACACCCCATTTCCGACAAAATAGGCAAAAACAAGAGAAGACAAAGCAACAACAGTCATTGAACTCTTGCATTATTTGTCACAGGAGGTCATTGTGTTTGCTTCCTTTTCTATTCGGAAGCAGATCAATGCTGACGACGTTAGCGACAGTGTTGAAACCACAGCGATGCTCAGGAATGAGGAGAAGCCAGGCTGCCACTGCTGTGGCTGCGGACAGCAAAGGTTGCTATGGCGGGCCTCACGGGAGAGGTCAGGGCCGGCCCTGGAGACGTGGGATCCAGAGGCTTCAGAGACCAGGCGAGCTCCAGGGAGAAGGGGCCCCGCTGACCCAGCGCTGGCTGTGCTCCTGGGCCGGAGGAAGTGTCTCCCGATGATTCCCGGCTCCTGGCGTGGCAGGTGGCCGCCAGGAAAGTGCAGCTGACGGGGCTCTGCACCCGCTCCACTTGCAGACCCCGCACGCTCTCCCGCAGACTCAGAGTTCCCGGGTTAAACCTGCCCCTTTGCCAGCTGCTTGTGTACAGCAACGATTTTTGGTGTCCTCAGTTGAGTAAACTCACAGAGCACCAAGTGGATTTGCTTCACTCTCTGCTACGCCCATCCTGAGGCGTGGGTAGCCCAGATCTCTGATGTTGGCTTCATGCGGTTTCGTGATGTGTTTGCAGACTGCAGAGCATAGGGTAAAAACACAGATGCCAAGCCTAGGCTTAAATCCCAGCTCTGTCCTTTCCTAGCTGTGTGACCTTCCACAAACTACTTAACCTCTCTGTGCCTCAGCTTCCTCAACTGTAAAATGGAGAGATAATAAGGGAAGCAGCTGCCTCATAGGTCTGCCCTGAGGATCAGAGTTGTCACAGATTTAAGGGAGTCGGAGCAGTGCCTGGCATGGCTGAGCACCCACAGGTGTTTGCTCTCATCATTTGAGATCTAACAGCCCAGGTTCCAATCAACCATGTTCTTTTTTTTTTTTTTTTGGTGGGGAAGATCGGCGCTGAGCTAACATCTGCCAATCCTCCTGTTTTTTTTTTTTTTTTTTTTTTTTGCTGAGGAAGACTGGCCCTGGGCTAACATCCATGTGCATCTTCCTCTACTTTATATGGGATGCCGCCACAGCATGGCTTGACAAGCGGTTTGTCGGTGCGCGCCCGGGATCTGAACCAGCGAACCCCGGGCTGCCACAGCAGAGCACGGGCACTTAACCACTTGTGCCACCGGGCTGGCCCCTCAACCGTGTTCTTCAGGGCAATTTTCTGAGTATCTGGAAATTACACTGAAGTGCACCTGTGGCTCAGGCCTCAGGCAATGACTCTACTACCGGGCAGAGCTGAGAGCCACGTCTCAGGCTCCGATGTGGGTATCAATCCTCCCGCCTCCCCAGTGTGACCTGAAATAGCCACAGGGCTCCATGTGGTTCATTCTCAGTCAGATGCCCGGTCACAGAAACAGGACCAAAATAGGTTAAAACAGCAACAGAAAGAAATGCTGGTATTTAAGAAGGCTTCCTCCTTGGAAGACGGGGCAGGGTGGTGGGGGGGAAGGAGGACGTTGAGATGACGCACATGCTCATCGTGTGGTGAGTCCTCATTGATTGCACCTGTCTCTCTAACACATTAAACACAGTGTGCGCCCATCTGTAACTTGCTTCCAATCGGTTTGTTAGTCCTCAGCAGCTCTCATCAGGTTCTGAGAGGAAGAAGCAAGAGTTTGGATGAGGAAGGGCCTGGAAAGGCAGGGCTGAGTTAGGTGTCAGGGCAAGGTCCTTGGTGGCCGGGGTTCAGCGTGGGGAGAGATGGGCTTGTTGTAAGCCAACAGCTCCATGCTCCCCCCTACAGCTCCCATAAGCCTTGCTGAAGGGCTGTTGCCAGAAACAAAGCTTGTCTTGGCGGGATTTCCACTGATGTAACCCGAGGCTCTGCCCTTCTCTCTGCCGGCACGGGGAGAAGGGTTGAGCCGCTCCCCGTTACTGGTCTGTGAGCCCACTGGTTTCCCTGACAGCAGTTGGAAATGCTCCCACCTGGCTCCTCTGTGATGACAGGGGCTCAGGAGAGCCACCTCCACAAGAAAGGCAGCCCTCCCTCATCCACAGCCCCCAGACTCTTCTGATCCTGCCCAGAGCCCACTTGCCCACTTCTGGGAGTGGGCAGAACCTTCCGAGTATGGGATTTTATCAAGAGACGGTTTATTTCCAGCAAGGACAATTGCTGCTTGGCTCTTCAAGATTTATGGACAATAAAAATCCTCGCGCACGTAAAGAAATGCTCACAACAGCCACATGATGTGTCCGGCTGCAGATTGCAGAGCAGGAGGAACGTCTCCGAGCTGTCGTTCTGTTATCCCAGCTACCTTTTAACCTCTGGGTGTATTGTTTGCCTCAATGGTGAGGAATGTAAATGCATCATAATTTAGCTGATCGCACTAGCTGGAGGACAATCAGAGGGCTCTGGAGAGAAATGGGCTTGACAAAACAATAGCCTGGAGTCCGTGGATAAATATTGCACCCAACGGCAAACCTCTGGGGTGCGATTGATCCTTGGGTAATAAAGACTGGACGCAAAGGCTCCCCTCAAAGGTGAGGGCATAACATACTGAAATTTGGCCGCTGCAGGCTAAGGCCACCCCACTCTGTACTGAGAGCATTCCTCCCCCACCAGTTGTGGGCGCTAGGGATGTCTGCAGGGTAAAGAAGAGCTCAGAGCACTTGCCCTCAGGTTGTCACACACATGGTGATGACTGGGGAGTTCAAGCACAGCTTCCGCTGCTCAGAGCCCGGGGAGTGGCTGAGGAACGTGCATTCTCGTGAACGCCCAGGTGGGTGAATCTGATGCAACAGGCCAGGGGCACTCTGGAGACTGCTGCCTTAGAGGAGGGTGAGGGGCTGTCTCCTCTCTGCTCCTCCCAGACATCTAAGTGCTGCCTCCCAGCAAGAAAGCCAATGCCAAAGGCCTGAGGTTCAGGAACCAGCAGGACAGAGGGGCTGCTGCCCGCTGCTGAGGAGGAGGTAAGGGCGGCTCCTCGGGGGTTGACCAGAAGGCCAGACTGCTCAGTGCTGGCCAACTGAAGGTGGTTCATGTGTGGACAGGCCTTGGAGGCTGGGGGTGGGTGGATGACAGAGAATGGCTTTGGGGTCAACCCCCCTCCTCCCCCAAGGCCACCTTTGAAGCCGTGTGGAGGGATTGCTGTTAAGAATTTTCTGAGAGTGAATGCAGCTCCGGGCAATGGAGGGGAGTTTGGGATTCTGCCAAGTGTCACCCGCAGAGCCCTGTGCTGGGGAAGATCCCGGGGCCACAGCGGGTCACCCAGAGCAGCAGCTGTTACAGCAAGTGGTGTGTATGAGGCCGGGCTGTGGCAGGGCGGGGCCGCGCAGGCTCCTCCCAGGGGCCTTGCTGGCTCTTGGAGAAGGAGCTACAGCCAGGGAGGGTGGCAACCAGGTGACACACAGCTGACGGGTGAGCACCCCCAGGGTCTGCTTCCAGCTGCGTCTTGCTTTTCTTGGAAACACTTGCAGCTTCCCGAGGCCTTGGCGAGGGGAGGCTGACAGCGCACGAGAGCCCTGCCTGGCGGTTTGTGTGGCCTTGTTATGACTGAGTGTCGTTTACATGAGACCCGGTGAGTCTCTGCCAGAGTCCCCGTCGGATGGATTCTATCCAGGGGACGCTCGAGCGGCCAGCCTGGACCGTGGTGCCTCCCCCTGACCATCACGTCACTACCGAGGTGCTCCTGAGGGGCTCTTCGGAGATGACCAGGCCGTGACCGCAGGCACGCAGCCCCGAGGTACAGCCCTATGAGAGCAGGGCCGCTCAGACTCGGGAGCCGCAGGTGAGCATTCTGCACAGGTGCACACAGTGAAGATTTCCTGAGGCGCCGATCACCTTCTCCTCTTTGCTCCAGCAGCTTAGGGTCACAGGTGCCATGTGCACCCCACAGTCTGGCCACCATCCCCCTCTCGAGCTCAGGGAGCCGTGTCAGTTCACCTGGCATTCTGCTCCAGTTCCTTTATCTGCAAAGTGGGCAGTCTGAGCACCTGGCTCCAAGGCCTGGTGAGGTTTGCGTGAGATGACGTGTACAGGAAGGGCATACAAGAGTGCCTGGTGCATCTTAAGGGCTCAGTCGACACACAAGTATCTCCCAGTGGTGGGAGCCCCGGAACCTGAGAAGTGAAGTGGAGCTTCCCTGGATTATACGCCTTTCTCTCCGTGGAACCGGGCAAGTGATTTATTTTTGGCGGAGCCTCTCCCGGTGGGGGTGAGAAAGGCCTCTCGGGCCTGTGCAAACACTGAGCAGCGTGTTTGTTTTGCAAGTTCCCTAGGCCCGAGGAGTGAGGCACTGTCGCTGTGTGCAGGGAGGGGCTGTTCCCGTCCTCGCGTGCAGCGGGGGCAGCGACCGTGGCTGGTCTTCATCCTCCAATTTCCCGAGTCGCTTGCATCAGTCACTTTCCGGTGTAGGATAAACCAGTTCTGAGTGGTCT
This sequence comes from Diceros bicornis minor, assembly GCF_020826845.1. NCBI lineage: Eukaryota > Metazoa > Chordata > Mammalia > Perissodactyla > Rhinocerotidae > Diceros > Diceros bicornis. The sequence goes on along the minus strand of NC_080745.1, from coordinate 93,432,982 downwards.
CCTAGAACGCGGCGGAGGAACAGAGGTGCCCCCGTCCTTGGAGGAGGGATTACTGTTAGAAAATCTCAAGACTGCAGAAAACTAATCCAGGAGTGAAACGCCCGCTGTTCCCAAGAAGAGCAGACCCAACACCCAGTGACACGAGGCAGACTGCATGCTCTGGGTCCCTTGGCCTTGACCTAAAAGGGGAAGCAGTGGGTCTCAAACCTTAGGGGCATCAAAGCGCCCTGGAGGAGCCCGGCCCTGACTCAGTGGTCTGGGGCAGGGCCTGAGAATCTGCATTTCTAACAAGCTCCCAGGTGCTGCTGATGCTGCTGTGCCGGGAGCACACTTTGAGAACCCCTGACCAGATTTCTGATCGCCTGGGAAAATAGTGTTCACTGGAGGGAGGGCAGAGGGAGAAACTCGGAGGGAGGAATGAGCTGTCCCAGGCCCTGTGGCAGCGGGGGCTCCCAGCTCTGCAGGGGCTGATCCTTTGGAGTGTGCTGTTCTTGCTCTCCGGCTGTGAAATTCTCCTAGTTCAAGGGCAAGAGGGGCAGAAAGACAGGTTTTTGCATGAGCTTTCTCGACTGCTGTGCAAAGCACAGCACGTGATGACATCAATGACCAAGCCCGCCTCCAGGCTTAGCATCTGCACGTTTAATTCGTGCAAGTTACCACCTCAGCTGCACCGTTCAGGCTCTTCAACTAAAGCAGTTTAATTGTTAGAGACTCACACATTCCAACCAGCTACAAGGGACAGAAAAATTTCTGCCATATGACACCAGGCTGTCAAGTGCTTGTATGTTGCAAAGAAAAAGTTTTTCCCAGGTGCGTTGTCAATAGCTGCCTGCTGGGTTTGTCTTCACCGTCACTGTGACACCTGGACTGTGGGCAGGTCAGCCAGATCCTGGCTGCAGGCCTGGGAAAATGAGGTGTCAGAGGAAGGAGGGGACAAAGGAGGGAGGGAGGGGAGACAGAGAGAGGGAAGGGGAAGGAGAGTGAGAAGGAGGCAGAGAGAGTGGAGGGAGGAAGTCGGTGCCATCACGTCCACTCTCTGTGAGTCTTCAAAGTCACTGTTCATCTCCGTGCTCTAGTAATCCAGCAGAGACCACGGGGCCCAATTGGTGTTCAGGAAACAGTTGTTGTTAAATAAACAAATCAGATTGTCCTGCAAACATTTATTAATCAACTTTTCTCTGCTTAGCTCTGCGCCCACTGCCGGTGTGTGACACTTAACAAAGCCAGTATCACTGCTGCCCGGTGTTGATTGGCCTGCTGGCCCCGTCACCCACCCAGGTGACATTCCCTCCTGGGAAGTTCCTGTGGCCAGGCATGCTGAGTTTGGGAGAAGTGAGTGTGCACGCTGAGGCCAATCTTTGGACACTCGTGTCATCGCTCTGAGCAGCTCGTTCTTCTTGGAACATCTGTGGACCCCACGTTATCAAACAACACTTACAAGGCAAAACCACAGAGGCAGCCCCAAATCCAGGAAACACGTTCATCCTGTGCACCTTGAGGACACTGTGATTTTAAAGTTATAGCAAGATGTCATTGATATTTTATTTGCTATATGTGAAATATACGTATATATAAACACAGATATATAAAAATATGTAATATATATAAAATCTCTATGTCTCACAATGATCCTAAATAGTAGGACTTATAACTGCCATTTTGGGGATAGGGTAAAAGACAGTCACAGATCTTGCATCAGTAACTCAAGGTCATATAACTAGTATCAAAAGAGCCAGAATTAAAAGTGACCAGCTTTGAATCCAGCGGGAACTTTTTCACCATGGTGACAGAGGCCGTGTCCCCTGGGAACACTGGGCCCTGTGCTAGTGGGGCCTTCTCCCCGAGACCTGCCATCAGGAGGGGGGCCTTCCCCAGGCACAGCGAGTCTCTGTCCTTCCTGTCCCAGCGGGACAGCAGGGTGGCCGTGGGGCCGAGAGGGGTCCTTCCTAGGGTTCTTTTGTAACTGCAGGGAGTCAGTCTCAGACCACACCAGGGGGCACTAAAGCTTGGCTTCCCCACTCTGAGACCCCCCTCCCCAGCCATGGCATGCCCATTGTCCTATTCCATATTGCTATCTTCCCATCCCCATCCCCACTCCCCCGAGGGTCCACTACCCCCCTAGCCCCTCCGATTGGTAATGAGCTGTGGTGACAATGTGCCAAGACTGGGCCTTTTGGTCCATGCTACAGGCCCAAGAGGAGAAAGGGCAGCTACTCTGAGTCACAGATGCCATTCAGTTCCTTGGAGGTGGGCTCCCTCTCCAAAGTCCGACTGCATCAGACCAAACCCACCTTGTGGGAGGGGAGGACGTCATCAAGGTGGAGTCCACCGTCCTTTAGCCGGGAGAGCATCCTGCCGTGAGAGATTCCCACACTGCGCCAGCTCCTCTTCCTCCCTGTGATCTCCTCCCAAACTGACACAGACTCGCTGGACACGTGCTCTGTAGTGGGCTGTGAGCAGTTGCGGTGCAAGCAGGAGCCTGGAATGCTCTTACAGGGTTGGGCTTCTCCGTCTATCCCTCTGCCTTTGCCACAGCAGCATGCTCCAGCTACCTGCTGGAGGATGGGACATGCGGAAGAAACCCAGGTCACTCAGCTGTCTTTGGCAAATCCGTTATAGACCCAGTGACAGCCACCCAACCTCAGACAAGTGAGTTCAGCCAAGACCAAAAGAACCATCCAGCCAACCCACAGGTTCACGAGCTGGGTGAATGTTTATTGCTTCAATCATTGAATGTAGGGCTGTTTGTTACACAGCGGACACTATGGCAGAAGATAACTGATACCGTAGCGCTATCTGAACTGACAGCTACAAACACAGGCCCAGGGTGCCTCTCCCACTGGGGCCAGGGTTGATAACCAAGGCCAGAGAGCTGGGATGAGAGAGACCTGTCTACTGGGCCATCCCAGAGTCGTCTCCACCTGCGTGGGACAAGGCTCGGAGGACACTGCTTATTGCAGAAAGGGGCAGGAAGCTGCCTGCCACATCTTTCTGTTATAGACTCACCTTATGGTGCTTAGAGAGCCACTTGTTTCCTGGGTTGTGTTTGAATGATGACACCAAGTACTTTACAGGGAGAGAAGAGCCAAAGGAGGGATGTGCTCCCTTTCAAGAAATGAGAGAGGAGACTTCCTAGGAGCTAACTGTCCTTCCAGGGCAAGAATGAATCACAGTCATGAATCTAGGAAAGGCAAAGCCCAATTTTTCTTTCTGAAATGGAGTGTCTAATCTCACCATAAATACTACTGCATGATTTGACATGCTTTTACAGCATGGGGATATAATAATCAATACTAAAAAGATAAAACAATGCATTTGGACGGTGATGAACCAAAGAAGGACAGGATTGGTGGAATTAAATTAAGCAAAAATCTAAAACAGAAACAGACACTGACTTCCCATTATCTGAGCTATAGAAAAATTCATTTCTGTAAACATTTTTTAAAAAGGTTTCATCCAGTTATTTCAGGATCTCAATTACTCTTGAAAATGAGACAAGCTGGCAATTGAGAATAGCTTTCTTTTAACTATTCAGTGCCAAGGAAAACATAAAAATGACTCTATTTTAATGAGTAAAATTTACATATACTATTGACCTTGCATGAAACCTCGCGTTATATGAAACATACTGCACGCTGCATCATCTGATGCACACTTTTCCTTTCATATAGTTGACATTTAAAAGTAGTCCTCAGCGTCAAGAAAACCATCACATTAATCTTGCTTTTCCATAATCTGAAGAAAGGAGGGAGAGAAAGAGCAAACGAACATTTCTCGTTGACAAGGACGCACAAGGCCCAAAGTCCCACAGCGCCGTTGTCCCGAGTATGTGGGTCTTTCAGGAAGGGCATCAGGGGAGGAGGGAGGGGCCCCATTGAAACCAAGATGGAGCTTTGGGGTTTCTGAATTCTCACGGAGAACGTGTGTTTCCTTTCTTTCAGCCATGTTATTGAGCACCCCGGGGCACGAGTTCAGCTGACCCCGGGCTGCACTGGTCTGCCTCAAAGACACAGCTTCTGCAAGGCCAGGCAGGCCACTGGGCTGGAGGGGAAGGCCTTACCTGTGGACCGCCTCTCCACTCAGCTCTCCTGACTGTGGCTTTGCTGGGGAGTGGAGATAGAGTTCTGACCACCAGACTGTCTGTTCTGGCTGAACTTGACAAGCAGCAGGTGTCAGCTTTCCAACCACGCTCTTTGTTCAGAGAATTTTTTTATCCTTATTTCTGCCTCTGTTCTTGCCTAAGTCCAGTCTCTCCATTTTGCCTCAAATTTGCCACTCAAGAACGTTGGCTGGTTTCCTCAGCTCCTCCTTAGATGAAGAGCCAAGTATCCCTGCTACTGTCCCTGCCTCTGGGAGCACAGAGGCAGGAGCCTCAGCGTCGTCAGAACTGCAGCACAAAGTCATTCGTTCATTCTTTCAGTCATTCATCCAGGCAGCATTTATTGAGGACTTTCTATGCACAAACAGATAAGATAGAACTCCTATTCTCAAGAATAATAGGAAGCAATGTGCAGTGATACAATCAAGACATACAATAGCTGTGGGAGTGGAGCAAGTGTGGGATTAGAAATGCCACAGAGGCAATAAAATGCTTTTCATAGGTGAAGATATTTGACTTAGGCCTTGAAGTATGAGGAGGAAGAAAAAAATGACGGGGAACCTCCTCAGGCAGAGTACAAATAAGGAAAAGACCTTTGTATCATGGAATAATGAGCAAGAGACATAGGCCAATAAGTCACAATAGAAGACATACACAAGGACACCAGTAAACAAACATCTTTTAAAAAAGGATCCAACCTCAATAAGAATCCAATATATGTAAATTAAAACCACAAAACGGGATGACTTGTTACCAGCTAGATTTGAAGGGTTTTAAAAATGATAACACTCCATGATAGCGTGAGATGAACTGACTACACTCCTACACCACCGACCTCGCAATACGTATCAGGAATTTTACAAGGGTCCATACCCTCTGGCCTTCTCTAATCTGAAGACAAAGATTTATACTCAAAGATGGTCATACATTATTGTGCATATTAGCAAAATTGAGAAGCTCTAAATATTCAACATGGAAATATGGAATACTCATAAATGTGTTATTATGTGGCTATTTAAAATCACGTTTGTAAGAAACATTTAGTGACATGGAAAAATAATGATAGTATAAGTAAAATTTATCTTTCAAAATTGTGTAATGAATGTTATCATTATCATAAAAAATGAGTGTTAGGTTGCATGTTTTCAGATGCAGGTAACAATCTGTGAGTTAGAGTGTCTTATATAATGAGTTTATTCTCATCCGTAACGAGACATTTGGACATAGATGGCCCTGGAATTAGTACACAGCACTTTTAAGGACTGGGCGCTCCCAACCTTCTTCTCTGCCATCCTTTCTGTCTTGGTCCTGTCCTCAGTTTTGGTCCCTCCTGCTGCTCACAAGATGACTGCCAGTGTCATGGACTCACAAGCCATGTCAAAATGTTAGCCAAAAAACCAGCCATTTCTCTCTGTCTCTTCATATATATCTATTTTTTAAATATATTTTTCATATACATATGTGAAAACTCTTTTAACCAAGTTTTTGGTAGAATAGCCCTTACCTTTCATCAACCATGGGTCAACATGTCCATGCCAACACTAATCTCTGGTGATGGGAATGGACAAGACAAATCTAACATTCACTTTCTGAGGTGGGGAGGAGCTATTTTCTGAGCACAAGGCCATCTAACACCTGAGCAGGGTCAAGAATTTTGTCAGCAAAGATTGTGAGCAAAGGAATAATGGCTGTTGGGTAGACAACCAGCAATTTTCCATAAAATACTTGGAGTAAAGAAAAGAAATCAATACTCCAAAAAGTGAACAGTAATTATCTCTAGGCTACTGTGGAATTGGGGTTGAATTATATTTTCTTCTTTATGTGTCTGAATGCTTACAAATGTTTTCATCAACGTGTATTTATTTTAAAGACAGAGAATATGTAAAAGATAATTTGAAAAGAAACATTTGAATGGAGAAGTTTGAGCATCATGTGATATTTGTGTAGACTGTCAGTAATGAGCAACAGTTAGAACACCTGTGTTCACGGGAAATGGCTGTTTCTGCAGCTGTGAGTAGGTGAAGTGTGTTCCTGTTACATATCTTAAGTAGTTAAGACAATACTTACATTCTCTCTTTAATGACTTCCATAGACTAGAAGGGTGGGAAGAAGTAGTGAGGGCTGTAGATGCCAAGACCAGTTGCTAAAGTGAGATAAACATGGAATGAAAGAAAAAAAACTTTAGATCCCCAATGCACAGTAAAATAAAAGACATGAACATAGAAGGCCAGGTTTTAGAGAAAAGTTGAAAATAAAGGCAAGAATATTTAATAAAACTTTGTAATAGACAGTGTGTAAAAAAGCTGGAGGGCTATGGTTTTAAAAACTGAAATATATAATGATTATAGATAATAAATAATTTCTAAAAAAGCATTTAAATCAAACTAGGATGTGTAAAGAAAAGCATAAAATAATATATGATTCTTATTTCACTTCCACCTATGACAGGTTGGCTTATACGTGCTCATCTTCACTCCGTTCACTAGAAAACTGGACAAAATATATAAAACAATATGTGAGAGTTTTTCATGAACTGGCAACCTGAGACTGCAGTCCCTAAGAGAAGGTAAACAAATTAGGTGAGCCCTCTGATCACCTCACCCTTTCTCCCTGCAGGTGTTCTCCAGCTGTGGCATGAGGAGTGGAACCCAAGAGGTCCATGCCAGTCTTGCTGAGCTGAGGATGTGGATCAGAGTTTAGCAAGGTTGATGTGGCTGGAATTTGCAGAGCAGTTCACTCAAGAAGAAGCTATGCAGAGAAAGAGCCCTAGAAATTTTCATAAGATCTTCATTGTCTATTTGGCTGAATACGAAGTTGCACACACACGATGTGGAACTCCATAAAATTAGTGAAAGAACAGGTGCTGTGGGTCTGTAAAATGAACAATTCCCACAGCTTACACAGAGCTGGAAGATGTTAGAATTCCACTTGGCCAAACATAAGAGAGTGGCCTTGTTAACACCAGACCATTCATCAAAGACGTAAAGGAAAACAACAACAATAACATGTGTCGTGGAGTCAAATGAATGAAGATGACACAAAGGGGAAGAGTGAAATGGAAGTATACTGCCATTTCTTACCCATGAAGTTGTATATTAGTTGAAGGCTGGTTGTGGTATTTTAATTATGCACATTCCCTACAACCTCTACTAAAAAACAAACAAACAAGAAGATTTAGCTAATAAACCAGTGGGAAAGAAAAAATGAATACGCATATTTCTCAATCAATCCAAAAGAAGGGAAAAAAGAGGAAAAGTAGAAAAAATATCAAAAAAAAAGACTAGATGGGACAAATAGACAACAAATGGTAAAATGGTATACCTCAACATATCAATAATTACACTGAATGTAAATGATTTAAATTGCAGTGAAAAGGCAGAGATTATTAGACTGGGAAAAAATGCAACACAACTCTATGCTGTTTCATGAAATGCACCTTAAATATAAAAAAGAAGAAATATTTTAAAAATAGAAAGATGATAAAGTATACCACGTAAATATTAATGATACAAGAGCTGAAGTGGCTGTATAATTACTCAACAAAATAGACTTCAGAAAGAGGGAATAACATAAGAGTAAATAACAAACTTTTACAATGATAAATGGATCGATTCCTCAAGAAGACATAACAGGCATTAACGCATCTGCACCCAACAACGAAGCCTCAAATACTTGAAGAATAAACACTCAGAAGTCAAAGGCAAAGTGGAGAAGTCAACAAGTACAGTTAGATATTTCTGAACTCCTCTCTCATTTGTCTAAGAACAAGTAGATGTAAAATCAATAAGAACACAGGAGACTTCAACAATGCCATCAACCAAATTGATCTAGTGTTCACTGGACACCACCCAACAACAGCAAAACATATATTCCTTTCAAGTACACAAAGAACTTCACCAATATATATCATGTGTTGAGCCAAAACAAATCAAAATAAGTTCAAAAGGATTAAAATCACACAGGTTATTTTTTCTGAACCAACTGAAATTAAATTAGAAATCAATAAGAAAAATATCTGGAAAATCTCTAAATATTTGGAAATTAAACAAAAATGCTTTGAACCTAATGATGAAAAACACAATGTATCAAAATGTGTGAGATACAAAACTGATATAAAGAGGAATTTCAAGCTTTAAATATCAGAGAAGGAAGTTTTAAAATTAGCCATCATAACTTTTACATTAAGAAGCTAGGAGAGGGCCGGCCCCGTGGCTTAGCGGTTAAGTGCACACGCTCCGCTGCTGGCGGCCCGGGTTCGGATCCCGGGCGCGCACCGACGCACCGCTTCTCCAGCCATGCTGAGGCCGCGTCCCACATACAGCAACTACAAGGATGTGCAACTATGACATACAACTATCTACCAGGGCTTTGGGGGAAAAATAAATTAATTAAAAAAAAAATTAAAAAAAAAAAGAAGCTAGGAGAAAGAGAAACAATATAAACCCAAAGCATGTAGAAAAAAGGAAATAAAGAGAACAGATCAGTGAAATTAAAAAATGGGCAAAAAAAACCCAGGAAATAAATGGAAAGTGATATTTTAAAATATCAATAAAATTTATGAGTTTCTAGCTTGACTTATTTTTAAAAACAGAGAGAATACAAAAACTGCTATCAGAAGTGAAAGAGATGATATTACTATAGATCCTACAGACATTCATAGGATAATAAGGGGTTAGTAGGAACAACGGTAACCCCAAAACATAAAAATATAAATGAAATTGGTGAATTATTTGAAAAATAATAATGTACCAAAAATTACATAAAAATAAATATCTCTTATCTAGTAATGTATTGAATTTATATTTAAAACCCATTCACAAAGGAAATTGCAGAGCCAGATGGTCTTAGTGGTGAATTCTATTGAACATTCAGGGAAGATGTTGCACCAGTATTATATAAGCTCCCTCAGAAAATAGAGGAGGAGACAATTCCCAATTAATTTATGAAAAAAAAAATTTCATGAAAAGGAAGCTACAGACCAATATTCCTCATGAATATAGATGTAAAAATCCTTAGCTAAATATTAGCAATTCAAATCAGGCAATATATAAGAGAATAATATATTATTATCAAGGGGTGATTATTCTCAGAATGCAAGAGTGATTTTACATTAAAAAGTCAATCAATTTAGTTTACCATATTAAAAGAATAAAAAAGCACTGACCTCAATATATGTAGAAAATGCATTTGACACAATTCAACATCCATCCCTGAGGAAACACGGCAGCAAAGTCTGAATAGCAGGGAATTTCCTCACTCTGCTTAAGGACATCTAAAAGAAACGATTGACATATTCTTTGACCTTGCTAAATTCATTTATAAGTTCTCTGCTTTTGTTCTTTTTTGAAATTATTTCGGCTCTTCTAGTTACTTTCATTTATTTATTTATTTATTTTCGTGAGGAAGATTGGCCCTGAGCTAACATCTGCTGATCCTCCTCTCTTTTTGCTGAGGAAGACTGACCCTGGGCTAACATCCTCATCCATCTTCCTCCACTTTATACGGGATGCCACCACAGCATGGCTCAATAAGCGGTGAGTCGGTGCGCGCCCGGGATCCGAACCGGCGAACCCCGGGCCGCCACAGAGGAGCCCGTGCACTTAACTGCTTGCGCCACCGGGCCAGCCCCTCTTCTAGTTATTTTTAATTTTCATATGATCACTATCTGATTTCAAGACTTATGATAAAGCTACCTCAATCAAGAAAATGTCCAGTTTACATAAGGATAGACCGATAGTTCAAATGAACAGAACACATGTCAAGGAATTTCAGTGGAGAATAAATAGTTTTTAAGAATCCACTTCCAGAATGGCTAGTACCTCTGGAAATCCATTACTCCACAAAGGCAATGAGAACGCTAAAGAATTGTCAACATCAATTTTTTCAGGACTCTGTAAATTAACCACAGGCTTGCAACAATCCGAGGAGCATTTATTAAAGAAAAAAGGCTGAATCTTGGAATTGCATCCAAAACATAAACAACTCATACAACTCAATAAGAAGAAGATAAACACTCCAATAAAAAGTGGGCCAAAGATTTGGGTGAACACTTCAGCAAAGAAAGTGTTGTGTTGTACACATTGGACTATACGCTTCAAATGAGTGCATTTTACTCTACGTAAATTAAATCTCAGTGGAATTGATTTCAAACTTTAACGTTGAAAACTCAGCAAAATATTTGAGGAGACACTTGACAAAGCAATATATATGAATGACCAATAAGCACATGAAAAGATGCCCAATATGAGTAACCATCAAAAGGCAAAGCAAAGCCCCAGGAAGACAGGACTACATACACACTAGGATGGATAAATTTTTTTTTTTTCTTTTTGTGAGGAGGACTGGCCCTGCACTAACATCCAATGCCAATCCTCCTCTTTTTTTGCTGAGGAAGATTGACCCTGGGCTAACATCTGTGCTCATCGTCCTCTACTTTATATGGGATGCCGCCACAGCATGGCTTGACAAGTGGTGCATTGGTGCGTGCCTGGGATCCGAACCTGCAAACCCCAGGCTGCCACAGAGGAGCGTACACACTTAACTGCTGCTCTACTGGGCTGGCCCCCAGATAAAATTTAAAAATAACCATTTCAGGTGAATATGAGAAGCAAGTGGAACTTTTCTATATGTCTCGGGAGATTAAATGTGGTACAACCACTTTGGAAAACAGTTTGGCAATTTATTACAAAGTTAAAAATACACTTTTCATATAACCTAGAAATTCGATTCATGTATTTACTAAAAAGTCATGAAACATGTCCACATAATGACTTGTCCACAAATGTTTATAGCAGTTTTACCCATCATGCCCCAAACTGGAAAGAACTGGAAAGTCCACCAGCAGATGAATTGGTAATCAGGTCTGAGTACATTTACACAGTGGAATACTACTTAGTAATAAAAAGGAATGTACTGCTGTTCCTCATAAAAACGTGAATGAATCTAGAAAACATTGTGTTGAGTAAAAGAATTGAGGTACAAATATGTGAATATTGTAAAAATGCTTTTATATGAAATTCTGGGACATGCAAAACTAATTAATAGGACACAAAGCAAGTCAGAGGTTGCCTGGAGGCTGGAGTGGGGTTGTGGGATGGTGTTCCAAGGATGCTTTTCTGGGCTGATGGACATGTCCTATATCTTGATTGTGGTGGTGGTTACATTGATATTTGCATTTGTAAAAACACTTAAAATGGATGCATTTTACTGCAAGTAATGTGCACTTCAGTAAAGTTTATTTAAGAAGTAAAAAAAACTATAAAAAACAAAACCAAATAATTAGTGTTTCCTATAAGAAATTCACTGATCCATGAATTTTAACAGGAGAAATGTCATATATTTCCCAGGACAGCATACCCCATGCCACGAGAACAGTACGTGGCCGTGAGACTAAATAGCAGTCTGTGGTCCCTAAATGGATGCACGGTGTGGCAGCATCTGGGAACCTCCGTGAAGGAACTGCTGGTACCGAGGGAAGAGAAGTCATCAAATGAAAAGTCACTATCAAAGAAGGGTGGCTGGAGAGGGGCAGTCCCGAGACAGCCGACCACCAAGGCCCTGGGTGCTGGGGCTATTGGAGGTGGCTTCTCTCCACTCTCCCCCCAGAACAAAGCCCGTTGTTCCTCTCTCAGCCCATGTGCACGGCCAGGGTGACAGTCCTCTTAGCCTCAGTTTCATTCGGTTACAAGACAAAAATAATACCCCACTTGCAGGTTGCTGTGCAGATTGAATGTGAATGCCTGCCACATGCCGGGCACAGAGAGCTCAAGGATATTGCTCAAGGTCACAGAGCCAATGAGAATCAGAGTCAAGATGCTAATTTGGGCACTTCCCCACTAAGTGTAGAGCATCATATCTCCCAAAAGGGCCTTCTGGTGTCTCGTGTCGTCAGATGTATGCGTGTGGGTATCCACAAGGCTGCTCCAAAACTGTGAACACAGCTTACTGTAAATTTGTATTTTTTGCAAAGTGTAAATTCTCATGGGATATCCTCCATGGCTAAGATTGCTGGTTGTCATCTAAAAGCCTTTTTCCTTCCTAGAGAGTAGTAGAGTTTTTAGCTGAGACACCCTCCTACCCCCGCCTTAAGTCTAAACACCACATTTACCAGAATCCCTTGCAGGTAGGTATGGCCTTGTGACTAAACAGTGGCCCGTAGGCTCTCAGAGGATGTGGCAGGCTGGCATGCACCTGTTGACTTTCCTTCTCTCCTTCCTCATCATGCTTTTCCTATAGCTGGAGTTCCATCTGGGACCATCAAGGACACGCCAGGAGGACTTGTTCCCAAAGTCGTCTGCGAGCAGAGCCCCAGCCCTGGATGGCTGTCCTCAGCACTTCTGCATGTGAAAAGGAAAACCCCAAACATTAGTGCTTAAACAAAATAGATAGACAAAGTAGATAGATATTTGTTTTCGCTACTTATTAGCTGAACCTAATCTCAACCATGGGTAGAAAAGTGTATGCAATTTTATTTCTTAGGATTGTCCTAGCTATGAAGTACTTATATCATGTGCGCACTTACAGAGAAAATCATTTGTTCTAGGTATAAATGGAGTGGGGCCAGAAGATAAGAGGAGGGGGAGCCTAGGCATCAGTACAGAATGTGAAATGGGGTGAGGCATGGATTCCCTGTTACCCAATGTTTGCCGAACACGTACCACGTCCACGGGGCCATGGTGACCATAAAGACCCAGCCCACGTGCTCCTGAAAGCAGGATGCAAAGAACTCCTCTGAGAGGGAATATTTACCCTGGCTTTGCCTGTGTCTACAGCGTTGCAAGGTAAATGTTAGGGTGTCTATTTTGTCTCCCAGAGAAGGCTGGGTCACAGGTGTTAAATGCCTTGCCTGGTGTCACTCAGAAAGTGGTTGAACTAGGATTTTAACCCTAGCAGTCAGACTCCAAAGTCTGTGTTGTCCAGAAAGCCCAGTGCCTCTTGGAGCTCACCGGCTTGCTGAGGATGAAGGAGAGGAAGACAGAACAAAGAGAGCTAAGAAGGATGCAAAGAGGAATGAAGGCAGCAACAAAAGAAAAATAAATTGGACTACATCGAAATGAAAAACTTCCATGCATCAAAGGACACAATCAACAGAGAAGGAAACTGACAGAATAGGAGAAAATATTTGCAAATCCTCTCTCTGATAAGGGGTTAATATCCAGAATATACAAGTAACTAGTAAAACTCAACAATAAAAAACAAAACCTGATTGAAAAATGGACAAAGGACTTGAATAGACATTTCTCCAAAGAAGATACAAATAGCCAATATGCACATGAGAAGATGCTCAACGTCACTAATCATGAGAGAAATACAAATGAAAACCACAATAAGATACCATCTCACACCTACTAGGCTGACTACGATTTAAAAAAATAACAAGTGTAGGTGAGGATGTGGAGAAATTGGAACTCTGTGCACTGTTGGTGGGAATGTAAAATGGTGTAGCCACTATGGAAAACAATATGGTGGTTCCTCAAAAAATTAAAACTAGAATTACCATAGGACCCAGCAATTCTACTTATAGAGATATGCAAAATAATTAAAAGCACGGGCTCAAAGAGGTATTTGTACACCTATGTTCATAGCAGTTTTATTGACAATTAGCCTAAAAGTGGAAGCAATTCAATTGTCACGAGGGATGAATGGATAAAGTGTAGTATACACATATAATGGACTATCATTCAGCCTTAAAAAAGACAGAAATTCTGACATTTGCTACAATGTGGAAGAACCTTGAAGATATCCTGGTAGGTAGAATAAGCCGTCACAAATGTCAAGGACAGATGGTGTGTGATTCCACTTGTGTGAGGACCCTAAAGGAGTCAGATTCACAGAGACAGAAAGCAGATGGTGGGCGCCAGGGCCTGGGGGAGCGGGGAATGGGAATTTAGTATTTAATGGGCAGAGTTTCAGTTTTGGAAGGTGAAAAGTGTTCTAGAGGTGGACGATGGTGATGGTTGCACAACACTGTAGTGTACTCCATGCCACTGAACTGTACACTTTGAAATATTTGAGATGATAAATGTTATGTTTTGTGTATTTTCCACAATTTTTAAAAATTAAAAATTAAAATAAAAAAACGTGAATAGAGGTAAATGGAGGCTTTGGACTCAGCATCTTCCTATGCAAAGATATAGGAAGAAAGGAGAGAAAAGAAACACATTCACAAATTGGAGAATAAATGAGGAGGTGAAGTCACTTGCTTTGGAAGGATTGAAACTCATATGCATTTTCCAAGGTGGAGTTGGCTCCTGAGTGGTCAGCAGTAGCTGGGAAAATGATATGGAAAGTAGGTACACTCAATATTTTTCAGTGTCTTTGCATCCCACCATCCACCCCCAGAAAATATTCTAAATAACTTGTAGCGATCCGTGTACCAACTGTCGTCTGATACTGAGGCTTCACATGGCTACCCCTTCTTGGCAATTTGTGAGAAATGATGAAATACTGTGTGGGTTGATAGTAATTAATGCCTCAGGAAAAGTCTGTCCTTGGCATGAAATTGGACTCCCTCACCATCAGTGGAGGGAGTGTAGGTTTAATTGCTGTTGGTGGTTTGGCTGGTTGGGTGGATCTCAGATGCTTTGAACCTTCTCGCCTAATATGCAGTGCAGCTCTAAGGTTACTTTTTGGTTTTGAAATTGCCTGTCTGGATACTTCTTATTATTGTTGCAACAAAGCTGACTTATGTATGCAAGGAAAGATTTTGTGTACAGACTGAAGAAAAAGTGTGCCATTTTACATTCTTTATTTGTTGAAGATATTTATTAACTTTTTAGAGATTTTGCATCTTCTTGTTTGTTTATATATAATAATATTTGGGAGTGGCAGGGGTGCACATTTAACAAGCTGATTGCATCACTAGCCATGTATTACATGTGTTATGTTGGCAGCATAAAATTGTTTCATTCATTTTTTCATCCCTCCATCCTTCCATCCATCCATCCATCCATCCATCCATCCATCCATCCATCCATCCACTCATTCATTCTCTCCTTCATCCATTAGTTTGTCATACACTGATGGAATGTCTGCTATATGCCGAGCACTGCACTGGGTCCTGGGGAAATTCAGAGTCTTCCAGTTTGGGGAGCAATGACCAACACTACGATGTTTTGTGGCCACCTGTGTCAATGCTATGTGAATGCAAAAAAGACGGTGACCAATCCTGCCTGGAAGTGCCAGGCCCACCCAACAGCAACTCTGAGGTGGGCGTTGGAGAGAGGGAAAGGCTTATGTACATGGAGTAGCGCATTTAGGAGAGGACAGCACAGGCCAAAACCAAACCAGACTTTCTGGTGTGTGGGGAGTGGCCAGTGCCCGGGTCTGCAGGATGGAGAAGTCGCCCTGTAGGGTGTCCCGGTGACTGCGCCCAGTCTCCATCCCATTTCTGCCTGCGACGGGCACGGCTACCCTCCGCTTCCTCCTTGACGTCTCACCCAGGGGATGGATGGCCCTTCTTTACCGAGACTTGTCCTTTACGTAGGTGCCTGTCTTCACTCACATAGTGGTGTTTGCTCCTAGGGACAAAGTCTTGTCCAGTGGAAGAAGGCTGTGTAAGAGGGGCAGAGGAGGAAATCTGGGATCCAGAAGTCTAAGTGGAGCACGCTGCTGGTTTCAAACCCATTTTCTTCTCTGTGACTTCCAAGGCTGGTTTGCACACATGTATGACTACATAGCACGCTTCTCCACAGTGGCTTCCTGAGACATTCGCTATTCTTCTTAAGGAGTTCCGTCCTGCTGCTCCCAAAGAGGTGTGGGATCAGGCCGCTAGGAGGAATCTGGGACAACACAACATCCATATCAGGATGACTTGCTCCCAAAGAAACCTTCCTTCCACAGCGAGGGCTGCTCTGGGCACCCCAGGGCAGCAGACACCCCGCTGGGGTTGAACTTGTGGATGGTCCTGTCGCTCCTGGTGTTAGGAATGCAGTCTGTGAGGCTCCACCTCCCGCCTCCCCCCTTGTGGCTTCTGCTGAGCCCAGGGAAGACACCGCTGCTTTGCATCTTTTATTCATAGGCTCTTCGTGAAGCAGGCTCACGGGGGACTCCCACAACAGCATGAGTGATGTTGTTTAAAAGCATCTTGCCACTTGATAGCAAAAGCGGAATTACTCTTGTAGTGCAGCTCATCCATCTCCAAATACGGCTTTTTAATGCTTTTTCCTGTGGAAGGTCAACTTTGAATGAAATAACGGGAGTGGCATCCTTGGTGGCTGGTTGCAGTTTTACTTAAGTTCTTCCTTAAGGAATCTGAATGAGGAATTCTCCTTTTCGGGTGTCATTCAGTAGGGGGCCCTTCCCCCATGGCGGGAGTGCAGCCTGGTGTCTCCGAGACTGGAGACATTTTGCAGCATCACCTAGAGTGGCTCTTGGACATAGTGAAAGCACAAGAGGACCAAAGCTGGACCCTCCTTCGGAGCAGGAGGCTTTCTTCAGCTGGGGGACGGGGTCTTCACCAGGCAGATGGAAGCACATTGGAGAGAGTCCAGGGAGTGAGGAAGCCATCTTTTTAGTGGTCTGAGTTGCTCTAGTTCACTGAAGTGTCGGGCTGGCCCGTAGGAGTGTGTGTGACAACCGCTGGACCTTATTTCAGCCTCTCCGCAGGATGGCTCTGCTTTGGCCATCTTCACGACAGGCCTGTGGACATGGCTGCAAGGTTCTCCTTACTTGCTCTTTTCTTTTTCTATGACATTGGGTCTCAACGTTGGGGGGGGGCAGTTCCTCTTAGGGGATATTTGGCAATTTTTTGGAGAAATTTTTTGATTATCATGACTTGGGGGCTTGCTACTGGTATTCAGTGGGTAGACGCTAGGGATGCTGCCAAACACCCTACAAGGGCCGAGACAGACCCCACGACAGAGGGTTGTGCCACCCTGTGGATGTTTAACACCTTTACAGCTTCACTGAGGGATACATCGCCCTTTTAAAGTGTATATTTCAGGGCTTTTTAGTATATTCACAGATATTTGCAACTATCACTACGATCAATTTTAGAACATTATCTTCACCTTAAACAGAACCCCCCACCATTCAGCTTTCATGCCCCATCCTCACATCCCCTCCAGCCTTAAGCAACCACCTAGCTATTTTCTGTCTTCATAGATTGGCCTATTCTGGACATTTCATAAAAATTGAATAACATAACATGTGGTCTTTGCAGCTGGCTTCTTTGACTTAGCATAATGTTTTCAAGGTCCATCCATGTTGCAGCGTGTGTCAGTGCTTCCTTCCTTTTTATGGCGGACATTCTGCTGAATGGATGCGCCACATTTTGTCTGTCCGTTCATCAGCTGATGGGCATTTGTGTGGTTTCCGCCTGACTAACCACATTTTCACAAAGGTGCAAAAGCACCTCAAGGGAGGAAACGTATCCTTTCAACAAATGGTGCGACTGGAATCTAGAGGCAAAACAAACAAGCAGAAATGCACCTTGACCTAAGATTACACAGTCTGCAAAAGTTAACTCAAAATGAATCGGGGACTTAATGTAAAATATAAACCACGGAACCTTTAAGCATAGGGGTAAATATTTGGGATCTAGGGCTAGATCAAGAGTTCTTAGACTTGACACCGAAACTGTGACCCACAAAAGGAAAAACAAAAGTGATAAAATAGACGCCATCAAAATTAAAATACTTTGCTCTCTGAAAGACCTTGTTAGGAGGATGAAAAGGCAAGGTAAACACGGAGAGAAAATGTTTGCCAATCACCTGTGCAACAAACGGTTGTTATTTAAAATATATAAAGAGCCCTCGAAACTCAGCATTAAAAAAAAACCTGTTAGAAAATGGACAAAGACGTGAAGAGACGTTTGACTGAAGTGGACGTGCAGATGGCAAACAAGCGCAGGAAAGGAAATTCAACATCATTGCCAATTAGGGAAATGCAAATTAAAACCACAAACCAGACACCTATCAGAATGGCTGAAAAAATTTTTTTTAAGTGACAACAACAAAAGCTGGTGACGATGAGCAGAAATTGGATTTCTTGTATGGGGGTGTAAAATGGTAAAGCCTCTGGAAAACAATTTGACAGTTTCTTGAAAAACTAAATATGCAACTATCATGTGACCCAGAAATTGCATTTCTGGGCGTTTATCTCAGGGGAATGCAAACGTGTTTATACAAAAACCTGTGCATGAATTTTTATGGATGCTTTATTCATAACAGCCAAAAACGTGAAACAATCCAGACGGCCTTCGGTGGATACACGGTTAAACAAATTGTGATACATCCATACCATGAACTACCACTTGACAGGAAAAAAGAACAAACTAATGATACTCACAACAACCTGGATAAATCTCCAGAGAATTATACTGTGACAAAAACAACCACAAAAAGTTGCATCCCATATGATTCTATTTACATAACATTCCTAAAATGACAACATTATAGAAACGGAGAACAGATCAGTGTTTGCCAGGAGTTGGGGAAGGGGTGGGAGGGGCATTGAAGTGGGTGCGGCTGTAAGACCACATAGGGGATCCTTGTGATGATGACATGTTCTGTTTCTTGACTGTGTCAGCGTCAACACCCTGCTTGTGATACTGCGCTGCAGCTTTGCAAGATGTTACCACTGGAGGAAACCAACAGGCAAAGGTACACAGGATCTCGCCGTATTATTTCTTACAATTGCACGTGAAGTGACAATGATCTCAAATAAAGCATTTAATGCCTAAAAGCATAAAACAACTGGTTCTATTGAACAAAACATATCTTCCTTAGGAGTCATTTACCTATGTTTTTATGAGATAAATTTACATAGAGTGAAATGCATGGATCTTAAGTGTAAAATTTTATGAGTTTTAATAAATGTTTGCACCTATGTAACCCCATTCACCCAAGATATAGAACATTTTCATCACCCCCAAAAGTTCCTTTGGATCCCCTTCAAGTCAATCCCCACCCCCATAGCAACCTCTGTGCTAATTTCTATCACTATAGATAATTTTTGTCTGTTCTTGAATTTTGTAAAAGATGGAATTATTGAGCATGCATTCTCTTATGTCTGGCTTCTCTCGCTTCACACAATGTTTTTGATATTAGTCAGTTGTAGGTATCAGTAATTTATACTATTTTATTTCAGAGTAATAATTCATTGATTGAATATGCCAAAATTTGTTTTTCCGCTTTCCTGTTGGACATTTGGGTTGTTTCCAATTTGGGGCTGTTATGACTAAATCTGCTAAGACATTTTGTACAAGCCTTATTGCAGACATACCTTTGTATGTATTTCAGCTAGGTAGCTCAGAGTGAAATTGTTGGTCACATGACAAACTTGAGTTTCACGTTAGAAGAAACCGGCAAACAGAATTCCAAAGTGTCAGGGCCATTAGCGTTCTCCTCCGCAACGCCTGGGTTCTGGTTACTCCGCAGCCTGGTGGTGTTTGGTGAGGTCAGTTTTGTTTGTTTGTTTGTTAATTTTAGCCATCGGCAGAGAGGTGTGAAATGCATCCCCCTTGGGGTTTAATTTTGCATTTTCCCTGGCAATTAATGATGTTTAGCAACTTTTCATGAGCTTATTAATATTTAATTTGCATCAGCCATTGGTATACCTTATTTTGTGAAATGTTTAGTCAAGTCTTCCTTATTAGGCTGTTATTCTTTTTGTTATTGATGTGTAGAAGTTCTTTATATATGCTGGATAGTCTTTATATATTCTGGATCCTTTGTCAGTTATATATGTTATGATTTTTTTTTCTCCCAGTCTGTAGATTGCTTTTTCATTTTCCTAGTAGTGTCTTCTGAAGAGCAAAAGTTTTAAATTTTGATGCAAACTAATTTATCCATTGTTTCTTTTGTTTTCATGCTTTCTGTATCCTGTGAAATCTTGTCTACCTCCCCTAGGTTGTGAAGATTTTCAAATGTGTTTTCTTCTAAAACCTTAATAGTTTTGGCTTTTAATTTTAGTTCTGTGATAACTCTTACCTTAAATGTTGTGTGTGGTATAAGCTAGGGGTCCAAGCATTGTTTTGCTTTATTGTGCTTCATATTTTTAACCAGTAGTTCCAACGCTGTTCGTTGAAAAGACTTTTGAGCAGTTTTCCCTGTTGAACAGTTTGTCACATCTTGGCTATTCTTACTTACCCTTGGCACTTGTATAAGTATTTTAGAACTAGCATATCACGTTCTATTAACAAAACATTTTGATTATTTTGATTGCATTAAAATTATACACCAATTTTGGAAGGATTGACAGCTTTAAAATATTGAGTTTTCCTATCCATATATACAGTCTATCCACTTTTAAGTTTTTTTAAATGTCTCAACAAAGTTATGCAATTTTATCCATAAAGAATTTACACATTTTTGTTAGATTACTCTTAGGGACCTTGTTATTTTTGTTACTATTTTAAATATTACATATTTTTAAATTATATGTTCCACTTGCATGTATTATGGAAATGCAAATAACTTTTGTATATTGATTTTTAAAAACTTGCCAAACTCTATTTTTATTCTTTTAGTATCTGCTGTAGAAATTCTAACATGCATATTGAATTTAACAAAGTTAAAATTTAATAAGTGCCGTTACTTCTTTCCAGATTTACGTGCTATTTTTGTCCAGTACATTAGTTCCCACTTAATTTTTAACTCCACCAAGTATTCATTCACTGTTGTCTTGTCAGGGTGTATATTCCATCCACATGTTTACTGTGTTCTCTGCTCGCTGCTCCTGCTGGCGTCTCTGCCCTTCCTCCTGGGATTACCTACCTTCTGTCTCTAGAACCTCATTATAACTCCCTTCAGTGAGAGTCAGTTGGAGTAAATGCTATCAGCTTTTATTAGTTTTCACAAGTCTTTATTTTGCTCTTGTCTTTGTATTCCACAGATATCAGATACTGTGTTCCATATTTATCAAAAAAGGTGAACTTCGGGGCTGGCCCCGTGGCGTGGTGGTTAAATTCGTGTGCTCCACTTGTTCACAGGCTTGGATCCCAAGCGTAGACCTACACATCGCTCATCAAGCCATGCTGTGGCAGCATCCCACGTAGAAACTAGAGGAAGACTGGCACAGATGTTAGCTCAGAGACAATCTTCCTCACGAAAAAAAAAAAAGGTGAACTTCATTATCATCTTGTTCATTTGTTCTATATACTGTCTGATTTCTGTATTCATCTGCCTGTTCTATTGGCTACTAAGAGAGATGTGTTAAAACCTCCCATGATGGTTACTAATCTGTCTACTTTTTAAAAAATTCTGCTAGTATTTATTTTATATATTTTAAGTTTACGTTATTAGGTACATATACATTTAGACCTGTTATATCCTCTTGTTGTATCATTAAATACTGCCCCTCTTTAATCTCTAATAATGTTTCTTGCTTTGAAGCATACTTTCACAGCAGTGTACTTAAACCAGCTTTCTTTTGCTGGGGTTTGCAGGCAGCGCTGCCCCTAGGGTGTGTGGGGCTCTAGGCAAATATTTGATGTGGGGCCCTGTCTATAGAAATAATTTGATTTAAAAATGTATTAGAAAATCCCTGGGTGTATTGGAGGTATCGTGATTTATCCGTGAAGATTTAGAACAATGGGTAGAGAAGAGGGGCACACATGTTGGTTTGTTCTCCAATCAGTGCATATGAAGACTCTTGGTAGTTCTGAGACACCGTCTCTCCCTGTTCGGGTCCAGGAATCTTCTCCTCATTATTTATTGCCAAGTGCACCACTCCTGGACAATTTCATCTCTCCTAACATGAGAAAAGAGCGCGGTGCTGTTGCGGCTCACCGTGGCACGGCCCTCGGGAACCTGCGTGCCTGGACGTGGTGCGGGTCTGCTGTCTCTGCGGTGGTATGTGATGTCAGTTACATTACCCCAGAAGCCGCATCGTCAGCCCTGCTTCCAGTGAGCCTCTCAGAGGTCGCCCCTGGGCTTCCTTGATGATGACAGTCAGGCAAGCCTCCTTCAGAACACTCGGAAATGTGCGTGGGATCTGCCACACTTCCAGAAACTGGGGACTTGTGATTCCATAAATTCCGGAAAATGTTTGGCCATTATCTCTCTGAATATTGCCTCTCCCCTCTCTCCTTTTCTTTCTTCCATGCTTCCGTGTAAGTCTTCCTAGACACACGTTAGCGCTTTTGACTTTATCCTGCATATTTCTTATCCTCACTTCCCATCACCCAAAGCTGGGATTCCCACTGTGTGATGTGTCCTGGGTGATTCCTTCATCTCTCTCTCTCCTGATCCGTTTATCTCTTCAGCTGTGTCTAATCTGCTTTTTAATCCACACATTGTGTTTTCAGCCTCAAACACTGTGTTTTTCATTTCTAAAATGCTTATTAAATCAATTTAAAAGTTCACCTAGTTGTTTTTTTATAATCTCTCCTTCTTTAACTGCAACATTAGTACATTAAAATATTTTTAAAGGAAGGCATTAAAATATTTAGATTTTATTTGACTATATCAAGCACATATATTTTATATTCCATGTCCTGTAATTCTAACACTCCATGTTGGGGGGACTGATCCGTCCGTTTTAATTTTTTCCTACAAACCTCAGTCAAGATGACTTCTTTCCTCTTGTGCTTCTTGCTCTCAGATGTGTCCCTTTGATCTTCTCCGGTGGCCTGTCTCTGGGGCCTGGATTTACAATGTCTTCCTCCAGAGATTTACATTCTTACTCCCAGGTGCCTGGGGCCACTTCCCTTCAGGGACCACTTGGAACATTTTTTTTTTGTCACATGGGTGGTGTGGATTCTTACTCCAGTCTGACAGTCTGAGGACGGTCTGTGATTATAAATTTTCAGAGGAGGACTTCTCCTCCCCACCTGGGATCAAACGCAAACCAGACACGTGTTTGACCGTCTCCTTTTGCAGATGTTTTTCGAGTTCACACTGAGGATGTCGTCTTCCTGGGATCCCAGCTCCTCACGGGACTCTCTCGGCCATCTCCGCCTGTGCCCCCAGGGGCAGCGCAAGAAAGCAGGGGCGTTTAGTCACCGTGGGCAGTAAACGTCCCGGATAGATGGCGGCTTCAGCTTAATCACGTCTTCGCTTTGAGTTTTCTTGTCACTTTTGGCCTCTCAGGATTTCCTCTACTTTTTTTTTTTTTCCCGATCAGCCCTGTGTTTTTTAAAGTTGTAATCGTACTTTTTTTTTATGTTTCATCGTAGAAACTTTTTCCAAGATGTACCATTTATAGGATCCTCATTCAACAAATGTATACACAAGTGCTGGCCAGTTACAGACCTGGTTCCAAGGACACGCTGTGTGCAGTTCACATCTAGAGATTCTCAAGGCAGAAGGAAGGGCATGTCCAGGTGACTTGGGGCCCCAGCGAGGGCCCTGCCTCCTCCCCCACCCCTCCCCGGGTGAGTGGCCGTCACCAGCCCTGAGGCACCTGCCTGGGCTGCTCCTGAAGAGGCTGAGTTAGGAGCCCGTGATGAAAAGGACAATGGCTCCACCCAGCGCAGGACAAGGGATGAGGGGCCACAGATGTGTCTCAGACAGAGCGCGTGGGCGAGGGGCCCGTGCGAACACTCTCAGCAGCAGCCAGAGAAGTGGAAGTGGGGACAGGGACTGGTAAACTCTCTTCGGAAGCTGTGTGAGCGGAAGACGGGAAATCCCGTCTCCTCGTTCTGAGAAAGTGAGGGAGAAGGAGGCGTCTGGACAGTCAGCAGAGGCAGCGGGCGCCCTGCAAAGGCGGCCACACTTGGTTCCGATCTGCTCACTAGCTCGGGCCTTGGTGGACTCACTTGACCTCCCACCCCTGGGCAGGTCCCTGTGATAGTCAGAGGTGAGCTAAGTAAGAGTGTGGTAGCACATGATTTTATTACTAAAATCAGGAAAAGCCGCACTGCTTCCCTCTGCTTCCGGGCACCTCCAGGGCTGAGGAGTCTGGGACAGGACTCTCTCCACCCCAGATTTGAGTTTCTGTGTGTGAACCCTGACGGTGTTGGACAGGAGTTGCAGTGGCTGCAGGGAGACCTTTGACTTTAGCCTCTCCATGGCCAGCATTGCTGATACAGTGGGCTGTCACTTGGTGTGAATATTTAACTTTCACAAATTCAAATAGTCACACTGGTCAGAGAGAGAGAAAGTGAGAGGGGGAGAGGCTGAGGGAGGAGGGCACCCACTAAAAAGAAACACTCGGCTTCAAAGCTGGGCCCCTGGCATTCCCTGCCCAGGGTTTGGCTGGCTTTGACAGGGCAGGAACATTTCACATGTGATAGCCCTACAGGTGCTGTCTCTCGTCCCCAAACCAGTCTGTCCATCTGTAATTGGTCTCTGTCTTGCTGATAGAAGAAAGAGCATTGGACTGGGCCTCACGGAACCAGGATCCTGTCTCCCACTCTTTGGCGACCAGGGCCTGCCGCCGTGGGGCAGCAGCAGGGACTGGGCAGGGAGCAATGGCTCCTGGGGCTCCTGTGGCTCCACCATCGGTGGGTGGACTCGGGACACCCGTGCACAGTGCTTCCTCTCCCACAAAGCTGTGGCCACAGCAGCATCCAGAAGGCTCCTAGGTCCCAGCCTGCACTTGGTTCCGGAATGCACAAGTGAAAGGAGCTTTCCTGTTGAAATGAAGAGCCATCAGATCCAGTCTGCTTTACTCTCCCCTCTTTCAGGGCTATTTTATTTTACTGTTATTATTTTTGTCTTTTCTCTGACTGTGCTGAGGAAGGTGTGCCTTCTGAGGCATTGGATGCCTCAGAGGGTTGGTGTGGCAGGCCTGCCCCGTACCTGGCCCGTGGACCCCAGGCCAGGGGCAGGACCCCAGAGTTCAGGTGCCCGGGGTGGGTGAGTTTCTGGTCCGGTCCAGAAGGAAACTGCTGTCCCGTCACTGTCTCCGGTAGGAAGCTCCATCTGACAGCACAGGCTACTTGGGCTCCTTGCACATTTTGTTTTATTTTGGAACGTAGTTCAGAAAGTTTTGCACCTGCATGCTGTTATGGTCTGAATGTTTGTGTCCCCTCCAAATTCATACTTTGAAATCCTGCCCCTCCCCCAGTGTGATGGTATGTGGAGATGAGGCATCTGGGGGGCGATTAGGTGTAGAGGAGGTCATGAGGGTGGGGCCCCGTGATGGGATTAGCATCCTTTTAAGATTCCCCAGAAAGCTTGCTTCTCTCTGCTCTCTGCCGTGTGGGGACACAGTGAGCAGACGGCTGTCTGTGAACTAGGAAGCAGGACCTCACCAGACGCCAAATCTGCTGGCGCCCTGAGCTTGGACTTCCTGTGAGAAATGCAAGTTTGCTGTTTCAGCCCCCATCTATGGTATTCTGTTACAGCAGCAGGAATGGACTGGGTCACACATGTCTTCCTTCACTGAGCTACTGTGTTCCAGGCACTGTTCTAGACGGTGGGACACAGGGTTAAAAACAAGGTGAAAACGAACACGTCCACTTTATCAACCCTCATCAGCTTCAGCGACATCCTACCTCGGTGCGGCACCACTGGCTGATATTCCCATATGCTCATCCTCATTTCTACAGGAGCCCTGCTAAGTTGATGTGACTTGCCTCTGGCTTCCATTTGAGGAAACTGAGCCCACAGGGGTGGCAGGACTTGTCCGGCCATCCCGGACACACAAGGCTCAGACTGAGCTCGTGAGATGCATGTGGTGTGATAACCCTTGACTTGATCCAAACCTCTCTTACTTATGGACAGCTGAGGTCCAGCAACGTCAGGGACTTGGCCAGGGGGACACCTGGGAGGGACAGAATCTTTATGACCCACCTGATAGGACTTGGAGGTTGGACCATGAGGCATCTGCACCCCAACGGCGTATGGACATCCTTGGAACGGTTTGCAGGGAGGGAAAAGCCTGCCACTCTGCTGAGTCATCCTCACCCTGTCCGATCTGGTGGCAGCCCTGGTAGCTCACAGAGCAGGATTTTCAGCAGTGAGACAGCTCAGCTGTCCCTCCACCAACGTCCCTGTGAAAACCTCACTCTTGGGGCCCCCAGTTTCATGTACTCACCTCCATTTTACCACTTAACTCCTTAAATAATCAAAACTTTTGCCCTGTCCAATTCTGAACATGGGTAAAGGTCAGAAGTCGGATGCCTCAGAGATTGGTCCCAAAGCAAGTGTATTTCAATATATTTATTAATGAGTTGGAAGAGTCAGAGAAAAGGTTAAGTGGCAGAATGTGCTGAATGCACAGAATTATTTAAGTTAACTGTTCAGGGAAGAAAAAACACAGACTATCTTCTATGAAATTCTATTTTTTTCCTACCCTAAGAATATTTTATCAAGGTGAAAAATGTTAAGACAGTCAATGGTGCAGAGAGCACATTTAGTCATCTCCTTGTTTTTTCTGTTGAGATATAATTTACTATCGAGGGTAGAGAATTTGGATTTAAAGGATATGATTGCTGAATTCTGAGCTGTCACCTCGCAGGGATGCATGCTGCTGGGTGAGATCAAAGACTTGAGAAGAACAGCTGCCCGGCCCAGACTCTTCGAAAGAGAAGGGAAGAGTGCGAACATGTACAGAGGCCAAGGATGGACACACCAGCCTGGCCTGTGCACCACCGGGAGCCGGGTCTGCTAAGGAGCCCCATTTCCTCCCTTGTTCACACTGCAGGCTGGATCTAGACATGTACAATCACACTGCACAGTAAGCTTGCGCTGCAGCATTGAATCTGGGCGACTCAGACGCTGCTAACACAGAGTGGGGGAGTGTTGGTCACTCCCGGTCAGCTCAGGCACCTGTTGACAGATGCTGAGCCACCAGGAACGGTGTAGACTGTCCTCTCCCCAGGAATTTTGTTCTTCTGGCGCCTGTAAAGAAGTGTGCTCTGGGCTATGTCATGAACCCAGACCGTGCACTTTGGGGTTTGTGCTAATTTGAATCTGGTTGGAATCTGCAAAGCATAGCCCGTGTACAGAGGAGACTGATTAGCCTGCAAAGAGAAACGATTTCCGTGCGCTGATTGCTGAGGCTTCTCACTTGCTCTGGGGCCAGCAAAGCAGGGCTTCCCCTTGACCCCTCGTCACCTTGTGCTCCTGGTTATGCCCCCAAAGCAGTAAGATTGTGTTAAGAACGCACTTGATAATCTACATCCTTCCCTGGTTCAGACCAAGCCACTTCTCCTCCTGAATTATCTCCAATTAGCAGGTTTGTTGTAATGTGTTTCCCCATCGCGGCCCCTCTTCCATGTCAGCGTGTGGCACGGCCACCGTGTAATTAAGCTGAGTGACAGCACATTAAAGTACAAACTATTTCATGTCTCCAAAACCCACAGATCATGCCCCCTGACTCGTGTGCCGAGAAGGAGGCAGATAAATCCTCCGGCTTGTGAGGATGCACTGCACTGTGTGTCTTTCTCTTCCCTCCTTGTCCTGAGTGCCCCGTAAATCATATTCTGATAAAGATTAAAGACCCCTGTCCCTTCCCCCAGCAGCTGGGGCTACCAGACAGTAGTGGGACAGGAAAGGGCACAGGAAGGGATAGGGCAGCGGCCAGGGACAGTAGAGCCCCCCAGCACTGGCAGAAGCCTGTCTCAGGCATGCCAGCTCATCCCTCAGCCTCTGACCTCCCTGCCTTCTCAGGGAGTCCTGGGTCTAAAGAGGGGGAGAATGGAACGAGGTGGGGTGGACTCAGAGAGAATGCATGGCCAGGCCCTGCCTCCACCCTTTGCTCTCTGGGCCCTGAGCACTTCTGACAAACAGGGCCCACTGCTCTTTACGGTCACATGTTTGGTGTTGTCACTTCCCCCTCCAGGCCTCTAAGCTTCACAAGGGACGTCTGTGTCACTCACTGTCATTCTCTAGAGCTCAGCACCCAGGCTGCCTTGGTGTGGATTCTGGAAGGTGCCCCTCCAGGTGGACACATCCCTGCACCCGGCATGTGGCTAGGCAGACGGCCTGGTTGGATCCCAACACCCCCCACCCCCCGCTTGGCTGGGCGCCTTTATAAGGACACAACCTGCAAAGCCCTCACTGAGTTACTGTCTGTTGGACGGGACATGGTCACATGGCAGATCTGTCTTTGCAGCCAGCGGGGCCTCAGAATGGGCCTCCCAGTGATCCTGGGCTGGGACTTCCATCCAGCATGAGGAGACTTCACTGAGTGTTTATTACTTTCTTACTAGTGTTGTGGGAGAGCAGAAGGAAGAACGCATGGTTCCTGCCGTCCAGGGCGTCTCAACTGAGCTGAACCAAGAGGCGCACTGTGCAAGGATGCGAGATCAGTGTGGACCTTGGGAAGTGCCTCCGTGGAGGGCAGGGGTGTAGACACAGCGGGAGGAGCCTGGTTCCCACCCAGGGGCCTCTGCCTTGCCCTGAGGATCCAGGGAGCTGAGCCTCGAGCAACAACCTGGGGTATCTGGTTCTAGAACAGCCTCGCTCTGCCCCCACACAACCTCTATGCACTCTGGTCTTTGGGACACTTATATATATGTCTTATAGACAGACAGATAGATAGGGAGATAGGTAGGTAGGTGGGTGAGTGGGTAGGTAGATAGATTTCATAACCACAAAATGTGTCACAGGCTATTGAGTGGGATGCCCCTGTTGTCCCACAATTGACTACTGAATCACCATTAGGGGCACATGTACCTTAACTCACAAATGTCCTCAGTGAGGGATTTGCTCTGCTATTAGTAAGTGGGCTCCTCTAAGAATTTTTAATAATGTGGGGAAATGCTCCTGCTATGGTATTGAGTGAAAAATAAGATTTAAAATTATATATAGTATAAGAGAAATTAAAACTATTTATTATAAAATACAATTTAAGTATAAAATGCAATATCATAAGACACACTATATATAATATATACAATATATATTATCACATTGCATACAGAGAAGGATGAGTAGAAAAAAGTGCTGTGCAGGGGAGGTCACCAAAGGTTCACATTCCTTTTCCCTGAGTGGCTTGACTCATTATGTGTCTCTGTATTTTCCAGATACTCTACAGTAACACATTTATAGGAAGAATGATAATAACACCCTTAATCGAACAAGCATACTCCTGCTGGTCCAGGATGGCTTCGTGGCCACTGCCTGCTTCGGTTTACCTCCCTGCGTTTCCTAGGGAGCTTCGTTCCCCGTTGCTCGACCCATGAATGGCCTAGGGTGATCCCATCCATCTCTGAGATCTCAGTGACTATAGACAGCTGTCGCTCTCAATTCTTGTGCTAATTCAAGTTCTGTAGCCCCATGCAAGACGTTGCTCCTGAACTCCAGACTGAAGTTTCTTACTGTGATATAGATGGATTTTTCCAGGTGTCCCTCGGAGCCTTCAAAGTCCTCGTGTCTAAGGCCATCCTCTCTTCTTTGCGCCTCAGCCCCAAGAGCTCTCATCTCTGGGAAGGGATGCTTAGCTGCACAGACTCCCAAGTTTAACAGAACTCTGGAATCACTCTTACACCCTCTCCTTCTCACCCGCACTGAGTCAGGTATGAAACTGCCAATTCCTCCTCCTGAATGTGCCGGTCTCCCGCGGCGGTGGCTTGCTTTCGTGGCTTTCATCCAGGGTCTCATCATCTCACAGTTGGCGAGTTTTCAGTAGGGAAGGACCCGGTCGGATCAGCATTTGTTTTGGAAAGATGTTCTGGCAGTGTGGGCGGGTGAGAGGGGCAGGGCGCTGCTGAGGTGGCATCTGAGTCCTCCACCTCCCTCCTGTTCCCCTGGGGCTTATTTTAACTCTGCAGGTCTGGAAGGAAGCATTTTCATTTCTCTCTCTCTCTCTCTTTTTTTTTTTTTTTGGATTCTTTTACACTTTAGTTAGAAAAATAGAGTGAAATAACTTGGAAAACAAACAAACAAAACTTTTTACAGGCTGCAAAATCTTATTTCATTGATCTCTCCCTAACACTCAACATTAATTTTTCCTGAAAGGTAATAAACAATTCAGAGCTCACTAGCATATGTAGATAATTCACATGTTTCTTCTGGTGTGGATCTCATCTTGCTTTGGTTAGGTATTCTGTCTCACCTCAGCTGGAAATTTTTGCTGATTTTGCCTGAATAATACGAACAGACTTGAGGTTGTTTTCATTGGTTAGGAGAACTTGAGACTAGATTGCATACAAAACCCTTTGTAAAGAAAATTTCTCACTGATTTTTACAGAGAGATAAAAGGCCTGAGTTTAGAAAAAAGTGCTGTGCAGGTACCAGCCACGTGCCCTGCCCAGGGCTGACCCCTTGGAGGTGTTGACAGGTAAGTAAACCTGCCCAGCACCAGCACAGGTCTACCTGGCATGGAACCTCCACTCACGGATGGGAGGTCCCCTGATTTGTGGTTCTCAAGGAGCACAGGGCTTCCTGCTTCCTTCCTTTATTCTTTTCTTATGCTTCTCTGTATTTTCCAGATACTCTACAGTAACACATTTATAGGAAGAATGATAATAACACCCTTTATTGAACAGGCATACTCTG
The DNA here is from genome assembly GCF_020826845.1 of Diceros bicornis minor. NCBI lineage: Eukaryota > Metazoa > Chordata > Mammalia > Perissodactyla > Rhinocerotidae > Diceros > Diceros bicornis. The sequence continues at coordinate 93,402,547 of NC_080745.1, read as the reverse complement.
GTCGGTCCAAGGTGGTTTCGCAGCCACCCACTCCATTGTAATGAGAGTGTCTACGAGGAGGCCTTCTCCCACCCATGGGGGTGTAGGGTTGTTCCTGAGTTGAGTGGGGTGTGTGGGGAAACCTTGAGATGAATCCAATTGAAACAAGAGCCAGAAGTGGGAGATAAGCCCATGCCCTGGGTCCCCTGTCATATCAGTTAATTAATTAGTGGAAATCGCTCCTCATCTGTGTTGCCTTAGCCATGTCCCCAGATTTCAGAACACAACATGGTATGGAAAAGGGGTTCAAAGCATCGTAATAAGCGAATACAGTTAAGCCTGTGGCAGGAAGTGGCAAAGGAGTTTGGGCTTCTATGAGGTTCTTTGAGTGAATGTTACTAGTGATTTTCCAGCTCTTGTTCAGAGCCAAGCAGTTGCCCAAGGCACGGTGCACTCAGGGCACTGGAAGCCCCGGAAAGGAATAAACATCACCCGTTGACAAAAGCTGACTTTCGCAGAACCATTCCAAGGACGTGAGTGATACTCTGTGAGGTGAGACTCCTCCCAAGGTGCCTGCTGGAGCACCCACAGATCAGGGCTAACCCTGTCTTCCCAGGACCCCGTGGTCAGCGCATGCGGCACTTTGTTTTTGCTGAGAGCAGCCTGCAAGCCGGGCACTGCCACTAGTGGTCCCCCATCCCCAGCCTCCAAATGATGAAGAAGGGATGAATAACTCCTGTTCAAACAGGGCCCTTTAAGAGGTCCGCATTAGCCTGCCTAAAGATGCCAGCCTCAATGCCTTAGTCTGGTTGTGACCAACCAGATCAAGAGACTTGTATCACGTGTGCGCATGTACAAATATATGCACACGAATTAAGGGCTTAAGCTGAATAGTAACAGGCTTCTAATCTGCAGAGCTCTCTGACTTTAGGAGAGAAAAAAACAAAATCTTGCCAGTACTTTTGCATCAAAGAGAGATAAACTTGCTAATTGAAAAATGGCTTGTGTGGAGGAAAATATGGAGACGCCAACTCTGTAAATTAGCATATGCCTGGATCTAAAAGAAATCCTGCCAGGCCAGGAGGAAATTAAGCAAATTAAGAGAATGAGGAAACAACCCTCGAAGCAAATTGGAAGCACTCTGGTGCTTTAGTTTGTCTCAGGAGTGTGGTCAGTGGACCAGTTGAGAGGTGATGAGAGCACATGTTTAGAGAGCACCCCAGGTGGGTGCGGGTGGGTGTGTCAGGTCAGGTCAGGGTGGGCTTTCCACACAAGCTCTTGAAGGCTTGTGTTGTAACACCCTCTTCTGCTCTAGGCGGCAGGAAGCCCCTTCACCAAATGCCCCTAAGAAGCAGTGGGCTTGCCCTGCTGTTAACTGTGACTGGGCTTCTGTGGCTTAGCGACCTAAGGAGTATTTATTAGCACAGGGAAGTCTCCATTCCCCTCAGCACGAAGTGCCCAGGGCTGGGCTAGGTCTCAGAGCTGACGTTCCCCGCAGGGTATCACAGGAGGAGACGCGCCTCCAAGGGACTAGTGTCTGCGGCAGGAGGGAGGTCGTCCCGAGCGGCTGAGACGCGCGCCGCCTGGCGGTGAATGAGAGTGAGCAGCGCTGAGCCCGGCTCCGCTCTGCAGGCGCCGTCTGTGCTCTAAGCCCAAAGAGGGTCCTCGGAAAAGGGGTCCGTCCCTGGCCCCAGGCAGCTCCGGGTGCACAGCAGAAGCCACGAGCGGTGGGTAAAGGAGGAGCCCAGTTTTGTGCCCGGGGGAATCCAGGACGAGTTCACTTTGGGCGATCCTGGCGACAACCTGACGTCCTGTGCAAAGGCCCGGAGGCGAAGGGCGTTGCTCCGGATTAGTGGGACGTGGGGTAGGGTCCGCCGGGACAGAGGACCCGCTGGGGGCATAGGAAAGTGTTTGTCAGATTTTCCCGAGAAAGAAATCTAACCGTCCCTAGCGGCAATCGGTGCCCGCCTAGCGTCGGGTTCTGCAGCCAGCGTCCCCTCGGGGCCCTGCGCCCTTGACCCGGGCTAAGCCAGGCAGAGAGCAGTCCCCGCCGGCGCCCCAGCCCCGCCCGGCGGCGGGACGTGCCCGGCTCGGGCGCCGCCACCTTGGCCTCCGCTCGCCGCTGCGCGTGGATTCCGGCTCCTGGGCCTGGCCGTGCGCGCTTACCCCGCGGTGCGCACCGTCCGCGAGAGCCGGCTGCCTCCAGCGGCCGCTCGGGAGCCCGGGGGCGCGATCCGCGGGATCCTTGCCACGCGCGCCCTCAGCTCCCCGAGCCCCTCCCGTTCCCTGCCCGCCGCCGCGGGGGTCCAGTGGCGCTGGCGCTCGGGGCCCGGCCTGGCGGGGGAGGGGGCGCGGGCAGGCCAGAACCGGGAGTCTGGGGGCGCTGGCGGGCGGGCCCAGAGCCGAGGTCCGGAGGCGCGGGCTGGCCGGGCCGGACCCGGGGGGCGGCGGCAGCGCGGGCGGCCGCGCTCGGAGGGGAGGGCGGCGGGCAGGAGGAGGGGCTTCCCGCGCGGGGCAGGGGCGGAGCGAGCTGCCGCGCCGCGGCACCAAGTGAGTTCGCTCCTCCGGAGCCCGCGCCGCCGCCGGCCCGCACCTCGGGCGCCCCCGCCCCCGCCGCCGCCGCCCGCGCGGGGATGTAGGATGCTGGTGGGCGCCAGGCTCCAGCGGCGGCGGCGGCAGCTGCAGCAGCAGCCCCGGCGGCGGCAGCCTCTTCTCTGGCCGATGAATGCAGACCCGCCGCCGCCGCCGCCCTGGGTTTGGATGGTCCCCGGCTCGGCCGGGCTGCTCCGGCTGGGCGCCGGGGTCGCGCCCCCGCCCCTGCTTCTCGCCTCGGCCCAGCCCCCCGCCCCTCCGCTGCTCCCGGGGCTGCCGGGCTGGCCAGCCCCTGGCGAGCCCCTGCTGCCGCTGCTGCCGCTGCCCTCTGCGCCAGACCACGCCGCCGCCGCCGCCGCCGCCGCCGTGCACCACTACCCCTTGCTCCATGGGCAGGTAACGTGTCCCCTGCCCCCGGGCTCGGGGTCGCCGGCTCCCCTCCTGACCCCGGGCGCGGCCCTCTCCCGGCCAGGGCGGCTCTGGCCCTGTGGCTCTCGCTTTTTCCTCCCCTGGTGGCCCTCGGCTCCCCAAACCATCAGGGCGCAGCCTGGCAGCCATGCATCGGCGACAAAGTTCATGCTTCGACGTCCCGTTCTGTCTCTCGGCAGTTTTTGCTGTATTTCCTACTGGTCTCTCAGCTGAGCGGTTTGGAGACCCGCACCCCGAGGCCAGAGTGGGGACCCCCTGGCCGCAACTTTCGCCCGGGCCGGGGTCGCTGTCCACGGCGCGGTGCTGAAGTAGCCGCGCTGGAGCTGAGCGTGGCAGCCGCGTACCGTGGCCGACTTATTGCAGAGAAGTTAATACTTTTACAGTCTCTGCCAGACTTGAAAAGCAAGCTGGGAATCAATAGCTATTTCTGATTCTGATCTGGGTTTTTTTTTTCCTCATTTGAAAATGAGATTCAGGACAATGCTTAAGAAAATTCAAACCAATGGAAGCCGGCAGGGAAATCCTGCCTTTAATACTGAGAAGCGTTATCGGTGATTTCCCCCCTAACCTAGGTCTGCCTGAGCCCACCCCACCGAATTAGCTAACGCCGAATTGCGCTTTAGAAGAGTTTGGCTTTTAAAACCTGGAATTAAAAATTAAAAGTGACTGTACCTTTGATTAATGGTGCAACAGAGCAAGGCAGGCTGGTTTTGGCAAAATCCATTGTTTGCTGTCTAACTATGCAGATACATTTAAATCAGAGAATAACGTGTATTTTATTCCAAGGATTGTTCTCATTAGCATATTCAAATGAGTGGTATGTTAGAATACACCATTTAATTAATTTAATTCCGATATTATCTTGTGAGCTTTTCTAAAAGATATTAAACTCCTCCTAATTGGTCTCTAGACTTAATGATACATCTCATGTGTGATACTGGGTATTGCATTTTGACATGTGATGCAGTCGATATTGGGTTTTATTGAATAAACTGTAGCTTTTTCGATATTTTGAAGGGGTTGTTATATCAGAGTGCCACCACTAGAGGTATATAATGCCAAGGCACTACATTTTTTTTTTCCTGTACAGAACACTGCATTTCTTTCTAGAGTAAATTTTAAAAGAAAAATCCAAAAAAACTTAGCATTAATCTTTTAAATATTTTAGTGCTACATATTTTCTGTTAAATAACAATATTTAGAACCAGAAGAACATTTTCACGTAACAGGAAAATAAAAAATACTCTTATGATTTTAAAACAAATAGATATTGAAGTGTTCCATGTCACTGAGCAGTGATCTTATTAGTTTTCCATTGATAAAGATTCAGTTATTTTAATGATGGAGACTGTCTCCTAAATTGTCTGCGTCCTTTCAGTGTTTGCTATTCCATTCTGTGCACTGGGATCTTCAGTTATGTGATAAGCTCGTGTACATTTTCTTTGCCTTGGAATCTATTTGCATTTGTGAACCTTGGGAAACTTTGAATCGTAACACTTTAGCTAGTTTTGTTTTGAAAATATTAGTCGTGTTTGTTTTTAAAATAAGTATAATTAATGCAAAATGTTATATTAAAAGGACTATCATAAAATATAGCTCTCTGATTGCTTATGAAAATAATTCCAGAATTATAAAAGGAATACCCAGCATTTCACCTTTCCATCGTGGCTTCTCATTGTCCAGGGGCAGAAGCCCATTTCTTACCAAGTTCTCATGGTTTGTGCTTAGAAGTTCTTTCTCAATATTGAAGAATGTAATGTTGGCCATGCTTTGTGATGATTCAGATATGAAATCTTTTATGCGTTTTTAAGTTTATATTTTAATTTTTTAAAATTTATATTTTAAATTTAAATTATAAATTTTTATGATGTTTCTTGACTGGGGAAAGAGGACATTTTTCTCATAATCAAACCCATACATTTTTAAATTCCCTGTGTAAAGCAGCCATCCCCGCCTCTTCTGGTACACAGTAGAGTTGATTGATGTGGGCTAATGAGCACTCTCTTCTCTTGGGTTTCAGTGGCTGTTTGGTGGCCATTCTCCGTCAATAGGACTGTCCCCCCCTTGCACTGTGGAGTTGGCACCCACTTTCCCACATGTCTGCCCATCTGCTCTTCTACTTCCTGTTGGGAAAAGGTGGATAGACAAAAGGATACCTAACTGTAAGGTAAAAATGCAAATGGTTTAGTTGGATAAACGGACTTTTAATTATTAGGTTGTTGAGTATTTCTATAACAACCTGTATTTTCCATTTTCTAATTGCAATAGTAGACCATCTAAGTGTAGAGAGAAATCCCTTCAGAATAAGATCAGCCTGTTCAAAAACGCCAGCAGATGGGGGCGGGGGTCATTTTGTTTTAGCTTAAAAATTTTGGATTCCATTGAACAACATTAAAATTTCCAATTCTGAATCAGAATCTACTTTTTAAATTTTTTAGTTTTTAAATTTGTAACCATTGATCAAAATGTAGACTTAAACATTATGTCATTCAAGTATAAATTCTAAAAGCAAGTTTTCCTTGCTATTGTTGCTTTGAATGTTCACCTTTCTGATGGTTTATCTTGGCTTTTGTATTCAAATTTACTGACTACACTTTGTTTACTTGAAAACTAAAAAAAGGCAATGTGGTCACTTGTCCTGGAGCACACTGCTTCCCTCAGCGGGGTGATTCTTTAATCTGTAAACTGGCTGCTGGGCTGAGTTAACCGAGTCAGTAGTTGAAGCCCAGCCCAGATAACTTTAACTAGGCGATTGCTATTGGGGCCACATGGATCTTTAAGCTGTAGAATGATGCTTTTATAGACTCCCCACTTATAGCATCTCCAATATTTGATCAGTGTAGGACAAGATAAATATTTTACAGTAGTATTTAGCTTTTATCACATGCATGGTCTTAAATGTTATACTTGCTTTCTTTGGGGACAGATCTTTTTTAATAATTCCTTCGCTCTGGACTCAACATGGATATATCCGGAGGAATCAAGATTGTTCCACGGGCATGAGAAGCCTCACTTGTTGGCAAATCAAGTCGCTATGTCCCTGTCCAGGCCAGCTCCTGCCTCCAGGCCTCTGCCCACGGTGGTGTTAGCACCTCAGCCTATACCAGGTTGGTGCCCAAATAGTGGTGATGATGTGCTTTTTATTTTTCATTGCTTTAGCCAAAAGTTAGTTTTAGGTATGAAAACTGTCTTTGCCATTTCAATGAAACAATTCTTTTAAATTCTTTCAGTAAATTATAGGTTCTTTTCACAGGCATGATTCCTTTTTATAAAGAAATTGAGGTTTGGGTGGCGTACTCACTGTGTTTTTGGAGTATGGAGTCTGCTTTAAGATGAAGAGAGGGCTGAAGGGATTTGCGTAGAATTGTATTTTTGGTGCTCTATTTTAGAATTGGACCAAATCTGCCAATAGCTCTTAATGGGGGCACTAACTGATCAGGCAATTACTTGTGTGGGGTGAGGTGCGTGCAGCAAATCTCCCTGGTCTGCAGGACACAGGCACATGGACGATTTTTGTGAGTCTTGCCTTCACATTGGAGGTGATATTGGGGATGGTCTATAAAAATATGCTGCTTGGAAGATAGATTTTGTTCTATCTTTGGAGTTTACTGACCTGAAAGAACATTTGTCCCAGAACAGACTCTCATGAAATAATCCCTGGATGAAAGATAGTATAATAAACCTATGTAGTCACAGGAGAATAAAATCATCTTATGAATTTTTAAATTGATTTTTAAAATCACCTTAACATATGATCATGTTATAAAAGCAAATGTTTCCTGTGGCAAAATTATCTTGCAACACCTTCCGTTGTGGAATATTTTATGACTTCAGATTTACATTATCTTCCTGTAATTTCCTACCTACCAAGTTTGTCTCAATGTGTGTCTCTAAAATTTAGTCATGAAGGCATGTTCCTGTTGATAATGCAGTGCTGGTTTAGGGGACATATTTATTTTCTCCTCTGCTTGCCTACACTTATGTATCCTAATTGGCTGTGGATCTTGTTTGGTGATAAGTCAGGAAGAACAACTCAACTATTTGTGTTTTTCACAGGCCTTAATGATTCTTGACTGAAACTTGCCTTCTGTCCTTGTAACTATGCATGCCTGAGTTATTAAAATCTGAATGAGCATCATACACACATACATACATTTATAAACATTTTGCACTAAGATGATCATGTTTCCTATTTACTTTAATGATGATAAAAGATGGTTAGATAGCATATATTATACAAGGATTCCACAGTTTTAGATTGCTCTTTGGTTTATGAAAGAATAGTATTTTATTATCCTAATGCATTGACAAATCTGTCACCAAAATAATCAGAAAGTTTAGTTTAAAAAATAGTGAAATTAGTTCAACCATTCCAACAAAATCTTTGAATGAACTTTCTTCCTCTCAGTTCATCCTTGAATATCATATGGACATTTTGCAGTCTACTTTAATTCTCTTCTTAGAAAACTCATACAATGAACATGCTGAATATGTATTTAGTTGAAGGAGCTTATGGCAACTTATCATAGCTTCTGTCTCAAATGGATATTGTTTACTTACTATTGTGTAGCAAATATTTCATACTTGTTTCAAAAGTATATTTGTGTTAATTTTACCTTTTGACTTTTTGACTGATCTATTTTAAAGGAAAAAATAAAATAATGTTTCTTGCTAATATGCTGATAATAGAATAACAGTTCATTCTAACCTAGTCTACTAGTTGTCAAATCTCTACTTTTTTTTGGACATAAGAATGTAACACTTACAGTTTTACTTATCTTTTGGGGAGAAACATATCTGTCCCTAAAGGCAATTTAATAACAGCCAAATGCATTTGTTTTGAGATGGGAGATTCTGACTTGCTTGGCGAAAATTTTGATTTTTTGGTAAGTTTCAGAATTCTTAGAAATTACTACTCTGGAAAGCATGCACATAATGACATTTCAGTCAATGACAGACCACACAGACGACGGTGGTCCTCTAAGATTAGTACCATAGAGCCTAAGTGTGTAGTGGGCTATGCCACCTAGGTTTGTGTAAGTTCACTCTGATGTTCGCCCAAGGACAAAATTGCCTAATGACGCGTTTCTCAGAACGAATCCTTGGCATAAAGTGATGCATGACTGTATTAATTGTTCCTTAGTCCAAAGAACACATTTAGGGGTTCTATATGTTACTAACTGTGTAATGGAGAACTTGGGAGGGGGAGCAAGTAAAGGAGGAAGGTGGGGCAAACCCCGAGTCAGTTAAAAATTGTTACATTGTTTCAATTTTACTGAAATTAATGAGAAAATATAACTTTATTAAAACGTTTACAGGTAAATTTTTGGATATATTGTTAAAAGTTATTATTAAAAATTGCTGTTAAGTTTTTATACCCTATTATAAATAGAAAAACATAAATATATTTAATATGTATTATATATATTTAATGTTCATATTGTATAATATATTTATATTTATAAATATAAAAATATGTATATTGTATATAATATAGTAATACATAATGTATAAATATATTATATAATTGATATTTTAAATTGATCAATCTTGTTATAAATTGTTATATTCAGAAGTAAGTAAATGGACTCAGAATCATAGATATATTTTATTGATCATCTTTCAATTGATCAAACAAGCACCGTTAGAACTCCAAGAGAAGCGGAAGAGTGCGTCCAACTCCCTCATTTTAAACAGGACTTGGGGGCTAAGCTCGTTTTCCTTTCTCGGATAGATAGTACTTTTTGTGTAATAATCGTTCTTGAAGTAATGTTGTATGTGCAGTGTTGTTTAAAGGACAATGGCAATTTGTACCATGAGCTCAAATAATGTGACACTAGAAAGCAGTTTTGTTTGAATAAGTCTGTCTTTGTGGAACTGAGTTAGAGGCTGCAGTGGGTAGAGATGTCGGGGTGGGTGACCTCTGAAGCTAATATTGCAGCACCCCTGACCTGTTGTTGATTAAGAATTAACTGTAGGGCAACTAGGTCTCAGATAATATGTGCACAGCTTGAGTGAATTTGGATAAGTCATCTAAAACTTAATAAATGCTACCAAAGACTTAACTTTATTTTTGATATGTACTAGACTCACTTATGTCGACGACAATGACGATCTACCATTATACTCAGATCTGAAAAAAGTTGGCTACTTTTCAGTGTAGCAACTGCTATTAATATTCATATTCTTGTCTTTGCTCATTAGGCAAGCTATCATCGGGCACCTTCTCTGCAGGTGTGCTGCAGAGCTGGGACCATAGAAGGCGCTGTTAAAAATCTCATGCTTTTGTGGGGAATATGCAAGTCAGTAGATAATTGCACAATGCTGATCCTGTGTGCCCTCTGCAGACAGTTGAGGAGAGTCTTAGGAGGAGGATCAGCAGGGAGGTGGGGGTGATGCCACCTGAAACACATCACAGAGACTCAGCAGAACTTGACCAGGGCAGGAGGAGGGGGATGGAGTGCCAAACGAAGGGAGTGGAATGTTCAAAGACAGAAACACAAGAGAAATGTTGTTCTGTCAGGTAATTATAAGCAGTTGAGTATGGCTAAACCACAGGAGTAGATGGGGAGTGGAGGGGATGGGGCAGTAGGTGGCCCAGCCTCTGGGGGCCTCTTCATGCAAGATGAATCCCATTATCCCACTGGAACTGTGTTGTAAGTCCAGGGCTCTTTATGGAGTGTTGTGGAACTTTCCATCATTCCTCCACTCCAGATCCATGGTTCCTTCAGGAAAGTGTGAATTTGTCCTCAATAAGCAAAGCAGCCCAGAGAAGGCAGAGAGTCTTCTCATTGAAAAATAAACCCAAGCATACAAAAAATGTGAAGTTACCACTGTCCTGGAAACTAAGGTCTCCAGTGAATAGTTTAGTGGTTTTTTTAAGGAATTATTCCTAATTTAGTGTAAATAGGTTAAATTGAGAAACAAGCTAGGACTCATTCATTTCCAGATGGCAGAAATTGATTCAGGGCCAGCCTGCAGGAGAGGGTCACCAGTGTGTCCCTCCTCTTCGGAGCTTCTCCACATGTGGGACAGGCCTCGTGGCTTTATGTCCTCTGTCATCATCTCCCTTCTCCCACGCAGTGCTGTGAGTGCCTCTTCTTCCCAGGGAGGAAGGGGTTGCATCGATCTTAGGATATGAGGTTAGTCACAGGTAGTGATGGAGGCAGGGCCAGCCTGGAAATCTGCTCTCTGAGGAGTCTCTGTACTCTACTTGTACAAATAAGAACTTTGGAATCCTTCAAGCTATTCAGAAATAAAATTACTTATACTCAGAGTCTCGAGTAATGGGAGGAGAAGATAATTAATTCAGCCTCTGTCCAGTGAAGGCACATGAAATACTAGTTTGCTGGAAACCTGGAGATTTGTCTAAAAGTTGCCTATATCATATTGCCCTTCAGCTTAAGATCAAAGAGAGTGATTCTACTAACATCTTGTTAGGAAAAAAACTCCTGGCTGTGCCTCACCTCATTCAAAGATGACTAAAGAGAGAGAAAGAGAGAAATTGGAAGATGTGGTGGCGTACCTGAAGATATTCTGCTTCATGAAAGATTCATTTACTGAAAAGATGCAGAAGAAAAACAGATCTGGGAAAAGGCTTTTGCATGGGAACTTGTAAACATGTTGAATAAATCAACTTTTGGCTTACCTTAATAGGAAAAAAAAAGAACTTTATAGAAAAGCAGTAAAAGAAAAAGAAAAGGGAGCCGGCTAAGATGCAAAGTGATATGGAAAGATAGTTTGAAGAAATGAACAAAGAATGCAGGGAAACTTTCGAAAACTGGCAATTAAATCATTAAAAAGATGAATTGATTGATAATGATAGAAGACAACATAAAAACATTAATAATCTTATATAGCTGTGACAACAAAAAAGAGATGAAAATGAGAGAAGGTGGTACGTAAAATAGAAAACAAACAACAACTCTGTATTTATTTGACCTCCTTAAAAAACAAATAGAATGCAACAGAGTATTAAATGCGGCAAAGCTGTATACCTTGCTCACTAAACCCTGGTGAATTTTATGAGTGAGAGAGGCACTACTTAGAAGGACCCAGAAGTGGACATAGCTTCAGACCACTGTACACTATTAGATGTGGTTAGTTGATGGAGAACGTTAGAGAATTATGAGGAAAATTTTAGTGATGGAAAAATGTGTCCTCAACGAGAAAGTCCTGCACATGCATAAACAAGGAAAGACGCTCGCAAATAAGCCGTGGGTCGACTTCGTCACGTCTAATGTTTTCACCTCAAATTCTACTTTGTCTAAAGTTAATGTTGTTGCCACCGTACATTTCTTTTGTGTCTTTCTTGTCAGTATTTGCCTCGTCTTTTGTTTGAAGCTTGGGTGCATTGTTTAAAAGCACAGTCTCTGCCTTTGCCTTTTAAAAATGTAGTTTAGCATGCTTATATTTGATTTCCTATTTTTGTATTTCTTCTGTCATATTATTATATCCTGATTTTTGTGGTCTTTTGTTATTCCTTTGTGTTAGTCTGTTTTTATCCTTCTGCTGTGCCATTTATGCTTTGTTGATGTTGTTAACTTTTGTTTTTCTGCTTATTTGAGTTGTGTTCATACTGGCCCCATTTTCTCAAGCAATCACCAGTAAAATTTAAAAAACAGACTTGAGATTATGTTTCCTCTAACTTTCAAATCATGACAGTGCTATCACTTTAGAATCCTTTTATAGAATATGAGAAATTTTGGAAAAGTTTATGTCATAAAAACTTTTTTTCTCTTTAATTTCCTAAGCTAATTGAGAAATTAATCTAAAGTAATAACTAAGAATGCAAAACTCAAGTTTCAAAATATGTCTAATTATCAACAATTTCTGTCAATCACATAGAATATACATAACATTTGTTAATTTGGTTACAGAAATGAATGAAAAATTCAAAACAATTTTCTTGATGGAGAAGAGATTATAATAATTATAATCTGAATACAAAACCTCAAATTAGGTTGATAAAACTGAGAAGAGGTGAAGGGAGGAAACTGTAGATACAAACTATTTAAAAATTCCTCAACTTTGTTAAAAGAAGCAGAAACACTAGAAAACTCTCACACTCAAAGCCCAGATAACAAGGTTATCTAAGACTGAGACTGGAGCAGGACTCCTGCCCACTAACCAGCCTAGCAAGTCGGAGTAAAAAGCAACACACATACACCGTTGGTACCAGGGCAGGACATGGAGAGTGACCCTTTTGTGTGGTGCAGGAATATAGGGATGGCTGAAAGCTGAGGGAGGGGGCCACAAATGTTAAGAAAGACTGTCAGATACTCCAGAACTTACCCTAAGCAGAAGCATTGCTAAAGGATTTTGAAGCCTATGGGGCATTGAAGGCAATCACGGCTACAAAATCCAAATCCAGGTCATCTCCTGAATACACTGACGCACCTCATTCACTGACACGTTGACAGAGGAACAGACATGCCCATTTCCAGGAGCAAATCCTGTTTACCTCATTCTCGGTTGCTCTGCTCGTGATGTGTGGCATTCAGTAAAAAAGTTACGAGACATGCAAACAAAGAAAGAAATGATAAACCATTGTCAAGAGAGAAAGTAATCAACAGAACCAGCTCCTAAGATGACACAGATGTTGGAACTATCAGACAAGGACTTTGAAATAACTGTGATGAAAATATTAATGAGTCTAATGGAAAAGGAGAACAACATGCGTGAACAGATGGAGAATTTCAACATAGATATGGAAAATACAAGTAAGTCAAATTGAAATACTAGAAAAAATAAAACATGGTGTCAGAAATGAAGAATTAGTTTGATGGACTCATGAGTAGACGTGATGCAGCCGAGGAAAGAATGAACTTAAATGTAGATCAATAGAAATTACCTAAATCGTAACAGAAAATAGAAAACAGTGAGAAATGGAGTATACTTTCCCAGAGCTATGAGATAATATCAAATGGTTCAACATACATGTAATTGAAGTCTCAGGAGAAGGAGAGAGAACATGACAGAAAAACGTATTTGGAGACATAATGACCAAAGGTGATAAAAAAATAATTAAAGTTATCAAAACATGGATCCAAGAGACTCAGCAAACCCCAGACTGAAAACTTGCAAAGTGAAAAAATAAGCCGCAAACTGAAAACGAGACAAAATCATATTCAAACTTCTGATTCAAAGATTAAGAGCAAATCTTGAAGACAGACTGAGAAAAAAGACACATTACACAGATAGGAACAAAGGTTAAAATTGCAGGAGTTTATTGTCAGAATTTGTACAACCCAAAAGGCAACAAAGTGACATCTTCTTTTTTTTTTTTTTGTGAGGAAGATCAGCCCTGAGCTAACATCCATGCCAATCCTCCTCTTTTTGCTGAGGAAGACCGGCTCTGAGCTAACATCTATTGCCAGTCCTCCTCCTTTTTCTCCCCAAAGCCCCAGTAGATAGTTGTATGTCATAGTTGTACATCCTTCTAGTTGCTGTATGGGGGACGCGGCCTTAGCATGGCCGGAAGAGCGGTGCGTCGGTGCGCGCCCGGGTTCCGAACCTGGGCTGCCCGTAGTGGAGCGCGTGCACTTAACTGCTAAGCCAAGGGGCCGGCCCCAAAGTGACATCTTTAAAGGACTGAAATAAAAATCTCTCAGTCAATAACTTTTTACCAAGCAAAAAAATGATCAAAAACTAGGATGAAATTAAGATTTTTCCCAAAGAAACTAAAGCTGAAAAGAATTCATTGTCGGTAGACCAGCAGTTCAAGAAATTAGAACGAAGTTTATCAAGAAGAAGTAATATAATGGCAGAGAGAAACTTACGTCTGCACAAAGAAATAAAGAGTGTTAGAAACGGAATGCATTAAGGTAACATATTTATTTTCCTTGTTTTTAATTGCTCTAAAAGATAACTAACTGTATAAAGAATAAAAAGTAGCTATGTAGTGTGTGCACATAAACATGTAAAATCAAAATAACCTCAACACTCACAGAAGATGGGCAGGAATTGGAAGTATAGAACTGTGAGGCTATCACACCATACATTAAGTGGTATGATATCATTTGAAGGTGAACACTAATAAATCAAAACACACATTTGTAAAACATAGGGCAAGCACTTAAAAATTAAAAAGAGTGAAAAATAATAAAACAATAGTGGAGATAAAATTTGAATCATAACAAGTACTCAACCCAAAATCAGGCCAAAAGAGAGAACAGACGATTAAAGCACAGAGGGACAAACATTAAAAAAATAATAACTACAAGATGGTAGATTTAAATACGAAGGTGTAAACTCCCTCATTAAAAGGAGAGGTGGGGGCCGGCCCGATGGTGGAGTGGTTAAATTTGTACACTCTGCTGCGGCGGCCCTGGGATTCGCCGGTTCGGATCCCAGGTGCGGACAGACACATGGCTTGTTAAGCCATGCTATGGCAGCGTCCCATATAAAGTAGAGGAAGATGGGCATAGATGTTAGCCCAGGGCCAGTTTTCCTCAGCAACAAAGAGGAGGATTGGCAATGGATGTTAGCTCAGGGCTAATCTTCCTCTCACACACACACACAAAAGGAGAGGTTGTAAGGCTTTCACCCTCAAAAATGAGGTCCACAAGGAAGTCATTTTTATTATAAAGATATAGAGTAGGTAAAAGTAAAAACATAAAAAATATATCGCATGCAAATACAAATCAGAAGACAGCTGGAGAGACTGCATTAATATGAGGCAGATGTTACAGGGATGAGAAGGGACATTACATATCTAAAAATACATAATTAAAAACATACCAAGAAGTCATGACTATTCTAAATGCGTATGCATCTAATAAAAGAGATTCCACTGAACAAAGAAATAGACAGAGCTACAATTGTATTTGGAGATTTCAATACTCATCTCTCAGTAATTAATAGAGCAAGAAAGCAGAATATCAATAAGGACTTAACGGAACTTACACAATCCTATCCATCAACTTGATTAAATTGACATTTATAGAACACTCTACCTAACAAAAACAGAATACATATTTTTTGTGTGCCTACGGAACATTCACCAATACAGACTATATTCTAGGCCATAAAACAAATCGGCACACTTTAAATAATTAAAAATATACACAATTTGTTCTTTGGCCACAATATAATTAAGTTAGAAATCAGTAACAGAGAAAATATCCAGATAAATCTCTAAATATCTGGAAACTAAAAAACTCCCAAGTAACACATGGGCCAAGAGGAAGTGACAGAGGAAATAAGAAAATATTTTGAGTTGAATGAAAATAAAAATCAATATTAAAAAAATTCTGTGGAATATAGCTAAAACAATATTCAGATGGAATTTATAGCACTAAAACGTCTATATTAAAAAAGAAGAAATTCTCAACGAAATATTAGCAAACTGAATTCAACAGCACATTAAAGGGATCATACACCATGATCAAGTGGGATTTATCCCTGGGATGCAAGGATGGTTCAACATATGCAAATCAATAACCGTGGTACAGCACATTGATAAAATGAAAAATAAAAATCATATGATCATCTCAATGGCAGAAAATGCATTGACAAAATTCAACATCCTTTAATGATTAAGAAAAACCATTAACAAATTGAGTATAGAAGGAACATACCTAAAAATAATAGAGGCCACGTACAGCAAACCCACAGCTAACATCACACTCAATGGTGAATGGTTGAAAACTTTTCCTCTAAGATCCGGAACAAGACAAGCGTGCCCACTCTCACCACTCCTATTCATCGTAGTACTGGAAGCCCTAGTTATGGCAATCAGGCAAAAAAAGAAACAAAAGACATTAAAATTGGAAGCAAGAAGTAAAATTGTCTTATTTTCAGATGACATGAACTTATATATAGAATATACTAAAGGGTCAACCCAAAAACTGTTTTTGGAAATAATTGACAAATTCAGTCAAGTTGTAGGATACAAAATCAACATACAAAAATCAGTTGTGTTTTATACCGTAACAATGAAATATTTATAAAAGAAATATAGAAAACAAACCCATTCACAGTAGCATCAAAAACAATAAAATACTTAGGAATACGTTTACCCAAGGAAGTGAAAGATCTGTCCAATGAAAACTACAAGACTTTGATGAAGGAAATTGAAGAAGACACAAACAAATGGGAAGATATCCTTTGTTCATGGATCAGAAGAATTAATATTGTTAAAATGTCCATACTACCCAAAGCCATCTATAGATTTAATGCAATCCCTATCAAAATTCCAATGGTATTTTTCACAGAAGTAGAAAAAAAATCCTAAAATTTGTATGGAACCACAAAAGACCCTGAATAGCCAAAGCAATCCTGAGAAAGAAGAACAAAACTGGAGGCATCACACTTTCTGGTTTCAAACTATACTGCAGAACTGTAGTAATCAAAATAGTATGGTATTGGCATAAAATTAGACACATAGACCAATGGAACAGAGTTGAGGACCAAGAAATAAACTCATGCATATACAGTCAACTAATATTTGACAAGGGAGCCAAGAATATTCAATGGGGAAAGGATAGTCTCTTCAATAAATGGTGTTGGGAAAACTGAATAACCACATGTAGAAAAATGAAATTAGACTTCTAATTTGGACCACTCACAAAAATGAACTTGAAATGAATTCAAGACTTAAACATAAAACCTGAAACTGTAAAACTCCTAGAAGAAAATGCAGTGAAAAAGCTTCTCGACAGTGGTCTTGATTTTTGGATATGACACCAAAAGCACAAGCAACAAAAGCAAAAATCAATAGGTGGGACTACATTACAATAAAAAACTTCAGGCGTAGCAGTTAAGATCATGCGTTCTGCTTCAGCGGCCCAAGGTCTGCCGGTTTGGATCCTGGGTGCAGACCTACTCACCACTTGTCAAGCCATAGCTGAGGAGGCGTCCCACATAGAAGAATTAGAAGGACCTACAACTAGGATATACAGCTATGTACTGGGGCTTTGGGGAGAAAAAAGAAAAAAGAAAGAGCAAGATGGGCAACAGATATTAGCTCATGGCCAATCTTCCTCGAAAAAAAAAAAACACTTCTGTACAGCAAAGTAAATAATATGCAAAATGAAAAGTCAACCTATGGAACGGGAGAAAATATTTGTAAACCATGTATCTCACAAGGGGTTAATATCCAAAATATACAAAGAACTAATATAACTCAGTAACAAAAAAAATCCAATTAAAAAATGGGCAGAGGAACTGAATAGGCATTTCTCCCAAAAAGACACACAGATGGACAATATGTACATGGAAATGTGTTCAACATCACTAATCATTGTGTTTCAACACAATCAAAACCACGGTGAGATGTCGCCTCACACCTGTTGGAATGGCTACCATCAAAAAGAAAAGAGATAAGTGTTGGTGAGGATGTGAAGGAAAGGGAACCCTTGTGTGCTGTTGGTGTGAGTGTAAATTGGTGTAGCCACTATGGAAAACAGTGTGGAAGTTCCTCAAAATATTAAAAATAGAACTACCAGGGGCTGGCCCCATGGCCTAGTGGTTGAGTTCGGCGCACTCTGCTTTGGTGGCCTGGGTTTGATATCTGGACACGGACCTATACCAGTTGGTGGTGGGCATGCTGTGGAGGCGACCCACATGCTAAACAGAGGAAGATTGGCACAGATGTTAGCTTAGGGTGAATCTTCCTCATCAAAAAAAAAAAAAAAAAAAAAAAGAACTACTATATGATCCAGCAATCCCACCTCTGGGTATACAGTCAAAGGAAATGAAAACAGGATATTGAAAAGATATCTGCGCTTCCGTGTTTATTGCAGCATTATTCACAATAGCCAAGATATGAAAACAACCTAATGGTCTATCTGTGAATGAATGGATAAAGAAAATGTTGCATACATAAATATGGGGGAATATTATGCAGCCATGAGAAAGAAGGAAATCCTGCCATCTGGGACAACATGGATGGACCTTGAGGGCATTATGCTGAGATAAGTCTGACAGAGAAAGACAAATACTTTTTGGTCTCACTTATACATGGAATCTAAAAAAGAGCTGAACTCATTGAAACAGAGAGTAGAGTGGTGGTTACCAGGGGCCGGGGGCAGGGGATGGGGAGATGTTGGTCACAGGGGACAAACTTCCAGTTATAAGATGAATAAGCTCCGGGGGTCTAATGTACAGCATGCTGATTATAGTCAACAGTACTGTACTGTATACTTGAAAGTTGCTGAGAGAGTAGATCTAACGTGTTCTCACTAAAAAGAGAAAAAAAAGAAAAAGAACAAAGTTGTCAAATCAATGATCTAAGCTTCCATGTTAAGAAACTGGCAAAGAGAGACCTAATTAAGCTGAAACAAGCAGAAGGAAGGAAATAGTTAAGATGAGAGCAGAAATCAAGGAAATTAATAACAGAAAAATACAAAGAAAATCAATGAAACCAAAGGACTTTTTTTCAGAAAGATCAATATAAGCCCCTGGCTATAGAGAATAAGAAAAAAAGAGAGACAACACAGATTATTGATGTCAGAAATGAGAAAAGGGACATCACTATAGATCTTAACACTAAAAATATAATAGGAAAATGTTATGAACTACTTCATGTCAATAAATTCAACAGCTTACACAAAATAGACAAATTCTTTGTAAGTCACAAGCTACCTGTGCTCACTCAGGAGGAAAAGTAGAAAACATGAATACCACTATATCTAATGAAAACATTGAATTCATAATTTCCATCCTTCCAGCAGAGAACATCCAGGCCCAGACAGCATCACTGGAGTTCTCCAAACATTTAAGGAAGAAATTCATTCAGAAAATAGCATTGGGAATAACATTTCCCAAATTACTTTTTTTGAGGTCAGCATTCCTCTAATACAAAAACCAAATAGATATTACAAAGAAAGACAATTACAGACCAATATACTTCATAAGCATAGATGCAAAAATCCCCAACATAATATTAGCAGTATATAAAATTGATAATCTATCATGACCCAATGGGGCTTTTTCTAGGAATGCAATGCTGGTTCTACGTTAGAAAATAAATGTTATTTCCTTTATCAAAAGAATAAAGAAGAAAAACAATGTGATCATTTCAATAGTTGCAGAAAATGCATTTGTGAAACTCAACATCTATTCAAATTAAAAAAAAAAAACCACAAAACCTCTAAGTCAACTGGGAATTAAAGGGGACTTCCTCAAACTGACAAAGGACATTTATGACAGAGCCACAGCTAACGCTGTATATGATAGTGAATGCCTGATGCTTTCTCTCTAAGACGGAGAACAAGACAAGGACTTATGCTTTCACCACTCCTATGCAAAATTGTACTGGAAGTCCTAACCAATGCAATAAAGAAAAAGAAAAAAAAAGAATGAAAAGCATACAGATTGGTAAAGAAGAAATAAAACTTGTTTCTATATGCAGACAAAATGATTGCCATATAGATCCTCTCAGAGTCTACCAAAAGCTAATAGTACCAATAAGTGAGTTTAGCAAGGTTGCAGGACACAAGGTGAGTGTGAAAATTCAGTTGAATCCCTGTATTACTGTTGATGAACAATTGGAAATTAAAATAAAATAGCAGTATCATTAAAGCATCAAAAAAATGGAATATTTATGGATCAACGTAACAAAATATGTATCCTGAAAATTACGAAACTTTGATTGGAGAAGTCAAAGACAGTAATAAATGGGGAGATATTTTGTATTGATGGGCTGAAAGACTCAGTAATGTTAAGATGTCAGTTCTCTCCAAATTGATCTATAAATTCACGTAATCCTAAACAAAATCCCAGTTTCATAGAAATTGACAAGCTAATTCTATAATTGATATGGAAAGCCAAAGGAAGTGGAATAATAGCCACAAGAGTTTTGAAAAAGAAAAGCAAATGTGGAGAACTCATACCTAACTGATTTGAATGCTTATGATAAAGCTGCAAGAATTAAGGCTTTGTGGAATTGGCAAAAGCATAGGAACAAAGATCAATAGAATGTAGTAATAGACCTTCCAGAAATAGACACCCACATATATATGGTCAATTGATTTTTGACACAGGTGCAAAGGCAATTCAATAGAGAAAAGCTTGCCTTTCCAATAAATGGTTTTGGAACAATTGTACATTCATGTTTAAAATAAATAAACCTTGACCAAATAGATTATAGACATAACTATAAAATAAAAAATTGAAAAGTCAAACCTGTATCATATACAAAATTGTATCATATACAAAATTTGTATCATATACAAAAATTAACTCCAAATAGGTTATAGACCTAATTATAAAACCAAAAACCCCAACCAAAAATTCTAGAACTTCTGAACGAAAACATACAAGAAAATTTTGTGACCTTGGATTGGATGAAGATGTTTTAGATATGACACCAAAAGCATGAACCATAAAAAAATGTATTGATAAATTAGACTTCATCAAAATTAAAAGCTATTGCTCTTGAAAGAATTTTTGAATAAAATAAAAAGAAAAGCCACATACTGGGAGCATATATTTGCAAAATATATATCTGTTAAAGAATTAATATCCAGAATATACGAAGAACTCTCATACACCAATAATAGGAAAACCATCAACCCAACAAAAGTGGGCAAAATATATGACCAGACACATCACTCACAAAGATATATGGATGGCAAATGAGCATATGAAAGTATGCTCAACATGATCTATCATTAGGGAAATGCTCATTAATTCCCTAAGGAGCGTCCCTCCACGCCTTTTACTGTTAGAGTGGCTATAATTTAGACAACACACTGCAGTACCAAGTGCTGTGACCACACGGAGCGGCAAGAACTCTACGGCCCTGCTGAGGGGAACACGACATGATATGGTCACCTTGGAAATCAGTTTGGCGGTTTCTTATAAACATACTCATATCATACGCCCAGTACTCTCCGTCCTAGGTAATTACCCAAGAACACTAAAGAGATAGGTCCACACAGAGACCTGTACACAATGTGTACAGCTTCTTTATTTGTAAGCAACGCAACCTGGGAAGCATCCAGGTACCCATTAGCTGGTGAAGGGATCCACAAACTTGTGCAGTCCTAACAACCACTGTGACAGAGAGAACAAGAAAGGGACTTCCGATATAGGCAGCAACACAGCCGAATCCCAAAAGCATTCCGCTGAGTGAAAGAATCCGGAATGAAACACTTGTATCGTGTATGATTCCCTTTTCATGACGTCCAGGGAAAGCAAATCTCTAAGAACAGAAAACAGATGGTGGTTTCCAGGGTTGGGGTGGGAGGAGGGTATTGACTACAGGGGGGAGAGGGCACGTTTTGGAGGTGGGGACAGTTATCTGATTGTAGTGGTGATGTGACTGTTTGCATTTGTTAAAATTCAGAGAACTGTACACCTAAAAGGTGTGAATTCCACTGCAGGTAAATTGTACCTGAATGCACCCAACTTTTTGTTAAAAAAAGAGAGAGTTAAGAGACATACCCTATAGAATGTGTGGATTTTATTTGATCCTGGTTTGAACAAACCAAACAAAAAAGTTGTGAGTCAACTGGAGAAATCCAAACACTAGTATTTAATAATTTAAAGAATTACTATTAATTTTATTAATTTGTAGGTGTTATAAGAGTTCTGTGCTTATGCTTTTAAAAAGAACACGTATGTTTTAGCGATATCTCCTGACATATAAGGATGAAATAAAATCAAGTCATGAGGTTACTTCAGAATCATCCAGGTGTTGGGCGGGAGGGGAAGAGTGAGTGTAAAGATGACTCTAAAGAGACTCCCAGCAACCTTGAAGTTAAAAGACTACCAAAAATAAATGAACGAAACAGGAATCAATATTACGGAAATACAGCTTTTACAAAATAAACAAACGTGATGTGCGCATATTAGAAGTGATAAGTTTCAGCCAGTTGTGCTACGAGGCAAATCTAAAGCTGGAGATGAGGATGATGTTGACTATGAAAGCAGGGCATAGCAAAAATTAGCTTTCAAATCAAGGCATTAGAAAGTTAGAGAAAATTAAGGAAAATATGAGGAAGAAAATGATAAAAATAAAGGCAGACAGTCATAGTTTTAAAAATAGAAATAAATTAAACTGATTAAAAGTGCTTCCCCCACCCATAGTCAGAAAAAAAGAAACACATTAAATGGAGACATCTGTGCTCAATATTGTTAATTTTTTATAACTAGATGAGCTGTTTTCTGAGAGAGAATGAGCTATTCAACTTGAATCAAGATAGGGCAGCTGCATCAATGCACAGGTCTCCTGCCTCTCCTAACTGGACATGTGCTCGGAGAGCTCATCCTTGCCTGTTCCCCTACCTGAGTCCCCTCTACGCCTTGACATGCTTAAGGTTTTACTGGTAAAATCTCCCAAACTTCAAGAAGAATCTTCTCCTGATACAGAGTTTGTTTCAGAACATCGAAAATGGTGAAATGCTCATATAAACGTGGTTACCTATTTTACCAATATTTTCCAAAAATAGGGAAAAAAAAGAAGCAAATAAATTATATGGACACATCTCAGTTGTAAAGGTGGCTGTAAAAATCCTGAAAGTATTACTGAAAATTTAACAGCGTGGTAATAATAACATCTGTCAGGGTTCAGTGGGTTGCATTTCATGACTACAGAAACTGTGTAATAGTAGGAAAGGCATTGGCAACAACATCACATCCATGGATTTAACAAGAAAAAATACATTCTTTTCATTGTACCCAGGAGGATGGGTTGTTTGAGAAAATGCAGCAGCCATTTTTTAAGTCAGAAAACTAAAGACTGAAGTGCAATTCCTCAACGTGATACATAATATTTACCCCCAAACTGCCACATCACATGGTAAACATCATTGTCACTCCCATGATAATCAGTCACTATTTATCTTTTACTTTGGCTGTTTTCTGGAAGTTCCAGCCAATGCAATAAGAAATGAAACAGAAATCTGAAATACTACTTGAAGGTTATATACTTTCACATTTTGAAATCTCATGACATTCAACTTAAAAATTCTCGGGCTGACCCAGTGGCATAGTGGTTTAGTGCACGCACTCCGCTTTGGCGGCCCAGGGTTCTCAGGTTCGGATCTTGGGCACACACATAGGCACCACTTTGTCAAGCCATACTGTGGCAGTGTCCCATATAAAGTAGAGGAAGATGGGCACAGATGTTAGCCCAGGGCCAGTCTTCCTCAGCAAAAAGAGGAAGATTGGCATCGGATGTTAGCTCAGGGATGATCTTCTGGACCAAAAAAAAAAAAAAAATTCTCAGATTCTCAGAATTAAAAAGACAGTTCAGCAAAATGGCTTGAGAAAATATAAATATACAAAAGATAATATATTTCCTACATATTAATAGTTATTTAGATATTGCAATGGGGAAGAGATTCTCTTCCCACAGGATGGAAAATGCTCCAAGTACCAGGGCACGACCATCAACACAGGCCCACGGATCGGACCTTCACTTACGTATGAAACCTAAAGGAAAAAAACTAAGAATTTGCTGAAAATGATATTTTTCAACTGAAGAGACTCACTATGGGCTTTGATAGGAAAATGCAATGTTGTGGGGATGTAAATTCTCCTTAAATTAATTTATGGATATGATACCATGTGAACTGTATTACTTTTTTGAAAGGTGAGAAAATCATTTTAAAGTTTTGACCATGGAATATACATGAGATGAAAAAAATCTGTAAGAGGAATTTAACTTGTTACTCTAAAGTTACATTAGTTTTTTAAAATGTGGTACTGATGTACTAATCTACATATATATTAATGTAGTAAGTTTTAAAAGGATTGTTATATAGGACAATATTCTAATACCGTAATAAAAATAGACAGACGTGAACAGATGACTCAGAATAATTATAAATGATCATTATGCAGTATGTGGTTTACTTAGACGTAATATAGGAATGCAAATTTAAACCACCAAATATAATATTCTCCTACTCAATTAGTGTGAACTTTCAAAAAACCTTGGCTCACCATGTTGGCAATCACGCGATAGAACGGGCACAGTTCTCCGCACTAGCAGACGCCATGTAATGGGTCATGCAATTTGGCTTTAAGAGCATTTTAAAAAGTTAATATAATTTCATTCAGTGATTCTACTTCTATGGCAGGTTAAAGAAAGAACAAATATGTATGTACAGTAATTCAGCACATCATTATTTATAACACCAGAAGGAAAAATGAGATCTCAAATGTCTGTAACTAGATAATTAAGTGAATTATAATATATCAATATTTGGAAGATTATTTAGACAAAAGAAAATGCTCTTATTTTGTTTTAGTAAGTTTTTAAAAGCAGAATACAAACTGTGATGAACCTATCATGAACAGGATGATCCAAATTTTGAGAGCACCATGCACACTCTCACACTCACTCACATGCATGGATAAAAGATAGAAGGAAACATACCTAAATGTTAATAGTGGTTATATCTGGATGCTGGGATGAGAGGGTGCTTTTATTTCCAACTATATAATATCTTTATTTTCCATTTTTAATGAGCATTTATTACTTTTATATTCAGAAAAATGCCATAAAATACATGACAATGCTTCTTTCTTCTTTGTACCAAATGAGAATATTATCTGCTGCTATAGCCTCTCATCAGCCGCATCACACTGACAGAATGAAGGTAATGAGGTGTGTCCGTCTGTCCCGCAAAGAAACGGCCGTGCTAAGGCGATGCTTGATATAGATGTATATAATTTAACCACTCATTGTGTCTGGGGAAGGGGCAGTGCTCCATCTTGTAGTCGCAGTGTTAGACATCTGGAAGAGCCTTGGGAAGGCGTCGTTCATTTCCTCCTTGGACTCATAACCCAGTGGATCCTTGGGGTCCAGCACAGTTGGCAGTACCACCTTCCCTGAGGATAAGTGTCCCCACAGAGCACCCATCCTGAGCAGTTTGGTCTGTCCCCACCTGAGACTGTGCGTCCAGATGCTGGTGATGGGGTGGGAGTGGAGGAATAAAATGCAAATAGAGCTAATCGCTCCTGGTCAAAAGAATGAGCCCGATTTACTAGGAAATGAAACTGTGACGTCATAGCTGTTGCTGGACCTCAGCTGTCAAGCTGGGCCGGCTCGGTGCCCAGTGATTTCTGGAGTAAAAGGATTAACAGATAAATCTTTCGGGATGTCCAGTTTTACTTAGAGAGTTGGGGAAGACACGCAGCTTTTATAGCCCGGAAAAACAGATATTTTAGTAGAAGTTGCAAATAAGTTTGACTCTTAGAGATAACGAAAGGTCCTCAGGAGCCTTTCAGGCTGGTGGTGGCCAGCGTAGGGTCTGCCCTTCACCCAGCTGGTGTATTCCTGCTTCCCTCCAGTTCCAGAGAAAACTATGGGGGAAAATCCAAGGAGTACTGTCAATTATGCCATTTGGAAGAAGTCAGAAAAATACTTGCATGTGAAAAACATTTATCCAAAGCCATCTTCTTAATTGTTTAAATTCTCCTTTTAGAGCTGTGACATCACAGCACAGACTTTGATGCCAGACTGACTGGGTTCAAAATGACCCTGCCACGTGCTAACTGAGTGACCTGGGGAGCATTATTAACCTGTTTGTGCCTCAGTTTTCTCATCTGTAAAGCGGAGTTATTTCAAGAATTAAGTGCATTATTATTTTAATAGTAGAAATGATGTAAATGGCTAACATCCCCATGGCATCTTCGATGCCAGCGCTATCCAACTGCTTGACATAGATAGTCCCCATGGGGTGCTTCTCCAGACAGGACGAGGTGGATGTCTTCTTGTCGTGTGAGCCAGTTATCCCTTTTGATCACTTATGTTTTCTCTCTATCCAGACTGTACTTTAAGGCTCCATTTGTATGAAAATTGGTTTTGTCCGCAGACCCAATGGTAAATTATTCAGACATCAACGAAAATTGAGAGACTGCTTTGATAATGAAAAAATTAAATGAGGTTTGTGTTTACCAACATGACTCATATCGTTTTAAGGAACTAGGAATTTACATCCTGGTGATCTTTTTTTTCCTTGGGTTTGTGGGTGACATTCCATAACATAATGAATCAGTTCATTGAAAGATGAGAGTTGTAAGTGACAGATATGATCCTGAATCACTGTATTCATGCTGCGATACTACTAAGGAAATAAGGAAATGTGAGAATTCCGTGATAACCGTGGGCTTTAAAATCTAAATTAGACCTGATATTCGCTGATTCTTCTTATTGGAGGTTTCCAGATGCCATCCCTATTCTAAAGCAGCATTATCCATTGGAAATATAATGTGAACCATGTGTGAAATTTAAAACATTCTGGTACTTCTATTTTAAAAAGTACCAAGAAACAGGTGAAATTAATTTTAATAATTAATTTGATTTAATTCAGTATATCCAGAACATTATCATTTCAACATGTAATCGATATAAAAATTATTGATGAGATATTTACCTTTTTTTGGTACTGTCTTTGAAATCCAGTGTGTATTTTATGCTCACGGCACATCTCAGTGCAGGCCAGCTGCATTTCGAGGGCTCAGGTGCCACACATGGCTGATGTCTCCCGTATGGGACAGGGCAGCCCGGGGAAGATAATAACCAAGTTTATTTGTGAAGATCGCTAAGATCTATTTGTGAGTATATTTTAGAGCACCTGCTCAACAAGGTGTTAAGATTTCAAAGAAGTTTACTTAATGCTCATTCAGTGAACAACTTGAATCTGAATGTGACTTCTCTATGTCTGTGATCTTATAAAAATAGAGCATCTGTTTTATCCTACATCTAAAATATTTAAAAGATATAAGCTTATATGGTGTTTATATGCACAAATGGCTTGCCTTTTAACACATGTAATTTTTCCCAATTTAGTAATAGTCCATATTTGTTAGATATGGAAAATTTGGAAACTACCAAAACGTAGAAGGAAGGAAAGACATCACCCACAGCTCCAGTAAACATTTACAGAAGGTGTTAATATATTGGCGCATTGCCATACATGATGCAATATCGTAGCCGCAGTCTTGTATTCTACTCTGAGTTAATATTTTAATGTATATTTCCCCATGATAGTATGCTAGTAAATGTCATCTGTAATGAATTTTTAAAAATTCAGGGGATGAATCAGAGTTTACTTAACATAAATACACCAGAGGAAACTATTTCCAAATTTTCACTGTACATAAATAGTTTCTGGGCATTTAGCATCATTTCCTTATAGTAACTTCCCAGACGACGACTTTTTTTTTTTTTTTTTTACCGGGGAAGATTGGCCCTGAGCTAACATCTGTGCCTATCTTCCTCTACTTTAAATGGGACACCGCCACAGCACGGCTTGACAGGCGGTGTGTTGGTGCACGCCCAGGATCCGGAACCCCGGGCCGCTGCAGCGGAGCACGCACACTTAACCCAGCGCCACCGGGCCGGCCCCGTCTAGACTTCTGAAAGACCCCTTCATCCAAGTTGTCAAAGTCTTTCACTTTCTTTTAAAGGACACAAGCCTGCTTCACAAGAACCATAAAAGTGTTAATGATCAGGAAAAAGATTTATTTCTTCCTTTCCATTCTCACGCTTTTTAGTTTTACTTTTAAAATTTTTATTTTTGTTTTTGCTAAGACTTTCACTGCAATATCTAATGTAGCAATGACAGTAGGTACTCTGTGCTGTCCCTGTTTTAAAGGGGAGGCTTCTGATACACTCCATTAATAATGGTATGTATTGTAGATTTTATTAACTACCCTGTAGGAAAGTTCTTTTCACTCCTACTTTGCTAGTGGTTATTTTTTGTTTTCATGATTTAGAGATGACATTTTTCAATGTTTTTCTTTTTTCTATTAAGATAGTCACAATTTTCTTCTTTTAATCTGTTATTGTAGTGTATGAAATTTTAAAATTTATAATGTTGAATCACTTGCATTCCTTGGATAAATCCAAGGTCTTCGTGACGAGTTGCCTTTTTTGCACAATGCTGCATTTCTGGCCATTACTTTGTGTAGGTCTGTGGTCTGTGTTCCTGTGTGAAGCTGTCTCCTGTGCTCACCTGGTTTGGTGTGAAAGTTATTCTGGCTCCATAGCATAAACTGAGAAGTGGTCTCTCTTTTTTAATTCTTTGGAAGGGCTTTACAATATTAGAATGCTATATTCCTTTAAAAATAATTTGTAGGACTTTCCAGTTAAAATGTAAAGAACTGGTCTTTCCTTGGTGGAAAGATTTTTTTGTTGTTGTTGGGGGAGATTAGCCCTGAGCTAACGTCAGATGCCAATCCTCCTCTTTTTGCTGAGGAAGACCAGCCCTGAGCTAACATCCATGCCCATCTTCCTCTACTTTAGGACGCCATCACAGCATGGCTTGACAAGCAGTGCATGGGTGCATGCCCGGGATCCAAACCTGTGAAGCCTGGGCCACCGAAGCGGAGTGCGCATACTTAACCGCCACGCTGCTGGGCCGGCCCCTGTGGAAAGATTTTTAACTACTGATTTAATGTCTTTAATTGTTATGTGACTATTCATATTTCTATTTTTTATTCTGGTAGATTGACAAGTTATACTTTTTTCCTAGAATTCATACGTGCAGTTAGGTTTTCAAATTGTTTTTGGTATACCATTGTTCATGATATTTATTTATCTTTTTAATATACTATATTAATAGTTATCTCTTTTTTAATGTATAATACTGCTTATTTGTACACCTTTATTTTAAAAAATTTACTTGTTCAACTTCACTAGAGATTTGTCCATTTTATTAGGACTTCAAAGGAATGATTTTTGTTCTTTAAAAATATTTTCTGTAGATATTTTCAGCTTTATTGATTTCTGCTGTTATCTCTATTTTCTTTGGATTTATTCAGATTTTTTTCTTAAATCCTTAAGTTGTATATTTGCGCATTAATTTTCTGTCTTCTAATAAAAGATATGTCTATACTTTTGTCTCTACATACTATTTTCACAAATTTATAAAGATACTATTTTTGTTATCTTTCAGTTTTATATATTTTAAATTTTCATTATAGTTTTATGTCATGTTTTTTTAGAAATATGTGTTTAATTAATTTTATAATTTATGAGGATTTGTAATTTTCTTTTTGTTATTTATTTATAATTTAAATAAATTGTGGTCAAGTGGTCTATGTAACAACAATTCTTTTGAGATTTGTTGAGATTTATGGCATGATACATTCTTAGTTTTCATAAGTGTTCCATTTGTTATGGTTCATAAGAAAGTGTATCTGTTAATGTTGGATGAAATGTTCTATATATGTGCATTTGAATAGGCTTGATAATTATGTTGTTTAATTATAGTTTTCCTTTTGAGAAGCATTTGAGAAAAACATGGTTAAATCTTGTAGTATGGTGGTGGGTTTCTCAAATTCTCCTTGTGGTTTTATCAATTTTGACACTTTCACTAAGTTCATTTGTATTTTGAATTATTATATTTTTGTGATGAATTTACCTTTCTCCCACTATGTAGTCACTCCCTCCTTACCAGTAGTTCTTTGTTCCTTACAGCCTTTTTGCTCATTACGTGTTTCATCGCAGTGTAAGGTAGTTAACGCTGTTCTCTTCAGCTTACACTCTCCTGTGTCTTTTTCCGAATCTTTGCTGTGAACTTTTCTGTGTCTTGACAATTTAAGTGTGCCTGTTTTAGGCATTAAATAGCTGGATTATTTTTTCAACTAGCAATCCATCTTTTAGTTAGGTCAATTAGCCAATTTCATATATTGTGAATATTCATCTGTTTGGAGTTGTTCTTAACCTTTTAGTTATGCATTTTTATCTTTCCTAATTTTCTATTCTCTTGTCTTTTTTTGCTGTTAATTTGATTTTTTGTTTGTTTTAAAATTTTATTTTCCTCTGTTGTTTGGAATTCATACACTCTGTTTCTATTGTTTAAAAATACTTTTAGGGCCGGCCCCGTGGCTTAGCGGTTAAGTGTGCACGCTCCGATACTGGCGGCCCGGGGTTCAGATCCCGGGCGCGCACCGACGCACCGCTTGTCCGGCCATGCTGAGGCCGTGTCCCACATACAGCAACTAGAAGTATGTGCAGCTTTGACATACAACTATCTACTGGGGCTTTGGGGGAAAAAAATAAATAAATAAAATTATTAAAAAAATACTTTTAAATTTATACTCTAAATAGTTAACTTAAAAAGTATAAAGTTAAATACTATCTTGCCACTACCATCCCCCACTAAACAACACGAGGACATTACAGTGATGTAATGCTGACCAACCTGTCATCCTTACCCTTCCTGACTTAGATGCTTGTATTGTTCATTACTTAGTTTTTTTTTAAAGCACGTTTATCATTATTATAGCTCTTTATACTCATTAACTATTTTATTTTTCTCAGATGATCCTTCCATGGTCATTTTTCTTCTTTTTTATTAGATCCTTTATAGTCCTGTGTTTTTTTTTGTTGTTGTTGTTTTTTTTTAGTGAAGGTCAGCAAGTAGTAAAATCTCTGTTTTTGCTCATCTGAAAAAAATTATTTATTTCTCTCATTTTTGAAGGACGATTTTTCTGGTTGATGGTGATTTTTTTCTCAACTCTTTGAAGATATGGTTCCCATGATTTATGGCATCTGTCTATTAATGCTAAGTTTTCCATTATTCTAAATGTTGTTCCTTTGTAGGTCACCTATCTTTTCTCTCTGGATGTTTTTAAGATTTTCTCTTTGACTTCCAAGATTCACAATTTCATCACAATGTATCTAGAGGCAATTATTTTAAAAATTCATGACTCATTGTATGTTATGCTCCTGGGCTTCAGGTCTTTCATCCATTCTGGGACATCCTTCCAATGCTGACTTTCCTTTGTTATCCTCATTTTCTCCTTCTGAAGTGTTGATAAGGAATATTTTAAACTTTATTGTTCTCAATTCCATATCTCCTAGTTTTCCTTTAATATTATTTATCTCTTTGTTCTCTATGCTGTCTCTGGATAATTTCCTTAGATATATTTTCCAGTCACTGAGTCTCTCTTCATCTGTGTTTAATCTTCTGTCTCAGCTCTCCGTGAAGATTTTCATTTCAACAATTATAATTTTAACCTCTAGAAATTCAATTGGCTTCTTTTTTCAAATTTGCTTCTTCATTCCTTATGGTGTCTTGATTCTTGCTCTCTTAAAAACATTTCACACAGAATTATTTTATATTCTGTATATGAACATTCTGACATCTCTAGTCTTTGAGGGTCCAGATTGTTCGTTGTTTGAAGACTGTCCCTCATGGTGGCTCGCTCTTCTTTTACCTGCTGTGGGTTAGTTATGAGGTTATCATTTTGTCATAATATGTGGAACCTCAGAAGGCCTAAGTTGGTTGTACTTTCCTCTTAAGATGTTTTACACCTGCTTCTGCAGAACCAAGGGGCACCACTGACCCAGGGCCAGACCAATCCTCCATGAAGATATAGCTTCTGCTCAATTCTGAAATCCTAGACTCAGCTCCTCTGTCTACTGCTGGCCAGCCTCTACATCTGCCCCTGTTGCAAACCTATCCCTCCTGTCTGCCACCTATAGACTTAAGACAAAAGATTTTCTGGAAAGTAGGAAAAGATGGAACCTTTGGAGACCATTTTTACTTTGGCAAGCTTAGCAAAGCATCAAAAATTGGGGTCCATCCAGGGTTGTTCTTTTCTGCAGTTGGAGAGTCCCTCAGAACACCTAACTCATCACACTGTTGGAAACATAAGTCGGTTCAACTTTGTTGACTGAAAAGACTGGCCAGCTCCACGGCTCATATCCGCTTTTCTCTAGAATTCTATAATAAGAAATAGTCCTTCAATAGAGAATACATTTTTATCTCAGATCGTATACCTTGTGGTCTGATAGCCAGGCAAAGAGCTAGATAAGTAGGTTCATAGATTTCTCTTGAATTACTAGTATCACCAGGACCTTATTTTAGTCAAAAGGTAGGTTCAACACCTATAAGAAATTAGCTTGTAAGTAATAATGTTTTTGATAAAAAAGCTTGCGCCATCATAATTTTCTCCCTTTAAACATTCAGAGTCAATGTCATTCAGGTAAGAATTCTTGGAGGGCAAAAGCCCTTTCTGTCTTTTTTACTGCTGGGTCTCCAGGGCCTGGCAAAATGTCTAGTCTCTAACAAAGATCTTGTTTTTAGTGTCATTGAGTTGATTCCAACTCCTAGTGACCCTGTGTACAGTGGAGTGGAAACCTGCCTGGTCTTTTTGCGCCATCCTCTCACCTTCTGGCGCTATATCAGACAATGCTCTGCTGCTATTCATAGGGTTTTCATGGTCAATTCTTTTGGAAGTGAGTGGCCAGGTCCTTCTTCCTAGTGTGTCTTAATATGGAAGTTCTGCTGAAGCCTGTCCACCAGGGGTGACCCTGATGGTATTTGAAATCCTGGTGGCATAGCTTTCAGCAACACAGCAACATGCAGCCACCACAATATGACAACTGACAGATGAGTGGTGTGGTACCCTGACCCATAAATGAACTCAGGTTGCAGTGGTGAAAGCACTGAATCTTAACCACTACACCACCAGGGCTGGCTAGCAGGGGCCTGGCAAATATTAAATCAATAATCAAAACCACAAATATGGATTGAGCACCTACTATGTACCCACACTGGTATATGTGCTGGGGGGTAGAACAGTAAACAAAACAGATCAAACATTTTGCTTCCGTGTTATGGGTCTTACCATCTAGTTTATTTTGTTAACATTTTAGTGTATCAACTTGTGTTGATAGATTAAAGTACTCTTGGTGAAAAGTTTTCAGATGGGGAGACCTAGTCTTTCTGGTACAACACCTAAGGCTGCTTTCACTGGTTTCTGTAGTAAAGAATCAGTTCCCTCCTGCTCATGAGGTATTATGAACCACGAACCAGTTTTCAAAAAACAGCTGATTCAGGAATCCTAAAAAATAATGTGTGTTCCTAAAGCTCCCTGCATGTCATGGTCATAATTCCCATAATTATATTTGTAGAATTCATGTAAATGGGACTTCAGTTATAATTCTGAGAGACTTGAAGCTTAAGATCTGAATCTCTAGCTGTAATGTGTGCTTTAGGCGATGGAGATTTGGGCATATTCTTCCTAAGGGGCTTTGTAGAAGAGTGGGTTTTGGTTTGTGTCAGGCAGTGTTTTCTCTTCGGTATTGTAGGTGGTAAGCAAGAGCAGACTAGGTTTTTTGGACCCTGACATATACAAATTTGGGCTTTCTTTAATGAAAAGGGTACAAAATTACTAACAGGAATTGGGGATCGAGGCTTGGGGTTTTCGTGTGCATGAGTGCCCTGGAGGTGAAACCTTGTCAGCTTCAAGTCAGCTCTGCCTCTGGAAGGAGCAGAAATAGGAGTGTTTCCAAATGACCAAGCTTTGCATTTTTTCTTATAATAATGACCTGGGGATCTTGAGTTTTACTTGCAACTTCCCTGTTCCTCCGACATCAATACAAATGCCTTTTATATAAACAATATATTATTCACTCTTTTAAGGAAAGTAAGTATTCATTTCAGGTAGCATTATCTTCAATACTTTGGATTTTTTTTTAATTGAAAATGAACCTTGATTCCCTTCTGATCTAATCAGCCTGTTTGCATCCATCCCTGTGAAGGAGAGACAGACCTGCATGGTTTGTTCTCTTGGGCAGTGTGAGGAATGCAGGGTAATCTTCAGCATGTGTTGCTGCAAGACCTCACACATAATGGACACTCAAGAAATGTCTGCTGATTCAGTAGAAGGGAGACTGAATGCAATTTTGGATGCAGAGAATGGGATTTTACAATTTGAAATAGAAGGAAGAAGGGTAGTGGCTGTTGGTGGTAGATTATTACCTTTGAGATCCTGAGAAAGAGGCGTGTAGACATTGACGCAGGCTTGGATAAGAGAAGACATCTCACAGAGGACCACAATAGCTTTTATAAGTCAAATGTTGTGATCGACTCTAAAGGCCAAGATATGAGTAGTGAGACAGAAGAGGGAGAGCGGGGCTGCAAAGTTTGCTTGGGTTCCATGGATGGCCAAACTTCTTTTCTTTTTGCTGGAGAGGGGAAAGACAAGGCCCAGGAGGTGCCTCTGGCCTCTGGCTGCAGATCCTCTGGTGGCAAGGCTCACCACTGCCCGCCCTGAACCTGCGGGAGGTGCCTCTTCAGGGCTACCCAGGTGAACTTGAGGCAGATCCATGCATTGCAATCATAGAGAGAATGTGTGTGTGCGCATGTATCTCCCTGTGCAGATGCAGGTGCCACGCGTAGCTTAATATTTAAGGATGCAGCAGGCTGGCTCTGCTCGGCCCCATTGCAAAAGGAGCAGCTCTCACCAAGTGATTCCCAGTGGGAATTCCCAATGGCAGTAGGATGCACCGCCTGAGAGAGTGGCTTACCCACTGCCATGACAGGTGGGCTGAGCAACTGGAAGTGGGTTTGGACAGGTTTGCTTTGAGTGTTATGGCCATTTGAGACCATGAACTCTTCCATTTTCCATTCTTTCGGGTTATGTAGGGACGGTTTCCCTGACACAGTTGAAGTGGGTCTGTTGAAGTGTGACCATCCTCACGGGGACGTTGGATGGCCGGTGTTCCTCTTGGGTTTAGAATTTTCATGATTCCAGGCTAATGTGGCTGTGGTCCTCTCTTTGCTTTGGGCACCATTAAATGTGTGACATGAGTCTCTTTGCCAAATGTCACTTCTTCTGAGGCTCCCTCACTTTGTTCTCGTCACTGAGGATACTGAGTTTTCTTTGCCCATCCTGGGAATGTTACCAATTGAGCTTCCTCCCAACCTCAGGGGGTCCCTTCCCTGTTTGGTGTGGCGGCTTTGAAATGAGACCAAAGCTGAGTGTTTGATAGCACCAGCTTTATTCGATGGCCAAAGAATGGAGAAGCAGGAATAAAGTTCACAAATCTACTTCTCAGCTCTTGGGGCGACCAAGCAGCTGTTCTAAGGGGTCCAGGTAATCAAGGGGGGGAATAGTCATAGCAATACAGGACACTGGGCAGGCTTCTCTAGGAAATGGAGTGCCACCACTTTCTTCCTTTATTTGGACTGGTATTTCTTGTTATGGCCACAAGCAGGTGTGTTATGTCGCATGGTAATGTATTATAATCAGCATATAATGAGCTGTGGAGTCTAAGTCAGGTCAGGTCGGACCGCCACGTTGCCTTCAACTGGTTTTACCTGGTTTTGACCATATGTCTCAGTCATCTTCTCCTTCTTCTCTTTGTGATTTCCTGTAAGCTAAAGATAACATGTTAGGCTTGTTCTGAGCAGGGTTGTGGTTAATGTCTTGTGGGGTCAGTGGGCAGGGTAACAGGAATGCGTTAGGCCATAAGAAACCTAGGCACGACATAATGCCTGGAACTTACTGGCAGGAATGATGATTATGGGTAAATACATTGCACCAAGTATCTTATGCTCCTGCTGACCTGCTTGCCTGCTGCCATCCTTTTTTCTCTCCTCCCTCCCTCTCTTCCTTCCTCTATCCCTTTGTAAAGTCAACACATGTTTAGAATGCCTTAAAATCGTAAGTAAAATGGCCAGTCTTTATTTGAGCACAAGCAGTGTGCAGGCATTTCATAAGCGCCTTCCCTGTGCAGGGGCGTTACCAAATTCTCACACAGACTTAGACTCTATGAAGCATGTAGCAGTGTCCCCACCCCAGGGGACGCTCGGTGCTACTATGAGGCTGGGCCAGGTTCCAGAAAGGCAGTGCTGAACCAAACCAAGTGAGGTCTCCAGGATCCTGTAGCTTTGTATCCTGGGGGTGAGAAGGCTTTCACGTAATGAGCACAGAAGTGCGTGTGCAGCGGCAGCAGACGTATCTGGGAGGGGAGCTGTGTGGGGCCAAGTGGTCGTGCAGGAGGATCGTCGTGGAGGTGGACACAGGGATGACTGTCAAGGGTGACCATGGCGAATATTCGTGCGAGAGGGAAGAGCACCTTCTCCTTGCAAAGCTCCTGGGGCAAGAGAAAGTGTGAGCCTTCAGGGGCCTGAGAGCCATCTTGGGGCAGAGGCACCAACACCAAATGGGAGTGCAGCAGGAAGCAGGGGGGAACCAGGCTGGCTGTGGTCAGGTAAGATGTCCACAGAAGTGACGCGGTCAGTTTTGTGTTTTCAAAAGACACCCGTGGCTCGTGTGTGGAGAGAAATTGGAGGGACTGGGGGCTGCCTTGTCTACGCTGCACAAACGTGATCTCGAGGAGGTGCTCGCATCTCGATGTTACAGATGAGGGAACTGCAGGCTCTGGGCAGTCAGATCCCTCGGGCCCAGGCCCTGGGTGCGGAGTTGTGGAATCAGGAGAAGGTGCCACTCCAGAGGGCCCTGATCCAAGTTCTTGGGGGACCATGAGGCCCTGCCGTGCAGGGAGGGAGCAGGGCAGCTGCTGCCATGGTTGTCCACGCCTATCCCTTAAGTGAACGAGTGCATGGGCGTGGCTGTGGGTGGTCATTAACGTTCTTGCCTGGAAGCAGGGAGCAGCCCTCTATTTGGCCAGGGTCTGGCACAGGCCGCCACCTCCCCAGCCTGCAGGGGTTTCCCGGCCGGCCATCTGTGTAGCTGCCATGGCTGGGACTGCTGTTAGATCTTGGGGTGTGCATGCACCTTCACAGGGAATCCTTCTGATGATTCTGTGGCTGGGGCTCAAAAATGACCTGAAATCCCCTTCACATCTTTCATCGTCTCTATACCGGGTGGGCCAACTTCAAGCCCCTTTTGTCCTCGGTGGTCATCACGTGTGGGGTGCAGGAGTCTTGAGCATGGTCCAAGCCCTGGGGCCAAGTCTGCATGCAAGAGAATTGAGTTCCCGCCAGCTTCTGTCTCAGCAGGGACATTGTTCTCCTTATTCCTAACCAGTGCCTTGATTCTGAGGACTCAGACCCTCGCTTGGGTACCAGTTCCATAAGGACAGACACGATCGTGCCACGGTCCCTGACACGTAAATGCAGCGCGGCATGTCTCGGCAGCAGCAGCTACGTACGACGAGAAAATTTTCCTGAAAATTTCTGTCTTAGAGATTTTCATTCTCAAATACTGTGGATGTCCATTGGGGGATGTATGGAACCCGGTTCCAGAGGCTGTTTCCTGGGGATGTGTTTGGGTTTTGAGGAATAGCGTTGTCAGTGTGGACATGTTTATCCTGGTGTGATCCATCAAAGGCACATCCATTGCCCTGAAGAGTCTTGCAAGTGAACAGCTGCACACATTCACCTGGGGAAGTTCAGGGGACAGAACCCACTCTGGCAGGTGGTGAGGGGACAGGCATATTCGGTGTCTCCATTATGAGGCATTCGATCATCTTGATTTCATAATGAAGATAGGCACAATAAAGCAGGAAAATGCCTACAAATCGTCAGCTGGCTGATTGCATCGCTGTCTAAATGCGTCTCTAAAGAGAAAGACTTGGGCTGAGAATAATTTCCTGTGCTTCATTACTGCCATGGGACGTTACGAGACAGGTAAGAGGTGAGTGTAAATTGTGTGTGCGTTGTACATCATGATGTGCTTTGAAAGCAGCTGCCTGGTGATAAACAGTGTAGTTTTGCTTAATGCATTATAGAACCCTTCACACAACTTTTGTTGTCGTGCAAACAAATAGGATTTTGTCCTGTTTTCAAGGTCAGTAAAACCTCAGGCTGTCTGTTAGGAATAGAATCTGCCTGTTGCAGCTTTAATGATATAAACACACGTATTTCAAGGCAACAGGTTAATCTTCTGCCCATGCCATAGCATTCCATAGAAAAAGACACTCCTTTTAGGGACAGCCATGCACATCCTGGGACCCTCCATAGGGCAGGCATTGCCGATCCCCAAGCGTGAGCCCCACTCAGGACTAAACTCAGAAGTTGAGGAATCTGCATGGACCCATTGAACCCAATAAGCCACTTATGGAATGAATCTTTTAGGAGACATGTTGACATGTTGAGCACTCATTTGACATGCATTTGTTAAGCTCCTACTGCATACACAGTACCTGGATGTGTACAGTGAGTACAGTCTTGTGCTCAAGGAGTTTATAACCGTGGGTTGTAGAGGTAGCTATGTCTTGGGTGTTCTGACGGAAAGTGGGTCTGGGGGAGACAAGGGGCTCTGCTGAGCCAGCCCTTGGGTCCCGCTTGGCTGGCATGCATGTGTGTTGTCACAATCCACGTCCACCCCAGGCACCCGAGCCCGGGTCTGCTGCACCCCCACCCCTTCCTCTGACAGATCTGGGATTCCGGAAAACTGGCTGCTGTAAGCAGGTGCTGCCTCAGAGTGAAAGGCAGGGCTGACAGTGCTCATTGGAAGTTATTGTCAAACCGCCCATGGTTTCTTAATGAAGAACATGACTGCCCTGCTCTCTTCTCTTCCCTTCGCGGATGCAGTTCATCACAGCAATAAGGACGTTTAGATTACCCAGTATTAGCGGCAATTTGTTCTTTGGGGTAGTGTAATTAATCTCTAGTTTTAATAAAATGAATATTCAAATTATTGTGCACCAAGTTACATGAAATCGTAAAAATGACAGTAAATTAGTGTTTCTAAACTGATGCAGAAAGCTAAGTGAATTTGCCACCCTCTTAGCATTAAATAACTCGTCCGTCCTCACCTGACCGTCTTTGGTGCTGAGGTGGGAAGAGCTAGTTCCACACTCCTGTTCAATGCACACTAACCCCAAGAGGTGACTCAGTGATTAGATCTTCGGACTTCTATCCGGTGGGGGGTGGGGTTGTTCATACTGATGCGGTGGGATCCAGGGAACGTTTTGAGCATGCATCATCAGATGTCCCCAACAGAGACACACACGTCACAGCACGTCTTTTGTCTGTGGGAGGAGAGCCAGCTGAGAGGGGCCCCATGGCTGTGAGGAGAAGGAGCTGGATTAATCCTGGCTGGTGGCTCCTTCAGTGCTGGGAGCTGGGAAGCATGGGCACCTTTCATCATACGGTCAGGGGACAGTGACCAGAAGGGATCATCAATCATGGGGTGGGGGGCTCAGAGCACACCATGCAGTCTTCAGGGTCTGAACCCATAGCTGTGGGCTCCACTCCAAGGCTCTGTGTCTGTCCGGCTCCATCCAAGATAACAATTCATAATGGGGAAACTGGGAACCTGGATGGGGGGACAGGTGCCCGGGGCTCTGTCATCTCCACATTCACCCCAGCTGGTAAGAGATACAAAGAGACGAAATGCTGCTGGGCTCTGACTCAGCTCCTTTGGAAAAGCAGAAGGGAGATAAGATATATCAGGGCTTGATAGGGCCTCCCAATTCTGGGGCCTGGGAGGAGACTGGGGTAACTTGAAATGTGTAGGGATGTGCAGACAAAGTTAGATTAAAATGAGTCACAGAGCAGCCATGCTGGTTCCTAACAAAGTTTTACATGAATCACAGCTAGACTGAAGCCAGCCCTTTGCAGAGCAGTTGTCGTGCACAGACATGCTATGCCTGTAAATCCACAAAAACCGAGAAGGGGTCATGTGGATAAGATTAAAAGGATCCCTACAGGGAAGTTGCCTCCCAAATGCCTTAAAAGAGGGGAAGAGGAGAGAGCGATAAAGCAAAGACTAATAAATCTTCTGATCTCCATTTTCATGGTGATGGAATTTTAGCAGAACTGAACAAATGCAGTTGGGGTGGTGCAGGAGCATCTCACCGTGGGCAAACACTATCCTGAAAGATGGGTGTTGTGTGTGCCAACCAGTTCTCGGAGTGTGGACTCTGTGTGCTAGTATCATTCTGAAGAAACTGAATGATCCTTTTAGAACGTGAAAATGTGGATACTTTCAGAAATGCAGTTCACTAGAATCTTTCCTTTCCATCGTCTGCTGGGTAAATGACCATGAGCTAGTTACAGAGGACAGGGAAGTGGAGACGTGAGCTCTTTGTGACTGTGAGTGGATGGTGGATGGCGGTTAGTCTTCTGCCCCACGCAGTGCCCTGCTGTTCCCTCAACCAAGCAGCAGAAAACGGGAGATTTAGGTGGGGAGTGTTGTTTCCCTGTGACGTGCTTTACAACAAATTATCTTTCTGTCTGGGAAGCTTTCCATCTGGGAATACTTATCCCTCTCATCGCTGACTCTGACTTGGGGACAAATCCTGATGTTATTTTCCTGTTTCCTGGAAAGACTTGAGAAGAGAGTGTTCCAGGCTCCGTTGTGCCTAAGCTGCATCACTATTGGCTGGGCTCTGAGCCTTTGCAGGGTTCACTGCCCTAGTGCTGCAGGTCTCTGGGTGCCCTCGGCGGAAGCAGATGCACATCAGTGATTGTGTAAAAGGCGGGGCCTGGAAGGGGGCGCTTGGGTGAAAAGACATCGCCAGGGGAGACCTCCCGGGCAGAGGCAGTGCAGGATGAGATGGGGGCTCTGCTGCTTGTGGGCCAGCACGTGATGTGGGGGCTTGGAGGAGACTGGAGGCGTCCGCGTGGGGAGAGGGGTGCTGAAGTTCCCAGGAACGAGGGAAGGGGCCCGCCAGTGGGCTGCGAAGGCCCCCTGGGCACAGTCTAGAGGGGATCAGAGCGAAGCAGTGAGCTGGGGTGGCAGGGAGCTCTTGCAGTATTCAGGCTGTCACTGATGGTAGGGCCCAGGAGAGGGCCCAGATTTGAGAATTATTGGGCCAAGCTGTCAACCCTTGAAGACTGATTGATTAGATGCTGAGCTAGAAAGAGGAGGAGGCATCTAGGTGATTCTGGCATTTGTGCCTGGGGTGACGATGAGCTGGCTGGGTTGGGGGACTTCTCTGAAGTAGGCGTAGCAGTAGGAGCGGGAAGTGGGGGGCGGCCGAGGAATTAGCTGGGGGCATTGATGGTTGGGGTGGGTACGTGCACCGTGAGGTTTGGAAGAGGAAAGGGCACTAGGGAGACTCGGCTCAGGTGGCCCGGCCCAGGGTGGGTGCTGTCACTGGGGTGGAGGAGAGTGAGGGGACGGCATGTGGTCCGGGATGGACGTTCCTGAGAAAATCAAGGGGGAGGGTCCAGGAGAATAGAGAGGAGCAGTCAGAGAGCCAGGAGGACCCTGGGGAGCCTCGTCAAGGTCAAGGAGGGAGCAGGAAGGAGGGGGAGGGGAGGGGACAGGGGGCTGCAGGGAGAGTGGGAAGATGGACTGAAAAGCAGGCCTTGGAGTTGGTCCCAGAGGCCATGGTCGTAGCCAGAGCATCTCACTGCGAGGTGGAGGGGGATGCAAAGGCCCTGGGGTGATGAGTAAATGGAAGTGAGGTGGTAGCAATGGCTCTGATTCACTGATCAAGTTTATTGACACCAACTATGTACCAGGAGCCAAAGTTTCTGAAAATCCCCCTCATGAGAAGGGAAGCAGGGTGAAGATGTGTGTGGGGTCACTCAGGGGTCACTCAAGGGACACTCAGTTGAGGGATGTTTGAAGGAGGGAGGGAGGGGACACATCAGCATGGGGGGTCAGCACTGCATCCCCTGTGCCCCAGAGGAAGGAGGCCCAGCTCCTGGTCCCACCGCAGCTCTGGCTGCTGCCAGGTCCAGCTCCCGCCCTCGTGGGTCAGAACTCTGGGGGACTCGGTTTCTGAGTGCCCCCGGGGAGGTGGCCGCTGCTTCTCCTGCACCCCCCTGAGCCCTGGGTGGGCTGCCCGTCCCCTCCTCCAAGGCCGGCTCTGGAATGCTCTGGCCGGGGTGCCTGCTGCAAAGACAGGGTAGACGGCACCCTCCTGCCCGGAGCCTCCTCTCGACTGTGGAGCTGTTGGCTGCTGCCCACGGGGGTCCCTGCTCAGCGTAAGCCTCACGGCCTGGGCCAGCCTGAGGGTCCTGGACCGAGACGGGGGAGCTGAAGTCTACAGTCGGGGCTGTTCCTGTCACCGTTTTCACTCTGAGAGTCATTTCTGAGTGACAATGTCCAAAGCATCACTCCTTGGACAGTTTCCTCATGATTTTGAGGCAAAGAGACTGAAGCTCCATGTTGAGCTTGTGACAGCAAAACCCAGGTGCTGGCAGAGGGCTGCTCCAGGACGCAGGTGACTCCTTCAGGGGTTTGGCTAATTTGTGACTTCAGACCCAAGGAAGAGGGAGCCCCAAGGGAAACTGCCAGAGACGTCACCACTGCGCGTGGTCAGTGCCCGGGCCTCCCGGCCATCCGTCCAGGCTGTGCCCTGCCCCTACGGGGTGCCCAGGCGGCCTGGCTGTGAGTCCGTTGGTGTCATTGCTATGGGGACAGTGACTGTCCGAGGCCCGGGATGGCTGAGGGCCAGAAGGGGCGTGGATGATAGAGCCGCCTGAGGGAGAGTCCCCGGGCCTGACATGAGGCTGGTGCTGACCCACTCGTGACCGGCACTCCCCAGGCCATCTCTGCCTGACTCATTGGCCAGCTGCTCTTGTCTGAGGTCCCCAGTGCCTGTCCTCTTGGGGCTGGGTGGGGCCGCACCCTCTGACCCCACCCACACCTGGCCAGGCCTGCGGGAAGGAGAGGGAGATAAAGGAGCTGCTTCCTACAAAATCTCTGGCTGTGGTGCTGCTTGGTGGCCCGAAAGGCCACTGGCTCCTGCCCAGGCCTGGTGCTCTGCGCCCGACCCTCGGACACCCAGCCGCAGACCAACCCAGACCCCAGGGAGGGTGGGGTGAGAGTACGTGGGACCACCTGCAGCTCCCCTGGCTCTGGGCACAGGGCCGCTTTCCTCTCTCCTCTCCCCTCTCTCCCTTTTCCTTAGTTTGCTGAGAATTGGATTACGAAACCATGCTTCTGGATTCGTCTCTGGTGTACCTCCTGGTGTGCAAGTTTCAGGGACTAGCTGGCGGTGAGCTGGCTCTGTCCCCAGGACCTGCATTTTCTAAGGGAAACATCCTTCACTCACGGGTTATTAGCTGCATCAGAACCTGCTGACCTGCCTCTGGGTGGGCTGCTCCTAGAGCCGTGGAGCTGGCCTCGGGGCAGCACAGAGGGGCAGACACAGGGACGAGGGGGCAGGAGCCACGACCAGGGCCAGCTTGCTCAGAAACCCCTTGAGAGACCTTCACCCTCTGTGGAGGCGCCAGGACGAGCCTTGTTGGGGGAAGTGGACAAAGATGTGGTGGGCACCTGCAGTTGGTCTGGCAGGTGATCTGCTGATGCCGTTTGGTTCTCCAAACAGCACCACCCCCACCTCACAGATGAGGAGCTGAGGGAGGAGGTTCCGGGACCTTCTCCAGGTCACATTGCTGGTTGCTGAGCCTGCTAAGGTCGGAAGCTGGCATCACCTCATCCCGGGAGGCCCAGGCAGCAGCCTGGGTGGCCTCGTGTTTCAGGGCTGGTGCCGAGGTGGGCCCAGCGGGCCACCTTCATCCATGATTGGATGTGCAGTTCACACACTGGGCTAGGGGGTGGGACCAGACCAGGAAGGAAATGTGGCCAGGGTCGTCCACCCACCCTATGTGGGGATTCTGTGCCGACAGATACTCCCTCAGCATCGGGGTCCCAGGCCGCCCCAGGTGGTGGAGAAGACTTTGTGGCAGGTTCCTTGAGCAGTTCAGGTCCAGAAAGCCCGATCGTGAAACAAATAACCTGGCAGGTTTGCTGAGAGGGTCCGTGGAGCTTGGGAGACGCTCTGGCCCAGCTTGTGGATTTCTTCCCCAGCGCATGGAAATCTTGAACTATACCAGGAACTGGATGTCTCTCTCGGAAAACAGCCAGAAGGACAAACACCAAGAAAAGCTAACAGAAATAAGAGGTCCCCTCGTTAAGAACAGTGCAAACACATGGCAGGGGCGGGAGGGGCACGCATTGCTCTGGCCCGTCACTCAGACACGCAAAACCCATCAAACCCATCACGTCTTCCTGAAAGGAGTGAGTCAGGTGCTGAGGATTCTCTTATGCCTGGGAGCTGTGTGTCCACATGGCCCTCTCAGAGGACAGGGAGGAAGAAGACCCTGTGCTCTTGACGCCGTCTCTGCAGCTGTCCCCTCTGTCCACTGCAGGTCAGGCCACATGCCCCTGCTAGAGACCCCGGACTCGCCTCCCGTGAAACACGCTGCACCTGCACCACGAGCCTGAAGTCGCTGTCCTGATCAAACAGTCGTTTATGCAGAAATAATTACTAGTCGGTAGATCTATCGCCT
The DNA here is from genome assembly GCF_020826845.1 of Diceros bicornis minor. Lineage (NCBI taxonomy): Eukaryota > Metazoa > Chordata > Mammalia > Perissodactyla > Rhinocerotidae > Diceros > Diceros bicornis. The sequence goes on along the minus strand of NC_080745.1, from coordinate 93,358,676 downwards.
GAAGGATTTCCACCGGAGCTGAAATCATTTGCTAAATAGACACAATAAACTAATGATTGTTTATTTTTTTGAATATGCAGCTCAGCACAGAGACTCAGCAGCTGGTGTTTGTCAGATGAGCTTCTCTCCTCCGCAGAAGACTGCCTGCTGTCTCAGTGTTTATTCAACACCCTCTGCCATCTTTGAGACCTGAGGTCTTCACCTCCACATGGTCATTCTCAGAGACAGACACGACATGCTGAGGCCTTCATCCCGTTCTCTTGTAAAGATGCAGAAGTTAAATGGGTAGCATTTTATCTACTCTGCAACCCTCTGGCAGTCAGAATTCCCATCGTAGTGTCTGGTGACTCTCTCATCCCAGAGCACTCCTTCCAGGCCAAGCATCCCTCCGGCAGGGGGGCTAGAGGCCTGGACCAGGGGCGAGGGTCTGGGCTGGACCAGGGGCGAGGGTCCTCTGCAACACTACCTGCTCCCGCTCTTTCTCTGCAGAACACAGGCAGTGACTGAGATCCTCTGGGCCGAGAGTGGGCTCTTCCAGTGCGTGCCTGGAGAGGAAGAGAAGATCCCAGACGCAGTGAGAACAGGCAGCACCGTGCAACCTCTGAGTGGGTGTTCCTGAGTGGGAACCCCTGAACTTGCACTGTGCCAGGATTAGCATGCTCAGCCTGATGCCGGGTGGTTCTAGAGCCCCTGCTTGTCCCACCACCCCAGCTCCCCTGGCCTGCAGCCTTCCTCTTCCTTTCTCTCTGTTGAGTCCTGGAGAAAGCAAAATACAGTCTCCTGCTTTGGAGGCAGGTTGTGGGAGGCTGTCCATAGCCAATGTGCCCATGAGCACAGCAGGCCACACAGAGCCCACCTGTCCTCCCATGTTGCCAAGGTGCATGGAGGTCTAAGTAAGTGAGTGTGTCAGCCGTGACCAAGGCCCCCTGTGCATATGGCCCCAGGGTGGGCTCTGGTGGTGCCAAGGAGAGAGTCCTCCAGAAGCACCAGTCTGCCCAGGTGTCTCAGACGAGGGAGAGAGGGAGCAGGTGTTCAGCTGGGTGGGGCCCCAGCACCAGCCCTGCACAGAGATTTGGGTCAGATATGCCTGATGTTAGGGTTCAGGCACCATCCTTCTCCGGGGGCCTTTGGGAAGTTTCTTGAACCACTGAGTCCCGTTCTCTTAGGCTGCAAACAGGGACAACAAGTTCCCCTACATTTGGCTGTTAGGGGGGTTACTCAGAATAAAACCTGCAAACAAAGCTCTTTTGCACGTTTGGCCATCAGAGAAGGAGGTAGACATGGCAGTGATGATAAAAGGGCAGCGAAGGGCAGAGAGCCCAGCATGCCTGGAGTTTCCCAGCGGCTGGCCTGCCCTCTCTCCTCAAGCCGTCTTCAAGGGAAGCACACAGTTAATTACTGTTTTGCTTAAAACGTTGATTTTTATAAGTAATCCTTATGGGATAGCATCTCTGGCTTATCTCTTAGCTGGCTTAGCAGTTTTTTTTGGCCAGAACTCTTATCTTGCTGTTTATTTACTCAACTAAGGGATTCTCTGCAGCCCTTGGGGAAAGCGAGTTATGATGATTATTTATCGGTCGACGGTTTATCAAGTGCCTACTCGTCTTCCAAGACTTGGCTCAGGAGGCCTCTCTCAGGGAGCAGCTGGTGCCCCTGGGCTCTTGCGGGCTCTGTGTGCCTCCTGGCTGGTGTCCACCGGCAACACATACCTGCGAGCCTTTATCTGTTTGCATCAGCATCTCCAGTCGCATCGTCTTTCCAGTCCCACGCGGTGTGCAGTCTGGCATGTAGAGATGCTTGATAAATGCCTGGCCAAGGGGGGCTGGAAGGAAACAGGAAAACACAGACGACCAACAGCCCTCCTTCCCATGCTGGGCACCCCGAATTTTATTATTGCACAACCGTCAGTAAAAGTTCCCAAACACCTGCCTCCCACAGTGCATTCTACTTATTTGCGATGTGCACACGTGTGTTCTTCTGCTCATGTGTGCTCTCAGTGTGCTGGAGGTTGGGTGCCAGGTTCTGCTCCTACAACAGGTGCCTAGTTCTGTTATGAACACACAACACACCTCGCTGAGGCCCGGAGCCTGGTGGAAGACTTGCAGTGACAACACTGATACCTCTTTCCATCTCATCCACCACTTACAACAATACTTTTGTTCGTGTTGGTTATTAACTTTCTATCTTCTCTGATAACACTCAGTAGATTTTGTGAACTAACTGGACAGTGTTGCATTTTTATAGCTAACCAGATGAATTCAAAGCAGGTTAAAAAGATTTTTCCAAGTTTTGGGTTTTTTTTTTTTTTTTTTTTTTTTGCTGAGGAAGATTAGCCCTGACCTAACATCTGTGCCAATCTTCCTCTTTTTTGCTGAGGAAGATTGGCCCTGGGCTAACATCCGTGCCCATCTTCCTCACTTTATGTGGGATGCCTGCCACAGCATGGCTTGACAAGCAGTGCATCGGTCTGCACCAGGGAACCGAACCCCCAAACCCTGGGCCACTGAAGCAGAGTGCTCAAACTTAACCACTAGGTCACCAGGCCGGCTCCTGCATCTGATTCTATTAAAACACCATGAGCTACTCTCTCATTCATTGCTAAGAGGCCGTCTTCATTTGAACAATAGATCGAGCTCATTAAACAAATTCAGTAGGTAGCGTATCACCGAGACCGTCCAGTTTGGCACTGTCTTCTTATAGAGGAAAGACTTTAAGAATAGCAATTCTCGGGGCCAGCGCCCTGGCTTAGCGGTTAAGTGCGCGTGCTCCACTACTGGCGGCCCGGGTTCGCATCCCAGGCGCGTACCGACGCACTGCTTGTCCAGCCATGCTGAGGCCGCGTCCCACATACAGCAACTAGCAGGACGTGCAGCTATGACATACAACTATCTACTGGGGCTTTGGGGAGGGAAAAAAAAGGAGGAGGATTGGCAATAGATGTTAGCTCAGGGCTGGTCTTCCTCAGGAAAAAGAGGAGGATTGGCATGGATGTTAGCTCAGGGCTGATCTTCCTCCCTCCGCTCCCCCAAAAAAAGAAGAATAGCAATTCTCTTAAGCACTACGTCACTAGCAGTGGATCTGTCTCTGAACGGGGCAGATAAGTGGTTAAATTCCAGTGAAGACACTTCTGGTGAAATAATATAAATGTGGAGATGCTGAGAGAAGCCGATATTAATAAGAAACATTTGTATGATGCTTTGTAGTGTGTTGAGGTTCACAAAATCACCTCATTAGACTGACAAAGGCACATCCCAAAATGCTCACACTGTTTAGACCCTGAATATCTATCTTAGGGCAATAAATGCAGAAACTAACTTTTTTGCACACAGTTGTGTATGTCATGTTTATAATAGTATGATGGGGGCTGGTTGAGTGAACATGGCAAATTCGTGTCCATTGCCTGGAATACCAGGCTCTGATTAATAATTGGACTTAAGAAGGCCATTTAAAGGTAGGGGAAGTGATTATTTTGAAACACCTCATGAGAAAGCTGTGCCTGCACAGCGCAATGAGGCTGCATTACCAACACAGCCAGACCGTGCACCAGAAAACTACCGGTTCCCTGCTTGACAAAAGATCAACAGTGTTCAGCTGAGGAGACCAAACGGACCCTTTTACCACCTATTTACTCCATTTTATAAATTTTCTATAATGTGTTTTTATTATTAAGTAGGATGATACATTTTGACTAGTGATTGATGTATTTGATATAATTGATATATTTGATATAATTCAAATATATTTTGAATTTTTTTACTTTAAAAATGTATATGACAACAATGAGATATACTATACACTTGTTAGAATGGCCAAAATCTGGGACACTGACACCAAATGCTAGAGAGGATGAGGGACAAAAGGAGTGCTCGTTCATTGCTGGTGGGAAGGCAAAATGGTACAGCCACTTTGGGAAACAGTCTAGCAGTTTCTTACAAAGCTAAATGTAGTCTTACCATATGATCTAGTAATCATGCTCCTTGGTATTTACCCAAGTGAGTTGAGAACTCGTGTCCAAACAAAACACACATACAAATGTTTAGAGCTGTTTTATCCATAACCATAAAAACTTGGAAACAAACAAGATGCCCTTCAGTAGGTGCATGGATAAACTGTAGTACATCCAGACAATGGAATATTATTCAGTGATAAAAAGAAATGAACTATCTTGCCATGAAAAGACATGAGGAACTTTAAATACATATTGCTGAGTGGAAGAAGCCAGTCTGAAAAGGCTACGTGATGTATGATTCCAATTATATGACATTCTGGAGAAGGCAGAACTATGGAGACAACGAAAAGACCAGTGGTTTCGGGAGGGTGGGGTGGAGGTGAGTAGGCAGAGCACAGAGGGTGGTTAGGGCAGTGAGACTGTGGTTGTGCGTGGTGGGTACAGGACTCGTGCATTTGGCAGAGCTCACAGAATGGACAACGCAGTGAACCATAATGTAAACTACGGGCTTTAGTTAATGATGACGTGTCGATGTTGGTTCGTCAATCGTAACAAACGGGGCACCTAGTGCAGGAGGGTAATAACGGGGCGATCGGGTGAGGAGTGGGAGTATGGGAGTACGGGAACTCTCTGGGCTTTCTGCTCAATGTTTCTCTACACCTAAAACTGCTCTATAAAAATTAAATTTTTAAAATCTGTATGTGGCCATCATAAGGCAATGTGAAAATATGAAAAGACAGAAACGAAGAGAGTCTGGATAGGATCTGGCAGAGTGCATCCAGAACTAGCCTGTCTGTTCCTAGTAAAGCAGCCGGATGAGTACATGGAAATGGAAGTCAGAGCATGCCTCTCCTCTGCTCCATACTCAGTGTGGGCTTCCTCACTCAGAGTGAAAACCTGAGTGATCACCATGCCTCTGCCTCCCTGCCCACCCCGCCCACATATCCTCATCTCTGCCCCTCCCCGTATCCCCTCTGGCCTCCCTGATCTCCTTGCAGCTTCTGGAACACACTGGGTAGGCGTCTGCCTCAGGGCCTTTGTACTTCCTCTGCCCCTCACTGGCCCACCTGGCTTCTGTCTTCACCTCCTGCAGGCTGTCACCCATGTACCCCTTCCCAGTGAAGACCCTCCTCCCAGTTCTCAATCCCCTTCCCTGAATTACTTTTCTCCCTTGTGCCCACCAACCTATAACACAAAGCAAATAAACATGAAAAGTGTGCCCGTGTGTCTTCCCGGCCTGGGAGTATGGTCCCTGAAGGCTGGCCTCTGTCTCTTTGGTCATTGCTCTGTCCCTAAAAGCTAGAACATGCTTGGCATCTGGTCAACCACATAAAGGTTTGCTGACTGAATGACTATAGCGTGTAGACATAGAAGTGGTTTTGCAACCTGCTTGTTTACTGAACATACTGTGAGCCGCCCCCTTGGCACTGCGTGTTCTTCCTTGACATGGTCCTACTGGCTGTTTAACGTCTCACTGAACGGATGCGCCATCCTTTATACGACTGTTCGCCTTTAGCTGATATTTCTAGTTTCCCACCATAAACCTTTATCTTAAGGCACTGGGCACGTGGATGAATTACAGGAAGGGAAATACCAGATCAAAAGTTGCAAATTATATGAAGGTTTTTAAAACGTATTTCCAAATTGCTTTCCAGAACTGGCCAAGCTAGGTCTCCACCATCAATATAAGATGGTATCTGCAAAATATTTCTTAGAAACCACAATTATTTGAGGGAGTGAGGATTTCATTAAAAAAAAAAAAAGCTTTACAGAAAAGTCACATACAGAAGCAAACTTCCTGATGCCGGAAAAGACAAGCTGGCCTCCAAGTTTGGAGCCTGACTCCTTGCAGGGAGCTATGCAAGCTGAGATGGGTGTTGAGTTCTTCCACTGCTGCACTGGCCCGTCAGGTGGCCAGCCTGACTGCTCAGGGCCAAGCTAAGCCTCATGAGCTCTGGAAACCCCTCTCTGCCCTGGCCCCTAGCCGCCCCTCCTCTGCACACACCTCCTGTGTTCCTTATGTGCCCCTCTCTGGGTCCTCAGCAGCAATCGCCCACTTTTCACCATCGGATCTGATTATGTATGTAACGCACGTGACTGCAGCAAAGTTGCTTCTCTTTAAGGTGCACATGTCCCCCTGGTGACTGTAAGCCTTGTGACTCACTGAACATCACACAGAGGTGTGTGTGTGCTCTGTGCACAGTCAACATTTTGATAGATTGCAAACTCATCCCATTTATTTCTGGGATAGTGGCTTGGGCTTCCAACAAAGGGGGCCAGCGCTGCTCTTGTTTTCTGGGTGTTCTCATGTTGCATAAGGACATGGTGTCTATCTCCTGAGGACACTGGGCGTCCCCGTGCTGACCTCCCTATCCCTCTTCTGCAGGTGGTTGCCACAGCAGCCTTAAACCTGTCAGCAGCAGCCCCACCATTGCCATCACAGCTGCCGCCACAGCCATGGTCTCCGTGGACCCTGAGGGACCTGGAGGCCCATCACCATCCAGTGTGCAGCCCTGCCACTTCCTGACGCTGGCACCCATCAAAATACCCCTGCGGACCAGTCCCTTCTCTGGTAAGCACGGCGCGCGGTCTCTCAAAGCCTTGAGCTGGTTCCAGAATCCGCGGTCTGGAGAACAAGGCAGGAACGAGTCTGCCTCCAGGTCCTCGGTGTCCTGGGTTCATGTGCTCTGGGGGTCCAGGCCTGGCTCCCGGAGGGACGTTCAGTCAGGTTACACAGGTTTTGCTCATCTTCGAGCTACACAAATGGGCCTTGATTCCATTGCACAAGGTCTTGTTAAGTCAATGCGGGCATTTTCTGCCAGAAAGCAAAGTTTAAAGTTTCTGTCTGAAGAAATGAGACTTCCCTTTACTAACTCTTTAGGGAGGATGAAGCTGTAGCTGATAGTGCAAAGACATTGAGCAGTTTGGACTTTCCTTACATGGAGCGTGGAAGAAAGCAAAGGCAGCATGCTAGAAAAAGCATCTAAGTTAATAAAACACAAAAGAGTACAATGCTCAGACTCACGTGGAGCTCTCACTAAGCCCTCCCACCTGGGCTTGCCAGCTGGGCCCTTTCTGTACACGTGGGGTGGGGTCCTACCCCCCATGGCAGGACCTCTGTGGAAGCCCACTGAAGCGCCGGGCTGAGTAGCAGGGGCATGGATGGCCACAAAGGTGTTTGAGGCCATAAATGCAATGGGTGTGCCATTCTTCAGAAAAGTCCTCAGGGTCGAGGCAGGGCTGGTAGACATTTTGATGTCCTGAGTGGTACCGAGATGTGTGACGAGGGGCTCAGGAGGGAGACGGAAGGCTCCAGGTTCTGGATTGGTTGTGATTATGTGTTCGCAGCTGTACATGTATGTCTATTACCTGTAACCAGCATGCCATGTGTTCAAGCGCCATCCTTGTGAACCCATGTTTAGGTCCTGTCCTCAAATGTAGCAAGAGCAACATTAATTTGGAATGACATTTAGTAAGTACTCAAATCTTGTGAGCTAGTACTCTTTAGTTTTAGTTTTTCGTGTGATATTGTAACCGAACTCAATGGGTTTGTCTCTTGGTGATTGTGGAGCCGAAAAGCACAACCAAGGCCGAGGCAGGTGAAGAAAAGGTTTATTGCTTGCACAAGCAATGGAGGATACCGGGGGCAGCTCCCAGCGCAGTGTCTCCTGGAGCTCGGTGCCGGTGGAGACTTTACACACAAGAGAGCAGAGGATAACAGGTTTATTTGTAACAACTGTGTAACAACTGTGCTCATTTAGGACCCAGGCGTAGCAGGTAAACATGCTATTACATACATCTGCTATTACATACATTGTATGATCTGAAAATAGCTGCTTGGACCCTCCCAGAGGAGGAGAATATAAGATGCTAATGAGTTTAAGGTAACTTTAGGACGCTTGGATCTGGAACATTTTGCGGGGGTCTTGCTGCAAACGTGTAAGTTTCCCTGCAAGACAGCAACATCTGCAAAACAGGGACATCAATTTCTGTGAAACAGAACACATAGTTTCTTCTGGTCTGAAAAACATTTGAGGGATCATGTTAGCACATGATCACAATACGATCATGGTCACAGTGTGATAAGACTTGAATAGAAATTCTATACTAGAATTAATATTAGAATCCTAGTATTAATATCATTAATTGCTAGATTATCAGTAACAGGAAACATCACTAGAATGTAAGATATATACATACATATATACATACGTAGAGAGAGAGAGAGCGATGAGTTCATGGTAGAAAGGGAAATAACCTAGTTTCATTACTTTCCAGTTTGGGGAGTGTTTTTGATTTGCTAAGCTTGTTTCTGGTAAATCTAATGTGGTCTTCTCAACACTGGACCTTTGGCTTCTGTATTTCTATATTGACTTAATAAATTAGTTGGTCAGTAGAACATTGTATTCTCAAGAACAAAATCTTATTCCTATTGCAGCATGTTAGTGAACATACATTCACGGTGTGATGGGGAAATAAATAAGACACATAGATAATCTCTTGTGTGGAACATAATTTACAGCTGTGTCAAGATTTTGGTTAAAATCCATCAGTCCACTGCATTTATTAAGGTTGACTTACTATTTTTCAAGAAAATTAATCTTAGAAAGAGCCAAAAACCATGTACCCCAGGGGTGGCTTCACTTTTCACGTCTCTTTTATGATTTATAAAGTGACATAATAATTAGGCATCTTTCCATGTTTGCGTTTTATAAGGCTCTATAATCAAATTTGCCGTAATGTGCATTCAGTTAGAAAAAGACAAGTGTCAACATTATCTAGCTTGTGGATAACCGCCAAAATGGGCTGTCAAAAAGATGAAGGGGCGGGACTCAAAGGTAGCTTCCAAAATTGCCTTTACAGTATTGGCATGGATCCTTTTGATTTTTGCAGTAGAGGTGCCAGGCGGAAGTTGAAATACAGGCAGGGGGCTGGGTCTGGACCAGTGGACGGCCTCTGAGCTTTTCTGCCAATCAAGGCATCATTGGTGGATGTGGTTCTACGCAGGGATGCCCTTGGTAAATGAGTTCTTTGGGAGATATGACCACCTAGTAACGTTGTCCTGGCTACCTCCTCTTGACTTTAGCAGAAGGTATTTGAGTGAGACTGGCCACGCCCATGATGAAAACCTTTCAAGAATTTCTCGAGTACTTTCTGAAAACCAAGGCTTAAAGGAGACTGAGGGTAGACTGTTTGTCTATCAGGGCTTTTTTTTTTTTTTTTTTAACAGTATCAGTAGCCCCACAGAATCAATGAGACTGAAGGGTTGACTGTTCTGATGAGCATTCTTAGTGGAGGTCCACGCATTCTGCTAGGAAATTCCTGACACCCTCCCAAGACAGGTGGACTGGAGCAGGGGACAGGGGTAGGATAAGGCAAATGAAAGACCCATGGAGGGCTGGGTGGGAGGCGTGGGGTGGAGGAGATAGAATGGCATCCACAGCAAAACAGGCTTTTACAGATCAAGAAAAGCACACCTCTCTGTGAAGTTTGCTCCATATTCAAATTGATTTTATAAAAACATATGAACTTGAATTGGTCTACACACAAATAATCTTATTTTTATTTAGAAGATAATTAATTCCTATTTTAGACAAATGAGCTAGACTATTTAATTTACAACCTTTGCTTCATGATAAAAGTCAGACAACATTAGAGGCCCTACGTGGTTTGGCTTTACAGTTCTCAACCAGGGACAATTTTGCCCCAAGGGGATATTTGGCAACAGGTGGAGACACTTTGTGGGGGGTTGCTACTGGGATCTAGTGGGTAGAGACCGAGGATTCTGCCACACACCCTACACCACCCAGGACAGCCCACCGTGATAAAGACTTATCTGACCCAAAATGTTTATGCTGCCTCTGTCGAGAAATCCTGGTTTATATTCTAGAATTCCACTTAACAAACTAAAAACTGAGATTGGTGTACATATGAATAAGCTCACGTGGGAGATGGTGGTCCAGGAACTGAAGGACCCTGAAGGAAATAGGCTCGGTGCTGGAAAAAGCAGCCATAAGAGTTACACTTCATTGTATGCCTTTAACGTGATTTCGAGTTTCAAATAAGACACCGTATTTAAAGAACCCACAATCAGTTCCAAATTCAATCAGAAACTGGGTTTTCTCTATCAGAGTGTTGTCGGCACGTGCAGAAGGTATTTGGGTCAGACTGGCCATGTCCATGATGAAACCTTTACAGAATTTCCCTTGAGTACTTTCTCAAAACCCAGGCGTGAGGAGACTAGGGTAGACCATTTGTTTACCCAAGTTAATCCTTGCTCTCGATCTTCCATGGGACCCGTGCATACCTGGGGTACCCTGTTGGCCTCAGGCTCGCATTGGTCTGTTCACTGGCCTGTCCCCTTCCCGAGCCTCTAAGTCATCTGCTGGCGGGCCTGTGTCTTCCTATCCTTGTCCAGCCTGCGTCAGGCATCCAGGGCACTCTCATTATGTCTGTTGAACTGATGGTTCTACACACTGAATTCTTCAGTGGTTTCCCTGACTTAGTGTCCATTCTGCATATTGTACATGGATAGGTTGAATACAACCTATTCTCCTTATTCACACAATGTCTAATGCTATTTCTCGCATATTTGCCCCTGAATCAGAGGTGAGGTAGGGGGAAGAGTTGGGGGTGCAGAGGGTTTACCTGGAGATATCACTTCCCTTTTCCAGGTGCTGGCAGCCGTGGGCCAGTTAAATGTGAGCTGTGTCAGCTGGGAGCAAGCAGGTGCAGGAGAGAGAGCAGAGGTGGGGCACTGTCTTATTCATTTCCTTCAACCAGGTTTCAGCTAAATATAGTTTGCCTCATTTCCAACTGTTTCTTTAAATCTTAGAACTTCAGGTTAAAGAAAGAATGCATTTGGGGTAAAAACATATCTTGTATCCTATTTATTTCCTAGTATTTTTTTTTAAGATTTTATTTATTTATTTATTTTCCCCCCAAAGCCCCAGTAGATAGGTGTATGTCATAGTTGCACATCCTTCTAGTTGCTGTATGTGGGACGCGGCCTCAGCATGGCCGGAGAAGCGGTGCGTCGGTGCGCGCCCGGGATCCGAACCCCGGGCCGCCAGCAGTGGAGCGCACGCACTCAACCGCTAAGCCACGGGGCCGGCCCTATTTCTTAGTTTTTAAGGAGAACGTGAAGTTTATCAGGGGAGAAGGAAAGAGTGCAGGATTTGTCCGAGAGAACAGAGCTGCTGTCCTGGCTCTCTCTAGGGCTGAATCCTCCTGATCCGCTGCACTCACAACGGCTCCCCTCAAACTTTCTGCCAGAAGCGTGAGGTGGGCGCCCACATTCTGGAGGATAAAAACGCAGCACAACTCCATCGTCGGCCCCTAATAGATGAAATAAATGAAGAGATTCTTTTTCTAAGAATGATGGTAGTTATTTTTAAAACTTCGCCCACCATTTCATAAGCATTCAAATGAAAAAGGTAAAATATGGGTGATGGTTATGATCTCTGGTAGAGCAAATGACTATTGCATACAACTATTAGCAAGTACCATCTGCCCTGAAAACCATTCACCACCTGCTCTTTTGCTTCCAGAACTATTTAATGGTTTAAATTTAACGTTTCGTCCTGCCACAGAACAGCTGGGAAGTGACTATTCTTTTTTCAATCAGGAACTTACCAGCCAAGCTACACGACAAGTCAGGAAAGTCCCTGAGCCAGAATCCTACCACGCAGGCTTCCATGTGGCTGTCGGCTTGCCTCATTAGCGAAATCGGCGGATGCTCGAACAGGTTCTATAACAAGAATAACCCAGCCATTTGGAGATGAAATCTTTTCTTTTTTACCCAGGAATGGTTTCTTCCTCCACTATAATAAAAAATGTCATAATATGTATTAACATTTCAGAGATTTTCAGAGACAAAAATACTGTGACAACATAATTACTTACACCCCAAAGTGCCTGAGATTCAGCTGGCTTCTGTGAGAAAGACATATGTGTTTCTAATGGAAGGACTGAGCTGCTTTTAGCAGAAAAATTATTGGATTTAAACAAACAAGAAAAGACTGTATAGTTTGTTATCCACAAGTGAACTCATATTAAGGATGCGAGCTACAAAGATTCAAGGTGGCCGTTGTTCCATGTAGGCATGTAAGATGTGGATCTCTCTAAACGCAGCTCCCACTGTTGGGATGCAAAGGGGCTGCTGGGAATTGCTCCCACTGTGAATCCTTCCTGCCAGCACGTACGCCTGTTCTAGATTGCCCATCTAGAAAAGGTCATCCTTTGACTTTATCTTCCCTCTGGCTGCTCCATTCCTCCTACCCTCCCTGAGAAATCCCTGGCACTTTAGCTACATTAGCTGTCTGCAGTGTTAGCTCCAATTCACTCTTTCTTTGAAAAGAAAAATTGGAAATCCATCATGCACACAACAGCACATATATGTTTATGCCAGGTACAAAGAATGCTGATACAGTAGACCCTTGAATACTATCTACACACTCAAGGTGTTCCCAGCAGTGTTGACTGCCATGGAACCCGGCTCCCGACAGACGTTCTCATCAGCTCAGCACCAGTTGGGACATCTAGTTGCGAAGCTCAGCAGAGAATGAGGCTATCTTATGAAAGACTTCAAAGGAGTGGTCATGTCTCAATGCTACATTCTTGTAAGATTTGAATTTCCTGGAATCCAAAACTTTCACCCTGAAAAGGCTCTTGGACCCCACGCAGCCAATCCCATTCCTTAAAGGTGAGAGATGGAGGGAGGCCAACTCTGAGTGGAGACCATCTTACCTACGTCTCACAGCTAGGGGGGCAGAGTGAGGCTGAAACTCGGCCCCCGCTTTCCCAGGGCCCTGCATTGCTTTCTTATGCACCGCCACCGATCCCTCCTGCCAGCCGTGGTTCACCATCGGGGGTAGAGCCATTGAGCTAAAATCCATGACCCAATAACCGACTCTGGTCAGGCTACCCCTGCTGTGGGAACGTTGACTAAACTCAGCTCTGTGGCCACGTGGGCCCCTCAAGGGGCTGGGTCCCTGATGCATTGAGGGCCTTAATCAAGAGTCTGTGACAGCCCAGGCAGAGACGGGTGGCAGGGCCACGCTCACACACGCCACTGCATGTGTACAATCCCTGTGGGGGGCCTGGTGGTCTTCCAGCAGGGGCCATTTTTAGAAGAGATTCTGGAAGGACTATGAGAAAAATAGGTTGGTCTGCAGACAAGGAAGGATGAAAGAGCCACATGTTGGTTGTTGCTTTAATGGCAAACGTCCTCTCAGGAGGCTTGTTTGCTGCGTTAGGTCATGTTGTTATAGCTACAAACCAGAGCATTGTCTTAGCACGCTCACTGTAACAAGAGCAGCTGGCTCCTTCCTGGGCTGGGCTGTTTCACTTAATCTGTGCTGAAAGCACTGTTGGAAATGGTATCCGTGGCCGGTGGCCATCGGAGGCGGTGAGAGTGGCATCTGGCTGAGGATGTGGGAGGGGCCGAGGGCCCTGATGTGCGCTCACTGGAGGCAGCTGGTCCAGGAGCGTTTCTGGAAGAGTCTTCAGGCTCAGCTGCTTTGGTCTCAACTCTCAGACGGATCCCGTTGGTGCGTAAATAAGATCAAAGCCACACGGAGGCCTGTGCATATTTAGGAGTTTGTGACCCTGTGTGTGTTCAATGGCCTGTCAGGGAGGGAGCTGACATTTTGCTTTTGGTGCTTAAACTTCCAGAGACCATGTGGGAGCTACTTGAACAAGCATCCCCAGAGCAACATTGGTCCTCTAAGTAGCTCCAGCTGTGGAAAGCAGTATGACGGGGCCTCAAAAAGTTAAACGTAGGATTACCATTTGATCCCGCAATTGCACTTCTAGGTATGTACCCTGAATAATTGAAAACAGGGTCTTGAAGAGGTATTTGTACACCCAACTTTATAGGGCAACAATTGCAATAGCTAAAACATAGAAGCAACCCAAGAGTCCATCAATGGATGAATGGATAAGCAAAATGTGATAGGTAAATACAATGGAATATTATTCAGCCTTAAAAAAGAAGGAAATTCTGACATATGCTACAATATGGATCAACCTTGAGGGCATTAGTCTAAGTAGGATGGTGGTTGTTGGGGCTGCGGGGATGGGAATGGAAGTTAGTGTTTAATGGAGACAGAGTTCCAATTTGGGAAAATGAAACAGTTCTGGAGATGGATGCTGGTGGTGGTTGCAGAACACTGTGAATGTATTTAATGTCACTGAGCTGTACACTTAAAAATGGTTACAATGATTAACTTTATGTTATGTGTATTTTACCACAATAAAAAAAACGAGGAAGAAACAGTAGCTCTGGCGCTCTGTATGCTGGGTCCCACTGGGAAGAGGCCGGTGTGGAGTGACCCCCTCTCGGAGCTCCAGCTGTGTGGTGGAGGCATGTTCACATATGCATGTGAATGAAATTTGTTTTAGGGATTTGGAAAGTGCCAGGAGAGCGGCATTAAGTAAGATATAGAGAAACAGCTTATTGCGTCACTGTGAGTTACATTTCTGACAGTGTAGCATCTTCATCTCCCCTGATTCAACCCTAATAACAGCTTTCCCAGCAGCCAGATTTCTGGCAACATGAGCTTTCTGGAACATATTAGAAATTGAGGCATGAAGAGGAAGGCAGGCCTCTGAGCCTGGGTGAGGACAGCTGGTGCAAAGTGCGTGCTCTCTCCTGGCTCTGTAGGCAGCAGGCGGAGCTTGAGTGGGATCTGCAGAGAGCAGAATGGTGGTGGAGAGCCTGGGGCTGGCCTGAGTTGTGTCTGACTGCCGGATTGCGGCCACTGGAGTAGCAGAGGGTGAACGGTCCCAGGTTGTCCTGATGTGGGAGGGACAGAGAGGGAAGCAAAGACAGGCAAGGGGAGAATGAGAAAAGTCAGGATTTGCTCTCAGCGTGGACAGGCAGACCCACTGTGCCGGACTTGGGGCCAGAGCAGAGTGGGGTAGGTGACTGAGCGACCGGGGACCAAAGCCAAGGTCCAGAGCATCGAGGGGGTGTCAGTGCAAAATCTGGGAGAGTCCCGTGAAGATGAAGCCTGCTGCCCCACGTTTTCCTAGAATTCTTCAGTGCCCTGAAAGAGGCACCATCCACTAATGATGAGTGGGGTTCCCTGAAGGGGCCCATCGACTGTGAGCATATTGATGTTCTAACAAACCAGAGAATTCTGGCCGCTCTTGGAGTCCTTGAGGCGTGAGCAGTTGCGAGGCCCTGGTGGTCAGAGCTGACACAGAAATGCTGCAGCTGAGAGGAGACCAGGAGCCTCCAGCACGGGATCAGGGCACTCGGCCTTTCTCCCGATGCCGGGTCACGAGAAAAGCAACGCGTGCTTAGGAAACTGCTCCGTTAGAAA
This sequence comes from Diceros bicornis minor, assembly GCF_020826845.1. Taxonomy (NCBI): domain Eukaryota; kingdom Metazoa; phylum Chordata; class Mammalia; order Perissodactyla; family Rhinocerotidae; genus Diceros; species Diceros bicornis. Next base: position 93,343,397 of record NC_080745.1, on the reverse strand, counting down.
GTTACGTGCTGTTGACGTGCTCTGTCAGTAGTTTGACGTTTTATAGATGTCGATGGTTAAAATGGTGAGCTTACTTATCTAGCAGCATGCAGAACTCCTCATTCCCTTAGGAAGTCAACTGAAAGTGGTACCCGTCGACTGTGGGGGGAAGAAGAGAGAAAGGGGCTGCTTTAGGGCAGATCACAGGCACCTCACCCTCCATCCCCGATAGAGTGCAAGAACGGCTGTGCTCAAGCCTAGCTTATTATGATCAAGGTCCAAGATGCGATTCACCATCCAAGTGTGTCTCCTTGGGGTTCCAGCGCTGTTAGATGAGACTTCCCGAACTCAGATACCCAGGCTGTCTTCCCGCCTGGAGGGCCTGCTGTTCCAGCAAGGGTCAGCACAGAATGTGTGCTACGCATTCCTCTGAGGCCAGCAGTTCAATTTTAAACATTCTTGGTGGATATTTATCTTCCATATAACCCGTAAAGACCTGATCACAATTTTGTCTGACGGTGTTTTCCGTCCTGACTCCTTCTAGTAGAACGTTGCTGCATTGCACACTTGGGCCCTGCATGTTTTTAAAGGATTTGGTTCAGAACGGGAAATGCGCTAGTCTGCTTTGTTGTCCAGGGACACAGAGGGTCTGGGAGCTCTGTGGGCGGTCGGTCATGAGATTGAGACACAGAAGATGGTGACCTCCCCGAGGCTGCAGGGGCCAGCAGGGTGCCGCTGAGGTGTGGTGGCATGACCTTGAGTTTGTTGTCAGTCCCTGAACCCATCTTGCTAGAATCTAGCAGGAAGAAAGAAGAGGGAGTGAGAAGAGGAAAGTAGCGCCTCTCCAGAGCTGACCCCTGGGCTGCGGCCCCTGGTTCTCACGGGGGCTCAGTCAGCTGAGGAGCCGCTTCTGCTGCCGGGAGGGGCACCCTTCTCTCTCAGGCAGATCCCCATTTGCAGGACCCTCGTCCTCTTCCTGCTCCCCATTTCTCCAGTGCAGTGATGGTGGAAGGAGCTCCTGCCTTTGCGCCTGGGGTCCCAGGCTCTCCCTGGCACATTTGCTCAGAGTGGGTTGGGCCCATCTTGGGACAGGCTGCAGGACCATCTTCCTGTGTAGAGGGACATAAAAAAGATTCTCTTGAAAGGACCTCTCAGAAAGGGATAGGGCACCATGTTAGAACTACAACCTAAGTTTTAACAACTGTGCTTTCTACCTGCCCCCGTTTTGATGGCCTTTCCTTCTCCTCAATTTACACCCCATTTTTGGAAGTCCAGCTGAGAGCTGACCTTGTCCATGGCACCTGTCTTGACCCCTCTGGTCTACCAAACCCTCCCGGCCTTCAAACTTCTATCCTGTGCCTGGCCTCACCTGCCACTCATCTGAGAGTGAATTGTTCAGAAGTTTACACTTGGTGCCCCCATGTTGAGTGTCCCCGGGTCGGCGCTCGTGGTGCCTCCTCTGTTTCCTGCTCAGCGCTAGAGCAGTGCCCTGTGCACATTGCAGGTGCTCAGAGAATATTTACCGAATGGGAGATTCGGCAGCTGGAGGAAATTCAGTGACTTCCATTGGTGGTATTAGGCTGGATTGTTAAAGTTGTATTGCTTCATAAAATAGGCCCTTTCCTGTTTGTGCAACATGTAGAGAATGTGGTCTTTTTCTGTTATCAGCCGTGTAAATACAGTCCTATTGACTTAAGAAAGAAATAGCCCAGGTCATTATACGGTACATTTCCTCTGAAAGGTGTTATTAATGTTTCCACTCTGCGCTCAGTTCCCTGTGCAGAGCAGCACAGTTTTACTTGGGGGACACGTGGGTGCTTGTGATTCCACCTCTAGCCACAGAAAGTGTCATCAGCCTCATCTCATTCGCTTTCTGCTTGAGAGAAAATGGCAATGCTCCCGTGCCGTTAACATAAAAGAGAGTTAAAGGCGCAGAGCCTGAGAAGGACCATGGCATTCACAAATTGTCCCGTATCGTCCACACCGAGGGCTTACTCTGAATGGGGCTGGAAGACACTCAGTATCTCCCTGTGCTGAAGTGTAGGGGGTATCCCGGACCGCCAAGCACGAGGTGTAAATGCCATCCTGCTGCGAGGGATGAAGGAGGGGGCCCTGAACGCAGGGCTGGGGGGGCAGAGCCTCAGAGCCAGGGAGGCCTGCCTCCCAGGGAGGCGAGGCAAAGAGAAGTGGTCACTTCAGGACAGAAACATTTCCTGATCTTCTAGGAGAAAGCTGAGGAAATGGCCCAGACGCGCACGCAGCCCTGCCCACCACGCCCAGCCAGGGAAACTGTTCTTATCTCTGCTCAGGTCGCTGTCAGCGCCGGGAAGAGGCGTCCGAGGTCTCTCCCTGGTCTGCTGCAGTCGGGTGGCCCATTGTCCCTTCCAGGTCCCCTATGTGGGCAGCCTCTCTCGTTCGTCTGCGTTCCAAATCCACCCTAGTGCAGCGTGGAAGGAGGCAGGGCGACAGGAAGCGATAGTAACAGCACAAGGCTCCGGGAAGTGCCTGGCCAAGCCCAGACTAGAGGGGCCCCACTGTCCCAGACCCCGGGCCTTGGAGCCCTGCTCCTCCCTGCTGGATTTAAGACTCCTCCACGGTCCCTGCTCAGAAACGCCTCCTGTGGACAACTTCCAAAAGTTTTCTTCCTATGTCACGAGTAAGACTGATATGCACATTTTTTCAGTGAATTAAAATTCACATGACATATAATTATCCATCAGCCCTCTTTCAGCGTACAGTTCAATGTACGTTGTATGTTGTGCGACCAACACTACCGTCTAGTTCCAGAACGTTTTCATCACCCCAGGAGAAAACCCCACACTTGTTAATCAGTCACTTCCCCTGCCCCCTCCCCCAACCCCTGGGCAACCTCTAATCTGCTTTCTGTTGTGATGGATTTGCATATTCTGGAAGTTTCAGATAAATGGAATCAGACCATACGTGACCTTTTGTGCTTGGCTTGTCCTGGCGTCAGAGAATAAGTTGAACACACTCCCTGTCTTTTCTTTTATTCTGAAAGAATTTCTGTACGATAGGAATGGTCTGTTTCTTGAAGAATTGGCAGAACTCTCCTATGAGTCTATTTGGCTTTATATTTTTCTCTTTGTTGAGAAGACTTTTCAGTAATAATTTAATATTTTTTCTAACCACATGACTATTTAAGTTTTCTTTATTTTCCTGAGTCAATTTTGGAAATCTTCTCCTTTCTAGGAATTTGTCTATTTCTTCTAAATTTTCAGATTCACTGTATAAAGGTATTTGTAGGCTTCTCGTGATTTTTAAATTTCTGCTGCACCTGTGTAGATGCTCTTTGACAAATGGTGCTGCTGTGGAATGATGGGCATGCCTTTCTGGGCGCCCCCAGCCAGCCTGCCCATCTGCTCTCAGGGCACCCAGACGTGGCCCTGCACACGCCTGCCGCCGTCTCCCAACTTTACTGGGCCGAGCCTGTTGAAGATGGGGGCATTTTCTTGTCTGCTTTTTATCTCTACTTCTTGGCACGGACTTGCCCACAGGTTCTCAGCACATCTTGGTGGAACAAAGGGAAGGAAAGAGAGGTGGGTTCTGTGTATGAGACTGTGGTAGCCCATGTGGAGGGGCTTCGGGAGGAGGTGGGGACAGCCCCACCCTTATTCTCCTGAGGGAGGAGACTCTAGAAGGACCACCGAGTGGCAAGTGGTCAGTTGTAAGAGTTCAAAGGGGTGCAGCCAGAGACCAGCAGAGATGGGGAGTGGGGTGTAATCAGGGCCTGGGGAAATGGACGAGATTCCAGGAGCCAAAATCTAGCCTGTCTACAGGCCCCCAGCCGGGGGACATCTGCTGTTCATGCTGCATCCCTGATGGGGACTCATAAAACAAGGCACTGCTGTGGTGGGTCCCAGAGCAGCAGGCTGGGTCCAGGGGGGCGCAGGGTGTGGTTTTCTTCTTTACTGTTACTTAGGGTTTGAGTGGGAGCTGCCAAAAGGGGCCCTGAAATTAGGACGAACGCACCAAAGGTGCCTCTGTCTTCCAGAAAACTGGTTTGGAGTTGATGCTGCTAGGTGGACAGATGTTTAAAGCTTTCCTTGTCAGTAGTTGTAAGGAGTTCTCTGAGGGTAAAAATAACTGATGAGTGAATGCCCCTTCCCGGTCCAGACACTGAAACTCTCTGAGTCAGAGGGCGGGGTTCTGAGTCTCACTCTCTCCCCCACACACACATGCACACGTTGTCTGTCTTTTTCACTCACACACACATGCACATTCTCTCTCTCTCTCACACACACACGTGTGTACACCCAGCATCAGGGGCGGCAGTGTAGCAGGTTGAGGAGTGTGGGCATCAGCTCCTGGTGCCGCGAGCGTCTCAGGTGCCTCCTACTCACCCCGCGTGGGGTCCTCACGTTTCAACGGTTCTGTTTGCAGCTCACCCTCCCCTTAACCCAGGCTCCAAGCCTGGTGCTGATTCTGATTACAGCAGGAAGTGCATCCAGAGAATCGGAACAGCTTTGGGGACAACTTGGACTGTCTGTCCCTTTACAGCTGTGACAAAGTCCTGGTGATGAGGCCTCGAGTTCAGGGTGGACCAAAGGCATCTTTTCTGGCTGTTGTTTTCCTTTTCATTATGTTATTCATAGATTGTCCCCTATTGTTAAAGTCGTAAATGCTCACTTAGAACACTTAGAAAAAAATCCAGAAGCATAAATGAGAAAATTAAAATTTCCCTTAATCCCTCTGCCTCAGGTGAGCCTCTGGAAACCCTTCCAACGTTCTCTTTAGTGTAGGCAGTCTGTAAGGGATCAGCCTGCGTAGGTGAGGCTGCATCTGGCTTTCAGCACTTGCTATTTTCTTTTACTTCTTTACAGTCACAGGCCGCCTGGCCACTGGAGGAAAGCCCATGCAGATGGCGACGGTCCAGTGGTTTTGGGTGGACTATCTTCAAAAGGATCCCGTGGGGCCATGTGGGCTCTGCCAGCTTACCGTGGGGCATGTGGGCAGGAGGCACTTACTACACTTCAGTTGACTCAGTTTCCCCACCCCCAGTCTACTTTACCCTCTCGGTTAACCACATGATAACATGGCGCTGCCTTATTCTCTCGCGGCAGCTCTGCCCGCCCAGGGGCAGTGCTCTCGCACGGTGTTCATTATGGGCACTCTGGCAGGTGCAAGCTGCTTCCTGCAAGCAGAGCCCCTTCACTGGGCGAAGACTAGTGCCTGAATTATTCTACGAGCAAGTGTAGAGTGTTGTGTTCTGCTCCCAGGTTCTCATTTGCCAGGCTGACTGCTCCTGCTTTCCTGCAAGGATCTGAAGAGGAGGAGAAGGGCACGGCTTTTGCTGCTCGCTCTAAACCAGCCGCCAGTGTGCGTGGATGAGCGAGCATGCTCACACATGCTCACGAAGACCAAGGTCAAGTAGATCCAGGAGAGCAGGCGGGAATTAATGCTCTGAAGTTTTGACTGTGGATATATATACTTGGGTAATTTATACAAGTGGAAGGAAAACTTATGTCTGAGGCTTTTCAAGAAAGAACTGAAATGGCAATGTAACCACAGAATGGAACATGCTTCTAGCGCTGAAAAGTTCCCCTGCGTGTTTACCTTCCCTGGAAAGGACAGCTCTTGTCCAGGGACTCGCAGACGCTGGGCTTTAGACGACCGCTGTGGAGCCAGAGTGGAGCCGCTCTCAGGACCATTGAAGTTCAAACACTGCTGAGCCTGAAGAAGGGCTTTCCAGAGCCTCTGTTTTCCCTTTTTTAGTTGGGACATTGTATCTGTCCCACGACAGGGACAACCTGCTCATATCTGCTTAAGGTAGTTGACTCTTCAGCACACAGTGTGTAGAGAAAATCTGAATTTTCTAAAATAAATTCTTTCATTCCATCCCCCACTTGATAAATCAAGCAGCCAGCTCACTTTTCCTGAGTACCTACTGTGTTCTTGGCTCCAGGGTAGGTTCTGAGTACTCCGTCATGAGCAAAAGAGAGGGGACCTCTTCCCTCATGAGGATGCCAGTGCCCTAAATGAGAGGAATTGCCTCTGCAGACCAGGTCAGCTCCTTATATTCAGTCCTGCCGAGAGCTGGCCCAGGGTAGACACGACCTGGAGGGCTGTCTCAGGTTGGGTGGCCCCAGAAGCAGACTCTGAGACAGACATTCGATGTGAGCACGAGCAGAGGAGAGGGAGAGGGAGCCTCTATAGGGTTGATACCCATGGCAATGGGGGCTCAGTCCTGCTGGTGACTCAGCAGAAAGTCTAGCACATTCTTTAGAGAGTTCTGCTCAAGAAAGGAAGAAGCTTGGTTCTTTTTCGTCGGCTCCCACCTGAGTTTGGTTGAGGGCAGCCCCTGAAGCCTCTAATTTCCTGCAGTTCTGCCCACCCAGCACCAGGACAAGACTGCTCCTCAGCCAGACAGCCCCGAGGCAGAGAGAGTCTTAGTGGTTACAGGAAGCTGCCATTGGTATGAACAGGGAGGGTGAGCACCTCAGGATTATGGTGGGGCACCAGGCATGGCTGATGGCCGGGCAGAATGTGCCACCCTGGGAACCAAGCTAGGGCAGTGACATAAGAGTGGACGGAGTGTGGTGTGTTTTGTGACCCGACATCTCTAAAGGGCATAATAATTAAAGCTTCAGTGCTGGGGGTCACGAAAACCTTTCTGTAGTTCTCTCAGTTGTGACCCTTCTTGCCAAGCGTAGGTTCAGGGCCTGGATGGCATACAGTGTTTAAACAAATTGCCTTCTGGAGCAGTGGCTTTTGTAAAAGGCCCACTGTTGGTTCACAATGAATAGAGATGTTGGCTTTACTGATGAATAGAGATGGCTGGGGAAGGAGGACCTTGGACTCTAGGTCATTCTTCTGGGCTCCCTCCTAGGCTTTTCTTGCCCTTGGGACCACTGTTCTCCTTGTGATCAGGTGGTGATGCTGGCCAGGCAAACACAGGACTAGGGTAGAGTTGTCGATGATGACTATGCTGAGAAATGGGGTCCCATGACTGGGCTCGGCCCATGGAACCATCCAGCACATGGTGGGTGTTCAGTGAGTGTCCACTGAATGAGGAGGCTGCCTGTAGACATAAGAAGAAAACATAAGCAGAACGAGTGCAAAAAGCAAGGCTCTAGGGAGGTCCAAGTACCAGGCCCAAAGTGGATCAGGGGTGTGTGGGGAGCCAGGAATAGCCCCAGGGGAAAAAGAGCATGGTGATGCTAAGGCTCATGGCAGGAAAGGGACTTCACCCCAATTCTAAAGAGCTCTGAGATCTTGGTCGATCCACTTCTCTCTCTGGCATTGCTTTACTCAGCAGTGAAAGGAGGGGCCAGGGTGAGGTCATCCCTGAAGTGCGCCCCATCTCTAATGAGCCATGAGTCTGCAAAGCAGGGTCCATGCATCCAGGTGAGCAGGGATGCAGGAGCTGGACACCTTCTAAGATCAGAGTGGACCACAGCTAGGGCTGCCAGGTGCAGCCTCCAGCGAATATCTCCATGGTTTAATGTTCTTGCATCATCCATGTCAAGTTTTTGTAATACATGTAAAGGTCTTGTGCAGTCTTTATTAAGTCAGTTTATTCTATTTTGGGTAGTCAAGCAGGGGGGAGCTATCACAGTGACACGGGTGGGAGATGCTGGAGGCTTGGACTGGGCAGATAGTAGTGGGGCTGGGGAGGGACCTGATCTGGGGTCCGACTTAAAGGTTCACTCAACAGGCTGGTTGGCAGAATGCTTGTGGGTGTGAGAGAAAGACAGAGTCAAGCGTGGCATCAAATACGTGTCCTGAGCAACTGAGGGGATGGAAATGCCATTCATCAAATGGGGGACATCTCAGCAATGTGGACTTGGGAAGGCAGATCTGGAGTTTTCTCCAACCCTGCTTCTCACTTTCCTTAAATAGAATCTCTCCAAATAAGTTGTCTATACTTGCTGCTTTCAATTTCTCTCCTCCTATTTTCTTTTGAATTCATTCCAAGCTGACTTTGGCTCCTCCACTCCACTGAAATTGCTCTTATTGAGATAACCAACGACTTGCATTTTCCTAAATCCAAATGGTGCAGTCTGTCCTCCCATTAGTGACTTTTCATCAGCATGTGATAGAATGAATAACTTTCTCCTTGAAATATCTTTGTTCAACTTGCCTCCAGCCAACACACGTGCCTGGTTAGTTCCACCTTCCTGGGTGCACCTCATGTGTCCCCTATGGCTCCTATCATCCCCACCCTCTAAATGCCAAGCTAACCCAGGCTCAGTCCTTGGTTCCTTCCTTCTCAGTCCACACTCTGCTTCTCCAACACAACCAACTGAGCTGACTGGTACAACTTCCAATGAAATCATCCGGTCTCACGGCTAAGTTACCACCTCGACATTGTTGCCCCCAAATTTCTGTCTCAGCCTGGACCACTGCCTGACTCCAGATTTGTGTGTCCAAATGTCTACCTGACAGTTCCACTTGTATGATTAATAACTACCTTGCACTGAACAGATTCCAAACTGAGCCCAAAAGTCCTTATAATTTTATAAACTATAATTTTTGTTGTATTCATTTTTCTCAAGGCAGCATCTGGGGGGAAAAAACAGAGAGAGGATCTATGGTGTGAAGGGTGGAGGGTGTGTCATGGACAATGGCTGAGGGGCGGGTGGCAGGGATGCTTGTGGCGATTCAGGCATCTTTCTGTTATAGTGTCATGGTCACTGAGGATGTGATCTTGTTCCTGGATGAGGATCTATAGACTTTGATAGAAGGCCCGTGTTCTAGCAGGGAGGACCTTGTGCTTACTACCCAGTTCATCAGACTTGCACTGCTTATGTGGCTGTAGCTGTCATTTTCCACGTGTTGTACAAATATGAAGTTTGTTAAAGATTCATTAGGACTTGTAAAAGTACGTATGCAAGATAAATAACCCATTTCATAAATGGGCAAAGATCTGAGTAGACATTTCTCCAAAGAAGTTGTACAAATGGCCAATAAGCAAACGAAAAGATGCTCAACATCATTAGTCATCAAGAAATGCAAAATAAAAACCACAATGAGATACCCTCTAGTGGCTAAAATAAAAATGGTGGACAATGACAAGTATTGGTCAAAGTGTGGAGAAACCGGAACCCTCATACACTGCTGGTGGTAATGTAAAATGGTGCAGCCACTCTGGAAAACAGTGTGGCAGGTCCTCAAATGGTTAAGTGTAGAATTGCCATAGGATCCAGCAATTCCACTTCTAGGCAAATAGTCTAGAGAAATAGAAACATCTGTCTACACAAAAACTTGTACACAAATGTTCACAGCAGCATTATTTACAATAACAGAAAAGTGGAATGAACACAAATCTTCATCAACTGGTGAATGGGTAAGTTAAATGTAGGCTGTCGACTATACAATGGAATATTAGTTAGCAATGAAAAGAAATGAAGTATTGACGCCTGCTACAACGTGGGTGAACTTTGAAAACATTATGCTAAGTGAAAGAAGCCAGTCACAAAAGCCACATATTGTGTGATTCTATAAATATGAAACTTCCAGAATAGGCAAATCCGTAGAGACAGAAAGATTAGAGGTTGCGTAGGGTGAGGGGTGTTGGGTGGAAAAGGGAAGTGGTTGCGAATGGGTACAGGGTTTCTTTTTGTGGTGACAAAATATTCTAAAATTGGTTGTGGTGATGGTTGCACAACTCTGTGAATCTAATAAAAAACACTGACTTGTACACTTCAAATGGGTGAATTTATAGTGTTTGAATTATGTTTTAATAAAGCCATTATAGAAAGACGGACACATGCTCAGCCCCTGTTTACTTTCCAGCCCCTGCATGAAGCTTTGCTGGAGAGAGGGTGATGCCTTGCACTGCCACATATTCAGATTGCTCTGGAGTAAAGTGACCAGTGAAAACCACTTCAGATCCCAGCAGTTCAACATCCCTCCTGGAGACAGAGAGCAGGAGTGGTGCATCAAATTGACTAATTTCAGTAATTTTCTACTTAACTATGTTTTCAAGTCATTCTTACCTCTGCCCTGGTAGCTTTGTGGATCTGCATGACTGTGGCCATTGTCACATCTGAGGCCCTGCAAGGTGGGATCTCAGGGGACACCCTTCACTGCCCTACTGCTTCGGTCTTACCATCTTGAGGTTCCATCCCCCACACTAAGATCAGGCAAAGGGTTCCCTAGGCAGCTGGGTTGGAGAAACGGTGGTTTATGATGAGATGGGGCTCTACAAAACTTGCTGGATGATGAGATGGAGGTTCAGGATGAACATCAATGGGGCCTGCTGGATGGAGGGATGGGGTTCAGGATAAGGGTCTATGAGGTCTGCTGGATGAGGGGATAGGGTTTGAGGATAAGGGTCTATGGGACCTGCTGGATGGAGGAATGGGGGTTCAAGATGAAGGTCTACAAGTTCTGCTGGATGGAGGGATGGGGGTTGAGAGTGAGAGTCCATGGGACCTGCTGGATGGAGGATGGGGAGGTGGGAGAGAGGATTCAAAGGCAGCGGGGGCTTCACGCCTGTGCAGCTTCGTGATGGGGGTCAGGAGGAGGATGCCGGGCTCTGTGTGAGGTGTCTACTCTTGTACAGTTAAGGTCAGGAGGGGACTGTGAATGGCTCTTCCCCTCCTGGCCTCCTCTCAGAATGAATAATTACCTGTTGAAAGGTGAAGCCAGGAATGCTACTATGGGGACCTATAAGAAGAGAATCTGTATCCTGAACCAAACATGCATGCCCATGTGATCACCTGCACGTCCTCACACACATTTAAGTAACTGGTGTATCTGTGACTTTGAAATTGATTTTATTGTTTTTCTCAATTGCACATAAAATTGCTTTAGTACTTTTATTCATGTTTATGGGAGCGGCTCCTCAACGTCCCTTTCTTGTAGTGATGACATGGGAAGATGACTTATATTCTAGCTTTGTTTTTAGTTAAAGTCCTGGCTAAAACCTTCGGGAGGTCCTTCGCTGTCTTCAAGAGGAGTGAGAGCCTGGAAAGCACGGGCTTTGCTGGAGAGAGTGGCCTGAGTTTACCACAGTTGCTGTTTATTTCCTTTTTTTTAATCCAAAGATCCTGTCACCGTAACATCCACCCCTAACCAGTGCCAGAGATTGGGTGTTCCCAGTGACCAGCCGCTGGCCCTGGTTGGGATGCTCACCAGCTCACATTGTTCCCTTGAAAACAAAGATGAAAGGGGTTCCCACTCCTTCTCAATCAGGAAGGGTCCGAGGGAGCTGGAGCAAAGTTCCCAGGCAAGCAGAGTCAGGGCCTCTTGCGTGCAGAGAGAGCAAGGGAGGGGTTCCCCATTTCCAACTCTCCTTCGCTGAGAGCCCAGCTCTGAGCTTCCCAGACCACCGGTCGGCAGTGCCACCTGATATAGGAGTGATTCTGGGCACCTCCCTGCAGACGGCTCTCCCCTCAGCTCTAAATCCCCCATGTCTGCAGTTTCATTCTCCTCCTTCAGCTGTTCTAGAATGTTCCCTGTCTCTCTGAGTGTGACACTTGGAAAGTAGCCCCACAAAGCTTCAGAGGAAGCGGGAGCCCCAAGATGTCTCTGTGGACATGATTCCTTCTGCTTCGCGAGGGGCTGTCAGGAGCAGTTAGACTTGAGAGTGTTCCCAGCTGCCATCCTCCGAGTGCTTGCAATCGTGGGAACCGTCGTTGTGGACTCTGTCACCAGTGACCGTTCATGTCGGAAACCTCGTGCTAATTAGATGCAGTTCCTTGAGTGTGAGCCAGAATGAGGATCTTTCTTAATCTTTCTTACTCATTTTAAAGATTACGGGGCTCAGAAGACCTGACATTTCTATACAGAATTCATAATGTTTCCTCTGGTTTGCTCAGTGACTCACAAAGATTCACGTTTGTGTGTAAATATGTATGTGAGTGTATGTGCAAGGGTGTGTGAGGGTGTGGGGAGTGAGTGTAAGTGTGTGAGTGTAGGCATGTGTGTGATGTAGGTTACACAGGAGGCCAGGTGACAAGTGATGGTGCTGGTGGGGTGGAGGGAAATAGCTTTGAGAAGGGGATTTGGGAACCATTCAGAAAACAGTAACGAGACCCAACTTGAGGATTGTTCAGGGATGGGCTGTGGGGAGAGAAGTCGTGAGGATCTACTCTAAAAGCCATTTGATGCATTCTCACCCTGGAGGATTTTTATTCACTCGTGCTTCTTTTCATCATTCTTGTCGTATCTTGTCTTTCTTATCAAGTTATAAACTCCTCTGCCACAGAAACCTTATCTTACATTTCAGTGCCCCAGGGGCTCATCCAATGGGCAGGCCTGTGGGTGTTTAATGTCATTTAAGGGAGGAACTTCTGGGCCAAGAAGATGAACACAGGCCATACCTGGTAGATGACGCTGATTTATATAAATGTTTCAAAATTTGATAATGGTGAACAAGAACATGCAGACGTAATTTGCTACAGCTAATGCATAAATGCATAATACTTAAATACATAATACTTAATTCAGAGTGATTAATAGAAATGCATTTACACACATGAGCCACTTCACAACTTCCCGACACATGGTAAGTGTGAGTAGCGTGGTGTTAGTTCTCATTCCAATGAAACTGTGCCGATTGCTGTGTGTAGGGGATGTGTGTGTGTGTTCACGCTCCTGTGCACCTGTGTAATTCATGTTTACATCTCTACCTGAGATGCTGCAGTGGCTTCATCGGTGCTCCACATTGAATGAACTTGCATGTCCGCCTCCCTGCACATCCGTGAGCCTGGGACTCATTGAGCTGCAGCTCCTGAGCCCTGGGTGGAGAGGGTATCAGGGAAGGGTGTTTGCTAGTTATGTTTGAATACAGAGTACTGATAGCTGTGTCCCTGGAGCGTATAACTCTGGGTGCCAACCGATGGTGACCTTCCTGCCTCCAGTGCTCAGAGCAGGACGATGCACCGAGGGCATGTGTTGCTGCGAGGGTGTCTCGCCCCTGGGGATAGTCCTGCCTGAGAGGCAAAAGGTTGACCCTCAGTTTCTCCTCTGGTCAAGCCCCTTGCATTTGTTATGACTTCTGCTGCATGCCGGGGTGGTCCCTGAGTTCTGGCACACGCAGGCAAGGACAGCCATACCACATGGAGGAGCCTTCTGCAGGGGTAGGGTGGAGGAGGGGAGTCTCACAGGCCCCCCAACTTTTCCTCTGCTTTTCACCATCCTTTCTCTAACTGGGAAATGTCCCTGGGCTCTCTGCTCTAGGCTTGTCCATCCTTTCCACATAAACTGTAGTGTGCCACCCCAGCCATGCGGTTCCCCACCCGCATGCCCCACAGTCTCCAGCACTGGGGTCCAGGCCTGGCATGCAGACCTCTCCTGACCCAGCCTCTGCTCCCCAGTCCAGTGCACTGCCACCTCACTCTTCTCTCCATTCTCAGCACCCACTGCATCTCTTGGGAGCCCCACACCTCTCTCCACGGTGGTCCCAGATGATCTTGCTCATCCTTGAGCATTCAGCTGGTGTCACCCCCAGAAAGCCTTCCTGAGTGCATCCTGACCCATGGCCTCGCCACTGCAAGTAGATTACATGCGCCCTGCATAGTGCTGTGCCCATCTGTCATTGTTGGTTTATGTGGTGCTGTCGCCCCTCTGACTGTGAGCCTGTGAGGGTCCAGCTGAAGTGTAATCCTCCCTCTCGCCCTGGCACAGCCCAGCTCCCGGGAGGTGCCCAACCAGCATTGTGGCCAGGATGAATGTCCTGCACGATGGCACCAACACCTCCTCACGGCAGTGATTCTGAGGGAGAAGACCGTCGGAGCCTGGAGGTGCGTGATGCTCGTAGAACAAGCAGACAAAGCATAGGGTGATGCTGACAGCCAGCGCCCTCCGCCCACACACCCGCCTGCCTTGGAGAACCTCTGCCGCCCAGGCCTCCTGCTAGATTTCTGGTCCAGCCTTCCAAATGTCCCCACTCAGCCCCATCTCGCACAACTCAGATTAAAACGGCCCATGTACGCTTCCCAAATTTGTACAACATCCACTGCATCCCTCCCGCAAGGCAGACCTTGGACCAGCTCTGTATTAGGACATAGTATTTAACTTTTACCCAGAATGACTCACATCAGCCTCTTTGGAAAGCCCCACCTCTGGTCTGGGCCGTTGCAGTTGAAGGTTGCTGGAGAAACCGTGTGTCCGTGCGGCGCATGGTCTTCTGGGGAGGGTCCTGAGTTGCTGACTTCTCTGTGTTTCACGCTCCTGCGCTTGGAAAGCCCGTGCCCTCACTGGAGAGAGAATGCACATTGAGGAGAAGGGCTCATATGGAAGGAAGCTGACACACTCTACAAGCAAAATTACCGTAGGCCCTTAGGAAGCAGAAGCCAACATAAACCCCTCACAGTTTTTTTAAATTTATTATTTTAAACCTATTAACAAGCTATGATGTCGACTGTTGTTTCTGGAAATAATTAATCATAGACAAACTGAAAGACTTCCAGAGAGGTTAAGCTGGCAGCCCTGCCTAATGGATTAATGCTGTAATTAATATCGCTTCCACAGCCTCCTTTCACTCAACTCTGTAATTATGCTTTGCCGACACTTTTCCAGTGTGTGGTGGATCAAGGTTTCCTGTTTCTCACACTGGTGGCAGTAATGCCAATGAGACCCTGAGAAAGCTCCGGAGGTCCTGCCTGCCTTTCATCAGCGCAGATGAGTCGTGAGAAATTCTGATTTCTTTGACAGGGAGGATGCGACTGAAGTCAGGCTCGTTTCCTGGGACCCAGGCATGATTGACAGCGATGCAACCACAGTGTGGCCTCATCTCTAGGGCTGGAGCTTGGCTTTTTCAAGGTGCCACCACAACTGCCAGTGGATGGGGTTTGTCTCTACCCCGTACCCACTGGCACTTCCCTCTGGGTCCCCCTGAAAGCCCTGCCTCTTCCCATAATCCTCCTACTCCCCATGCCACTGCCCCCAGGCCGGAGTGTCCTGGGCAAAAGGACACCTGATCCCACATGTGCTCCTGTGCTCGTGATAAGCACGATGTGACAGGTCTTTCGTGATTCCCTGACCACCCAGGGGAACTGCATCAAGACTCTAGGCAGCAGCTGGGCGGGGCTGGGGACACCCAGTCTCTCTAGTCCATGGTGAATATGAAGTCACACAGATGACTTTGTCCAGAGCGAAAGCACATTCAGATTGTGCTATGATTTCAATGGCCATGAGCTGGAGGAAGCCCTCTCCAACTGGTCATCTTGACCAGAACCTGTTGAGGATGTGCCACCACGCCCAGGACATCCTTGAGACCCAAGTCCAGGCCCTGGCTGGTAGGGAACACAACATCGTGTGTGAACTGGCTGCCATCTTCTCCGGAGCCAAATTTTAATTGTACTCCCCCCCAGCTTAGTGAATATTGGTGACACTACAGTTTTTGTATCCTACCCTCCACCACAACTTAATCTTTGCAGGCTGTCAAGAGTGCCCTCCCTCACGTACCCCCAAACCACCCCTCCCACGGTGCATATAGTTAACTCTCTGGGGCTGCTCACTGTGAACTTAAATCTCCCTTTCTGGGGGACGTGTTCCCCGAACTCCCAGAACTATGTGCCCTAACTCCGCATGCCTGTTAGATGGTGCAGTGCGTCCGGCACCTCCACTCTGGCATTTCCCAGGGCTCTAATTTCACACCTCTTCAGATTTATTTTTATTCATGCCTGTAGATGCGGGGACAGAAGATCAAGATGAAGAGTGAGGGTCTCCAGCCCCAGGACCAGGTAGCCCCACCCGAGAGGCAGCTTCTTTCGATAGCTACCACTTTCATTTTACGTTTTGTATTTTTGTCAGTTAACTTTTCCATTGTAACTAGACCGTTGATATCTTTATTTCTTGATTTGTCAGTTGTAGACAATGGCCATTGACATCAGATGAAGATTGTTATTAGTTATCTATGGCTGCAAAATGGGAAAGTTAGCGTTCGCTGACTAACAAACCATTCCAACACGTGGGGGCTTAAAAGAATGGCCACTTATTTAACTCATGATTTTGTGGGTCAGCAGTTGGGGCTGAGTTCAGGTCGGCGGTTCTTCTGTTGGTACAACAGTCTTAAATGCTTTGTGGGTTTTCTATGTATTGGATTCAGCAGAAGCCACACCGTGTGTGTTGTTGACACATACCTCTCTTTTAGAGTTATAGCAATTACAGGATTAGGCTTCTGTGGGATTACACCTGCAAGATTTCTTAGAAGACTTTTTAAAATTATTATTTTATTGAGGTCATGATGGTTTATAACGTTGTGAAATTTCATGTGTACATTAGTATTTATCAGTGTCTGTATAAACCGCATCATGCTCACCACCAATAGTCTAATTTTTATCCGTCACCATATATATTTGTGCCCCTTTACCCCATTTGCCCACCTCCCGACCCCCTTCCCCTCTGGTAACCACTAATCTGTTCTCTTTTTCCATATGTTTGTTTATTTTCCACATAGGAGTGAAATCATGCGGTGATTGTCTTTCTCTGCCTGGCTTATTTCGCTTAACATGATACCCTCAGAAGACTTTTTGCCTAGCTAGTAGACACCACCCTAAATCGTTCAGAGGTCTTACCAAAGTGTTTTATGATAACTTCTTTTACTTGGTCTTGGCCCAGGCTTCATTTCACTTTAAGAATCACTTACTAGCTGGGGGAACTGCGAGTGAGAAACAGTTTTCTTTCTCCGCCTCAGCAAGTCTTGGGCCCTCTCAATTCTACTTGCAAACTGAACAATTCTTCTCTTAGTTCATCTCGCTTTTCTTGTATCTCATCACAGGCAGACATCAGAAGATGACTGACTCCTGCAGCCTTTGTCTGGAAATCGTCTTCTGAGATCCACAGGGGACAGAGTGTATTTTCCATCTTTCAAGCTCACACAGACAGTGGTGGTGTTGATTGTTTCAAAACCGCACAACAGGATCTGTTTTCTCTGCTTTCTAGTTTTCTCACCATTTTTCAGCCTGTGCTAATGGCTTCCTCCCTGACTTTCTAGCATCCACTTTCTGCCTAGTCCTGAAGTAAATGCCACACTTTTTAGGTTTTAGCTTTGGCAGCACTTTCTGTTCCCGTTCTGTGACAATCATCTACTGCTACATAAAAAACCACCCCAAAACTTAGAGGCTTAAGACAACCACCACTTATTTAGCTGGTAGTTCTGTGGGTCGGCCCTTGGGGCTGGGCTCAGCGGGGCAGTTCTTCTGTTGCTCCTGGCTGTGTCCCTCATGTGTCACTGTCAGCTGTCATTTGACCCGTGGCTGACTGACATAGGGTGGTATTCACCACATGCCTGTCAGTTGGCAGGCTTTGGCTGGCGAGACAGGGTGACTGGCCACATCCTCTCCTTATTGAGACCACGTTTTTCACGTGGAGGTTGCAGGGTTCTAGCAGCAGCAAGAGAGGACGAGCTCCAGTGTGCAAGCAGTTTTCAAGTCTCTGCTTATGTCACATTAGCTACTGTCCCATTGGCCAATGCAGGTCTAATGGTCAAACCTAGGGTGGGTGTGTGATGGACTTCCAAAGGACTTGGACATAGGGAGCTGTGAGCAAATTGGATGCCGTTGCTGCAACAGCCTCCTCAAGAATTTAGTTCATTTACACAATCCCACACAAGGATGTTGATATCATTTTAGGTATTCTAAACTAAATATTCTTTAAATAAATTATAATGTTATTAAAACACTAACCTTTAATTCTTCTTCCATAAAATAGTGAATTTCTTCTTTAAAATGGTGACTCTCTTTTTCATAACATGAGGATATTAACATCCCTATTTCTCTCTCAACCTTCCGAGTCCTTAACATCTGTCCGCCACACTTTTACGTTGTCAAAGGTGTTAGTAATTACATTCTGTCCCACAGACACCACCAAGATTTTCTGGCCTTGTTCATAGACTGGTTCTACAGGTTAATAGATAATAATAGCTTCTAATAGTTAATAGAAGGGTAAATAAATCAATAAATTTTCAATAGTATAATGAAGTAGGTGATGTTCCACAGAGAGTCCCCACCACCGGGACGATGCTTTAGCATCAAAATCAAACAGATACGTCTACTCATCTCCAATTGCTTAAATCCACTGGATAAGGCCATGCCTTTCTTACGTGTTTTGGTTTGGCTGTCCCGCCATTCCTCACTTCTTTTCTCTTCCTTTTTGCCAATATCTTCTTCTAATTCCTCCCTGCGCTTGCCTAGTCTGTCCCTCCTCTTTTTCCCTGAGGCCCTTCCTGCCTCGCAGCACGTGTCTTCTTGGTTCCCGTCATCTTAGCCGCCCCCCAGGGGGAAGCCAGACCTCCACATCAGTGCCCTGCTGCTCGGAGCCTCTCTCCCTGGAACTCAGCATCTTCCCCTTTCCTGCTTCACAGTGACGCTTTCCCAGAGCTCATCCTGAAGTCACGTCCCAGTAAAAGATATTTCTCATTTTTTTGATATTTAAAGTTCTCATTTGCCTTCAAACTTGATTGATAGGTTATCAAGTTATGCAATGTTTGCTTAAGTTGTTTTTCCCTCAAATTTTTAAAGAAATTGCTCTATTTTCTTCTGCAATCTGAACTCGCAGAGAGAAAGACTCACTCCAGTTTTTGTTATTGGATAGGTGACTTGTGTTTCCTTTTTGTAAAAATCCTATCGTAATAAACTCCTTTCATCTTTGATGTTCACTGATTTTCTAATGATATCTACACATTTTTAAATGTTAATTCTGTGGAAAATTCTGTGGGCCGTTTCAATACACAGATTCATGTTCTTCTTTACTTCTGGAAAATTCTCTTTAGTTTATACACACACACACACATATATTCACATATGCACTGTGAACATAAATTATATTTTTATGCTTTGCTATATGTTAATTATATATTATACTATATACTGTGTATAGTATAATATAAAATATATATTATATAGTCTAATAGAAATTATATATTATATAACATTATATATAATATGTGATACTATACACTATAAAATATTTATAGTATATTTTATTTTCTCCCATTCATCTTTCTGTTTCTGGGGTTCCTATCAGTGGGCTGTCAGAGTCAGTGGTCTGTCTCTTACTCTTTTCTCTCATATTTTCAGGATCTTTGACTTTTTTCCACATTCTGGGAGACTTCCTTATCTTTGTTTTCAAAATATACTGAATTAAAAAATCTGTTTGGGGGCCGGCCCGGTGGCGCAAGCGGTTAAGTGCGCACGCTCTGCTGCGGCGGCCCGGGGTTCGCTGGTTCGGATCCCGGGCGCGCACCGACGCACTGCTTGGTAAGCCATGCTGTGGCGGCATCCCATATAAAGTGGAGGAAGATAGGCACCGATGTTAGCCCAGGGCCGTCTTCCTCAGCAAAAAAGGAGGAGGATTGGCGGATGTTAGCTCACGGCTGATCTCACACACACACAAAAAAAATCTGTTTGCACATAGAGAGCGTTCTGCATTCTGCGAGCACGTCTTCTTGTCCTTCCTGGTTTTCTCTTCTTCCCCTGGCACGAGTGGCGTCTGCTCAGCTCTCTCTGACACAGTCGCCGTCCTGTTTCATTTTCAGTTCTAGTCGGTTCCCTGAAGTACCTGCCCCCACCTCCGGGGTGACTCCTTCTCTTTGATCGTCTTAGTCTCTCTTTGTTGCTGCCAGCTCTCTTCACTTTTGCCTCACGTGCTCTGCTGTTCTTTCCTAGTTGAGGAAGAGTCGGACGTGAGTGTGGGTCTCCTCTGCTGGAGAGTAGCAGTGGCCAGAGCCTCAGGGTTTCAGCCAATGACCCGATGGTTTCAGCCATCCCCCTCGTGGGGCATCCATGGCTCCCTCTGCCTCTCACCATCCTGAGACCCGTGGAAGCGTCTCCCTGTTAGAGACGCCCCTCTGCTCTGTGCCTCTCATCTCTCCACCATTTGGTTCCGCGTTGTGTCTGGGAGGGGCCACAGAAGGGAGAGGCGGCAAGCGCGTGCGCCTCCTCCAGCAGCTGGAGGCATCAGGCTCTGCGTTCCCGTTTGAGGACGTTTGATTCGTGGCCCTCCCACGAGACCAGACTCTGTCCAGGTGGGGGCTCCAAAACCAATAGAATACCTAATGAAAGAGTAAACGCAACTCAGCTCTCAGGCACTGGGATAAAAGAGCATTAAAACCTGCAAACCACCGGGTGTTCCTGGGTGCAGACCCCTTCCGCCTGCAGCGGAATGTGTGGAGAGAAGCAATCTGACCCGCTGAACTGTGGAATTGACGTCTTTCCACCAGCTGACCCCTTGGCTAGCTGCTCCAGCACAGAGGTGCAGAGGGATTTCCAAGTCGCTGAGAGTGGTGACCTCACAACTCGGCCCCCAGGAATCTACCAGCCACGTTCTTCTCTAGACCTGCCTCAAGTCGCAGGCTTCTTTTTGTTTTTTTTTTTTAGAGTCTCAAAGTAAATGGATGAAACAGCCCTAAATCAGCACTGTTTTCTTTAAGGCTGTGAAGTTTCTGCCCTCAGTGCCCCTCATGTCTCTGAAAACTCTCTTTATGGAGATGCGAGAGCCCACAGGTCTTCACTCGGCCCATGGGCTCAGCCATGCACAGCGATCACGCTGTCCCCCGCCTTGCCAAACACACAGTTCTGCACATAGGGACAAACACCACCCCCCCGCCTCCACTACCCCCACAAGGAGGACCTGCTTCAGGTATGCCTCAGAGATAGAACTCTTTCTTTGGGAAAACATTAACATCCTCTTAAAGTACCATATAAAATGGTGAAATTTTATGAGAATCCCTCAAATTCTTCATCTGCATTTACTCAGGTACAATGCAACTAAATATTAAGTTAGTAGATGCACTCATTTGTCTTCTTTTATTTATTCATTCACTTATTTCAATAAATATTCATTAAGCACCTACTATATTCAAAGCGCTGTTTTTGGTGCCTGGAAAACCTTGAGAAGCAAAATAAAAGTCTCTGTCCTTGAGGGGTGTCCACCCCAGTAGGAGAAGCAAACAATAGATGTGGTCTGTTAGTGGGTTACATGGTATGTTAGAAAGCGATGAGCCTTCTGGAAAACAGACATAGCAGACAAGAAAAGGAAATTGGGTTGCAGAGGGGCTGTCACAATTGAAATAGGGGTGGAGATAGGTTCACTGGAAAGGTGACCTTTGGGGCAAAGCTGGAAGGAGGTGAGGGACTCAGCTGCGTGGTTATCGCGGGAATGGCCGGTGGAAGACCTAAGGCAGGAGTGAGTCTGACATGCTCATGGACCAGCGGGGAGGCGACAGACGGGTGTGGTGGGAGATGGAGTCAGGCCGCTAATGAGGAGATAGCCATGGAGGGATTTACCAGGCTGTCTTTCACTGCGAATGAGATGGGACCTCTGCAGGGTTGGGACAAAGAAGTGCCACCCAATGTCTTAGGGTTAGAAAGTACCACTGTGGCTGCCACCAATAAACCCTGGGGGCAAAGGGTGAATGAAGCACATGTTCAAACGATGAAATCTTTCAGAACGGTGGATTGTCGACTCACGTCAAATGGATGAGTGGGACGTTTTGTCTGCAGCAGCCTGTGGGGACTTGTGGGTGTTCTTACTCCTCTGCCTTGGTGCTTTCCTGCTCAAAGGATAAGCTCCTGGTGCAGTATCATTAGAGACACGATTCCTCCTAGTCAGTGCCCTCTCTCCTGGGTCCTCAACAGCTGTGTTCCGAGATGGGGAGAGAGCCGATACAAAGATTTATAGGTCTTCCACCCAGCGGGGATGGCTGTAATTGAATAGACGGTATTTTTTTTACCACAAACAAGCTAAATAGGAGGGAATATGCTACTGGTGTTGTGACAGTGACGGAGGAACATCCCCTTCAGATGTGGTTCTCTCAGTAGCAGTTAACTCCTGGCGCCGTGACCCCTGGGATGTCAACACGGCCACCTCATGTGCTCCATTTTCATTGGGATGCTGATTTCCATGGCTGTTTTAGTTAAATTGTTTGAAAAAGAGTCAGTATTTAATAACTAGTTTACTGAGAACCATTTTATGGTTGAATCCATGAGATCATAGGTCATGGATTGAGCTGTGTGGCCCTTGTATATTTATGCATTAGAACCACTAACCACTACAGGGGTAACTAGATGAAAAAGCTAAGGTTGCGTATAAGCAAGACAAACAGTACCTTGGGAGATGGAGAGTGAAAGAGTCACCCTGGCATTGGGGTTGAGATTAGGCATTATGGGGTGACTCATTGCCAGACACAAACATTTAGGTGAGCCTCCATGGAATGAAATGTCTCCTGTTTGCAAGTATTGAAGGGCACTGTTTGTGTTACAATTGTATTATATTTACTGTGTACTTCTTTAATTCAGAAAAACATTTTTTAGGGATTTCTCTCTTATTTTAAAGTAATAAATGGATGCATATTCATTTTGTAAGATTCACACAGGGCAGAAGGACACAGAGTAAGACATGCACGTCAACCACCAGCAGCCTTGTCCTCACTGTCTGCCTTTGGTGATCCCTCCTACCTTCCAGACCTCTGTCTATGCCACAAACATGTACAAGTCTGTTTGGCCGGCTTGCATAAACAGGATCATATTATAAATATTGTTCTACAAATTGATTTTTTAAAATTGTGGTAGAAATACCTAACATGAGATCTACCCACGTAACACATTTTTAAGCACATAATATAGTACTGTTCATAATAGGCACCATGTTGTACAGCAGAGCTCTAGTGTTTATTCATCTCACATAAGTGAAACTTTATATCCATTGACTATCTCCCTGTGTTCCCCTCCACTCAGCCCCTGGAAACCACCATTCTCCTCTCTGTCTCTATGAGTGTGACTATTTAGAGACTTCGTATAAGTGGAATCATGCGGTATTTGTCCTTCTGTGACTGGCTGATCTCACATACCATAATGTCCCCCAGGTTCATCCATGTTGGCAGGAGTTCCTGCTTTTTAAGGCTGAATAGCATTCTGTTGTGTGTATATACCACGTTCTCTTAATCTATTCATCTGTTAATGGGTAATTAGGTTATTTCGAAATCTTAGTTATTGTGAATAATGCTGCAATGAACATAGGAGTGCAGATAGCTCTTGGAGATTCTGCTTTCAATTCTTCTGGATATATATGCAAATGTAGGATTGCTGGCTAATATGTCAGTTTTATTTTTCATTTTCTGAGAAACCTCCATACTGTTTTCCACAGTGGCTGCACCATTTTCCCTTCCCACTCTCAGCAAATGAGCTTCACTTTTCTCCACACCCTCACCGACACTTATCTTTGCTCTTTTGGTAACAGCCATTCTAACAGGTAGGAGGTGATATGTCATTGTGGTTTTGATTTTCATTTCCCTGATGATCAGTGATGTGGAACACTTTTTCATGTATCTGTTGGCTATTTGTATGTCTTCTTTGGAAAAATTCTTTGCCCATTTTTTAATCAGTTATTTATTTATTTAGCTATTGAGTTATAGGAGTTCTTTCTATAATTTGGATATTAACCCCTCATCACATATCTGGTTTGCAAATATTTTCTCCCATTCTGTGGGTTGCCTTTTCATTCTGTTGATTATTTCCTTTGCTGTGCAGAAGGTTTTTAGTTTGATGTAGTTCCACTTGTCTATTTATGCTTTTGTTGCCTGTACTTTTGGTGTCATATTCAAAAAATTGTTGCCAAGACCAACGGTCTTAAACTTAACTCTTTAATCCATTTTCAATTGTTTTTTGTGTACGATGTAAGATAAGGGTCCAATTTCATTCTTTGCATGTGGATGTACAGTTTTCCCAACATTATTTGTTGAGGGGACTATACTGAAAATGATAAAACATTGATGAAAGAAATTAAGAAGACATAAATAAATGGAAAGTCCTTCCATGTTCATAAATTGGAAACCTATATTGTTAAAATGTCAATACTAACTAAAGCAATCTACAAATTCAATGCTATCCCTATCAAAATTCCAATGACATTTTTTATAGAGATAGAAAAAAAAATTCCTAAAATGTGTATGAAGCTACAAAAGACCCTAAATAGCCAAAGCAATCTTGAGAAAGAAGAACAAAGTTGGAAGCAACAGCTTCCTGGTTTCAAAATATATTACAAAGCTACAGTAATTAAAACAGCATGGTACTGGCGTAAAGACAGACATACAGACCAATGGAAAAGAATGAAGAGCCCAGAAATAAACCCACACATATACAGTCAATTGACCTTCAACAAGTGTGCCAGGAATACACAATGGGGAAAGGGTAGTCTCTTCAACAAATTTTCATGGGAAAAATGATTTTTCAACATAATCATTTTATTGGCAGGTTTTCCATAAGAGTACGTACATATCTATCTTGTTCTGTTATAGTGCACTAGATTAAAAAAATTTTTGAACCGCTATAATTTACTGAATTACTTGCATATTAATATTGCTTTTAGCTTTTTCTCTTTACGAACAGTGCGTGCACATCTCTATGCTTATTTGCTTATTTGCACTATCTTTAGGACAATTCCTAGAAATGGAATTGTTGGGCCCAAAGTCAAGCACTGTTTTGTTTTTGATTTAAAAAGATGCTGCCCAGTGGTTTTGCAGAAGTCTCTGCCATCCCTCTCTCTCCAGTGGCACAGAAGAGCCATTTCTCTGTGTGTTTGTGTCTATAGGGTAGTCTACTTCTACCCTTTTCTGAGGTTAAATATCTGTCTTTCAGTCCTGTCATCATCACTGAACTTCTCTTAGACACCGACCCTGTTGTACACTCTGTGAAGGTGAACTGTAGTCGGCATGGGGATTTTCACAGGTGCTGATTTTAGGATTTTAATCGACCTTGGGCACCACATTAGTGACCCTCCTGCGGTGCAGGAGCCCATCTGCAGCATCTTGCTGGACCTCATGCTGTTCACTGAACCACCACTAACGGGAAGTCAGCACCTCCTAAGGCAGGCCGCCTTCTCCATAGAACTGTCCTCATGCTAGTGAACCAGCAGTGCTTTTCAGCGACTTTCTGTAAGGGGGGTCATTTTTTGCCCTTGGGAGCAAGAAAGACTGAGTGTACACTTTCTGCTCTGTGATAGGCCTTTAGCTAATCTGAAGTCAGCTCTCTTGATCCCCTTGAGTCTCCTGTCTTCAAGCCAGAAACCACTGGTTTTCTCAAAACTTTCCCATAAAATGTTTTAATAATTTTTCTCCATAGGCTTCATATTTAATTCCACTATTTTAACAATTTGGTATGCTTAACAGCTAGTGATAAATTGCAAAGATATTGTTTGTCTTAGCAATCATTCGTGAAATTATATTAGTAAAATTAGCTTATTTAACTATGAAGTGTATTTCCAACAGCATCCTTGAGAGGAATATTGGATCTCTTAGACGCAATGAATGGGGACTGATTGGAGCAGAAAATAATCCAAACAAAAATACTTTCTGATCTGCTTCCAAGAATTTTTGAGGACGTCAGTAATTTCTTAAAAGTTCAATGGAAATTAAAACTGCAGATTCTCTTTTTACTGCAATATATATTTGGTAGTTTCAAAATGTATGTTTTAATGCTGCATTAAAATGGATTATAAAGTTACATATAAAAAACAGTGCTAACTAGGGAAAATATCTGGAGATAAAAGGACTAGTAAACTGTAAAAATGAGAGAAAAAGTCACAAAAAACACTGGGAAATTTGAATGCATAATCTAAATTTCATATCTATCTGTGTGGTATGCTTATATATGTATACATATATCACAAACATATATACATGAACACTAGCTCTTATTTATAAAAATATAATGCTATGAATAAAGGGATTCAGGAAGTAGGAATACATGTGTTCATAAAAATACAGAATAAGTGTAACTTTGTTAGTAATCAAAAAATGCAAATTGTGACAATGAGAGCTCAATATTTTGCTACATACTTTCCTCCCTCCCTCCTTCCGCTCTTTCTTCCCTCCCTCCCTCCTTCTACATTGTCTTATCCTATGCTGGAGAAGGTGGTGAAACAGAGACTCAGACACTGCTTTTATCAGAATAAAGTATCTTTTTGAAAATATTTTGGAAATTTATGTCATTCGCTTTACACATGTTGGTATCCTCTGACCAATGATTTTTCTTAAGAGAATTTGGTTTCAGGACACAGGAAATTTACTCTAGGCAGAGCTATTGGTGATATTTAAAATTGGCAGCAACTTACATCTCCAATATTATTGTATATAAATTATTGTTTGAAGTAACTCTTCTATGTAGCCTTTTAAAAAAGCTGTTTACAAAGACGACAGAGTAACATGAAATGCTGGTGCAGAGACTGGAGATTGGTGGGGGAATTTTCTTGAGAGAATCTCTCTCCCTGGCCTCTATCTTTTGTGAGCTGACGGGAGGGCGTTCGTGTGATGGATCTGAGCGGCGAGGGGTCTGCAGCACCCTTTTTAACAGCTCCTGGCAAAGAGCTTTCCATGCACATACTTCTTGAGGACTTGGCACTATTAGAAACAATAGCTTCACTCCTGGCAACTCTTCACCTTGCAATTTTACAGAGAAAGAGCAAAAAGTATTTTAAAACTTTTTTCAGGATTCATCAACCTCTTTTACTCTTTTTGTGAACAAAAATGGGCTATAGATCTAAGCACATGAGATCATCTTGATTCTGCGGGCTTTCTCAAAGCCTCTGTGAGGAGCGTGTGTGCTCGTGTGGGTTTTGGGCATGCGAGGTGTATCAGTTATCTGTTCTCCCAGTAGCGTTGTGGAACAAACAACAAAACCTTGCTGGCAGGCAGCAATAAGCATCCGGGGCCATCGATCTCAGGTTAGCTGGGCAGCTGCTCACCTTGGCTGGGCTTCTCCCAGATCCAGGGGTTGGCTGGTGGTCGTAGGGCCTGGATGGCCCCATGGGGAATGACGAGGGATTTGCCTGGGCTCCGAACATCCCTCAAGCTTTAGTCAGCCTGCCAGCCACGTTTCATGGGGATGGCAGAGGCGTGAGAGGGAGCAAGCCCAACGGCGCAGGTGCTTCTGTCCAAGGGCTGCATTGCATCAGCTAACACGCCATCGGCCCCAGCGCTCGGCTGGCAGTCAAGGAAGGTGGGCGGGCTCTGCAACATCAAGAGACAAAGCTGGGACGCGGAAAGGGAGGAATGGGACCATTGCTGCAATCTGCCACAAAAAGAAAGCATAATTCTTTATTTCCTTATGATCCTTTTCTTCTGAATTAGCCTTCCACTAAGCAAGAATAGTCTCTGTTTAAGAACTTTTCATTCTCTTTAAACATTTAGTCATTTCAAAATGAAACTCCCGGTCAAGGTTGTTTAAGACAAGTTGTTGGAATATTTGTTCTCTTTAGGTGACATCTGAGTCAAATTTCCTCTCCAAGTTAGAAGCTGGTGTTGTTGGGTCAACAGCATCCCTGTGGTGTTGGGGCCTCATGCTGGCCCTGGGTGTGCAGGCTGGTGTCCCCTGTGGGGGCTTGATCTGAGAGTCTCCCGGGGGCCTGAGACCCTCTGCTGAGCTCTGCAGGGGCGTCAGCCATGTCTCTTCTCTCTTGGTCGGGGTGGTGGTGGGGGAAGCAGGTCTTCCTGGCTTGATGGGCCCCACTGTGGCTCTGCGAGTCTGCGGGTGGCTCCCATGTCATCTCTCCACTACAGGCCCACCGTCCCCTTCGCAGCGCCCCCACCCTCGCTGTCCCAAGCTCACTCCATCCTCCCCGTCCCCTTCGTCCTCCCTCCATGACTCCCTGCCCCACATGAAGCTAAGGGAAGTTCTGGAGGGTTCACTCAGGCCCTTGTCTGCCCAACTATGGGGCCCCTAACAGTTGGGGCCACTCTGCCATCTCCACCCAGAGCCCCAAGTGTGGAAATAGAGAGTTCTCCTTGCCCCCAACAGTCACTGAGTCACTCTTACTAGATAAAATCTGCACATTGACTTTTCTGCTCTCACATTCCTGCTCCCGTGGTGGCCTCATCTCTCTCACAAGGCGTGTGGACACCCCGCCAGGAAGAAGGTCGTGTGCATAGAGATGCAAAGGAGGACAGGCCACAGCACACTTCAAAGCACATTGGCCCTATCCCCCCTGCTCCCTATCCATCCTCATAATCCTTGTGAGTCAGAGTTGCAGTTGCACAGGAAGCAGCGTAGCCACAGTGGTTTGGGGTAGAAGCTCTGCAGCCAGAGTCCAAGCAGATCCAAGCGTGGCCTGAGGCCGGCCCAGTTCTGGGGGCTCAAACTCTCTGAGCCCCAACCCTTCCTCTCTAAAGTGGGGCTGATGACATTCGCCTCCGGAGGGCGCCGGCTGGATGAGGGATGCGTGCGTGCCTGCACCCAGTAGGCATTTAGAAAGCTGTTGCCATTGGCTGTGTCATTTTTTTCATTTTCCAGTGACATAGTTTTATTATCACAGATTGGGAGCCACCCTTCATTAAGAAGCAGCTGAATGAAGCCAGTGCCTCATTACAGTCAGAAATGTTTAGTGTCAGAGCCGCACTACACAGAATGGCTCTGGCATGGATGAGAGACCCCAGCAAAGGGCCGCTCACTTGGAACTTGGGGGTGCAGTTGGCAGTAATTCACCCTGGCCTAGCGGGTCAACGAGGCCACGGCCCACCTCCAGATCCAGTGGTGATGCTGAGGTCTTCTGGGCTTGACCATCAATTGGCAACACTTCCTTATGTTTTTAGTCGAAATCCCAATCATACTTTCAAGGGCGGCACTGAGGATCCACTTGCTTGCGTCTTCAAGTATGGAAATACTCTATTCTGGTCCTGCACACAGCCCCTGCAGTGGCCCCTCAGTGCTGGCATGGGGCGCACTCTCCCCCATGGAGAGTGGCTGCCGTGTGCTTGTCGGAGCTGCCTTCCCCGCGCTGGTGAAGGCTCGGCCTCTCTCCTAGCAGAGTCAGCTCCAGTCCCTCAGCTGCTCCCAGGAGCTCCGGCCGTGAGTGGCCTGTGAGCCAGCCTTGAGATGCCTGGGGTTTGAGAGGGGCCGCCGTCCCTCAGACAGGTTAATGACCGCTCCATCCTGAGCTCTGTGGTGAATGCAGTGGGATGTCCCTGGGCCTTGTGCCCACAGCTGGCATCTTGCTCCTGGCATGAGTGGCCTTGCTGAGGTGTAATGCAGGACAGCCTCCAATGGAGGTCCCTCAGGATCCCCCTCCAGTGGGTGTCCACTAGGATCTCCCTCCAGTGGGCGTCCCCCAGGATCCCCTCCAATGGGCGTCGCCCGGGATCCCCCTCCAGTGGGTGTCTGCCAGGATCACCAGTTGGAGGAAGGTTTCCACGTCCCTTATAAATGGTTGTTTTATCTGGTGCTCCTCCAGCTGCTGGAGCTTTGCTGCAGGTGAAAACTGCCCAGATTCTGCGTCTTCAGCCGGTTCCCTCTCAGGCGGCACGTGAGAGAGGCCGCAGTATAGAGCCTAAGCCAGGCTGGTTACAAGGAGTCGGGGCAGGCTGTCAGGGACAGCCAGCCACAGGCACCTAGTGGACGGAAGGATTGATGACAGGAACAGCACATGCTTTCTGAAACAGTCCAGACCACAGTGAAGGCCACATGGTGAACGTGGAAATACGCTCCATTCCAGCCTAGACTTGCTCCCTGGGCGGACGGCTGCTGCTGGTGGTGAGGGTTTGGTGGGTAGTGTTCAGTCTTTCCTGTTCCCATTAATATACACACACGCACACACACACACACACACATATGCACTCACACATACACACACACATGCATACACACTCACACACATGCATCCCCCCACATGTGTACACACACACTCACACACATGCACCCCCACACACATGCATACACATATGCACTCACACATACATACACACACATGCATACACACATCCCTACACACACATGCACTCACACATATGTGCATGCACACACCTCCTCCTACAAAAAGGAGAGCATTTTCATTGTATGTTTGTACCTAGTTGCTCACGGAGGCTAGAAACCCTGTTCCTATCCTACTATGATTATCTTGGAGTTATGATAACCATGTTTGTTAACTGTTAACTCGAGTGTGGGCTAATAGCCTCAAGAATAATGCAAGGCCAGGATCCAAACACAGCTCAGCCAGCCAGCAGACCTGTGGGATCTGGGCTGAGAGACCCCATCCTTCCGGATCCTGGAGGCCCCCTGACCCTCAGCTCACTGGGTGAGACCCACCAGCATCGAGCAGGGCAATCTCCTTTACTCATTCCACCCACTCGAATGCTAATCTCTTCTGGAAACACCCTCAAGGGCACACTCAGAATCGTGTTTGACCAGATGTCTGGGCACCTCATGGCCCAGTTAGGGTGACACATAAACTTCACCCTCACATATAGACACGAGACTGCTAAAGTGGGAACTGCTTAACTATATGAGAAAAGTCTTATTCTCTTTACAAGATATTTTATGAAAATGGCTTTAAGAGGCAAAACTCCCAGGTGAGTTTAATAGGCTTATCGTCACAGTTCCTAAACTCACATTCAGGAACACACGCCTTGACGAGAGCAGGTGTGCGGGGCTTGGCCCCACCTTGCGATGCATTAGAGGAGATACGAGCCCAAACAGCGACCCCAACACTAGCCCTGCAAACAAGCTATACTTTTCGAGAGTGATGGCAGCGGCCAGCGGCGGTCAGCAAAGCACTCGCATGTCCCTGAGTGCAGAAGCAGCCGCTGCAGTGCAAGTTGGGTGTTTGCTCCCGTGGCTGGGCCGGGTCACTGTTCCCTCTGCTCCCTTAGATTGTTGACCGTTGGCTGGAGTCGGTGTCCGGCACACTGCAGGGAGGCCACAGGTAGAAAACACGAGATGCTGATACAATGCTCACGCTGAATCATGCTGACAGTCGATTCACTGTGTTGAGGGGCTGGGGGCTGAGTTCATGGATCATCCACGGCCGTCGCTCCTCTCTTTGCTGATTCACAGAAACTTCAGGGCTCAGGACCAGTTCTCTGCAAAGAAGGCAGAAAACAGCTGCCCTGTCCTCATAAAATGCAACTAAAGGAAGGGAGAAATGGTAGTGAAACGTGTTCACGTTCCTCAAAGTCAGACTTGTCCTCAATTTAGAAGGTTACTCATCCCCTTCTTTATTCTTCATCTCTAACTCTTCTACGATAGCAGACCCCTCTCTATCCCGGGCTATTTGAGGAGTTCGTTCCCCTCCTGAAATCAGAAGTCGACGCCTGTGCTAACTAGTCACTGGAATTTATACATAACGTGTCCCAGCCTTCACCATGACTTTGACCTTCCCTCGTAAGCAGCAATGTTGAATAATAGCCTTACTGTCAGGGGATGAATGTTCCAGAAGGCATTTTGGCATTTGGCATGTGAGGGTGGGAGGCATAAAACACGTGTATGTCATCAACTGCCGAGACTTGTCTCCTTAAAGATACTGATTCTATACATGGAGGCATTTACCTTCCTCCCAATCCATCCATTTGGAAAGAAATAAAAAGTCTGGATGAAATTCTGAAGGAGAATTAGCCACACTGGCTCCGTCCTGGAGCATCTGTTGTGCTGGAGAAGTGTGGCCCCAGGCTGGCCTGTCATGACTCTGACCCAGAAGATGAACTGGGAACAGCCTCATCAGGTCGTGGAGAGAGAGCTTTCTGGACCCTGAGGCAGAGGGGAATGGTCTAAAGGAATACTCCTGGGATGTCACTAAGAAAGCAGACGATGGTTGGGGACGGGCTGGAGAGGTGGTGGCCCTAGCAGGGAGGAGAGGATCAAAGTCAGGGGGCAGGGACATTGGGAGGGACACGGTGATGGGGGCACCACAGGAACGACGGGACTAGCGAGCCAAAAATTAACGAGATGGATCTCCAGCCTGACACTTCCGAACTGTTGTTGAAGATTGACTTTAAAGATAGTGGTGCTCAAATTAAAATTTAAATGCTAGACAGATACCATGGGAAGAGTTTCCTTTTTCTCTTTAAAAAGTGAGAAATAAAGAACATTATTCATAACGTTTAATGAATCCCACTGTAATCTTTTGTAATCGTCACAGTGCATATGGTAGACTGTGTGCTAACGTCCAGAACCCAC
The DNA here is from genome assembly GCF_020826845.1 of Diceros bicornis minor. Taxonomy (NCBI): domain Eukaryota; kingdom Metazoa; phylum Chordata; class Mammalia; order Perissodactyla; family Rhinocerotidae; genus Diceros; species Diceros bicornis. The sequence goes on along the minus strand of NC_080745.1, from coordinate 93,311,568 downwards.
TCGTCTATTCAGTCTAAAATGGCCAAGTCAGGGAGACGGCCAGCTTGACTGATTTAAAAGCTGTAGCTGGTCTGTTGTTCGGCTGAGCTGTGAGGTCAGTCAATGGAAACCACCGATGGTTGTGGATGTAGATGTGCACGAGCTTTTCCCTTCCTCCCCTCCTGAGTCTGAGCGGAATGACCCTTGGCGGTGTTTGTCATTTCAGGTTTGCCTTAGGTGTGTGTGTGGGGTGTGGGGGTGGGGGTGCAGTTACCCCTCCTGCCCAACCTCACAGGAGGGAGACCAAGGCCCGCCTGGGACAAGGCAGAGCCCAAGGCCAGTGTGTGGGGATGGCTCGTCCACCTCTGCCCCACACCTCATGGCCTACCTGAGTGCATTCTGCTCTGCCAGTTTTCCAGCTCTGAGCCCAGCCCGGGAGAATGAGAACGGGGGTGGTCTTTCCCAAGACCACCATGCACAGGCAGAGAGATGGGAGCCCTCCGTGTGGACAGGCACTGGGTTCGGCTTCGACCAGCCATTGCATTTCCAACTCTGCTGATGACTCCATATTAAAAGAAATCTCCCTTCCCACAGCCAGTGGCCACACCACAGAAAGTTCTGGAGAGCAGGCTTCTGAATGGGGTGTTGCTGTCTCCTGGGGTCTGTTGTGAGGAGGTCAGAGGCAGAGGCAGAACTGGGAGAGCAGGCAAGCCCCTGGGAGAGAGAGAAGGGGCCGGTCCGTCCTGACCAGAGCCCCCTGGCCCTGAGATGGCTCCCCGCTGGGAGCTGACGGAGGGGCCCACGGTGTCACAGCTGCCCACATTCAGGTCTTTGTTTGATTTCTGTGCTTTTACTCTGAAGCAGGAAGCCTCGGTTCTCCAAGTTTTACACAAATATTAAAATCCAGCATTTTATCTGCCCATCTGCCCCTAGGCAAGACTAGGATTCTTCTTTGTTCAAAATGAACCTAGTTTTTGTTGCCTGGGCTTTTAAACTTATAAACTATAATTATTTTTGATTACATGTATTTACTGTGTGGCTAATTTACCTTGAATGCCTTGAAATTGAATTTGTGGGGTGTATTTTTCTCTCCTGCGCGCCAGCTGTTCCATTGATTATTTCTTGCTTCCCTCTGTTGTCTGCTTCAGAAGACCAGGCTTCTGTTCCTCAGCTGCAGAGCAGAGAAACTGCTTCTTCTGAATGCCGATTTTCATGGCTGTAATTCTAATTTGTGTGGTTTCTGAAAGAAAACTTGAAAACCCAATCATTTTCTTGATTCTCTACTATTCTGGAAAGGTGGTCATTGTTTCTCGGACTGACTAGAATTCTGCTGAGTGAAGAAATCTGGAGCAAGTCACGTGTTTGAGAGAAATTAATACCCGGGGTCCAGAGTGTGTTACTCTGAGATGCGTGTTCTTCAGGCCATTTCATTTCATTAAGATGAGTTAAAACAAAGTCACTAATTTTGAATCTGCATTCATGAGGCTGACTACATTTATTTCTAGCCTAGAGCTAACTTTGGGTATCATTGCCCGAGTACATCAGAGAGTCACTCCTGTGAGGGGGTGGTGGGTGATACCGAGGGGTGTGCATTGATATAGAAATCTTCCTCCATCTGCACCTCAGGGAGGCCATGTTCTGGTACATTAGCATTTAGGAGGAATGCTTCTGTACTAGTTGAGAGATTTGGGTTTCCTTCAGATGTGTGGCTTTGGTTATCCTCATTAAATGGTGACTGGGTCATGAAATTAACTGAAGTGCATCCTTGGTCTGACATGAAAACAAGTGTGAGTTTCGTGCAGGCAGCTCAAAGCACAGAGGCAGGACTCGGAGCCGGTGTCCTTGAAGTCATCACAGAGAAAAGACGAGGAAGGCATCCGTTCTTCCCTTTTTAATTGTGGGCAGAATACCGTGCTAGATGCAAGTATCTCCTCTAAGCTGGTCCTCGCGGGTCCCTGTTGATGGTTCTCGTTGTGATACAGCTTTTCCAGTCTGAGCGGCCTGGCCTGGTGTCTGTTCTCCAGGCTTTGCTGTCGGACGTTGGTGTCTGGCCTGTCACGGAGGAAACTTCATGAGGCCGTAACAAGTGTGCTCCCCTCAAAACCCTTTTGCTCCAATCAGCGAATAAGGGGTGTGATGCAGAAGCAAGTCCAGGCTCTGGTGTCCAGGGGGATCCGGTGAAGCTGGCTGTGGGCTCTGGGCCAGGGCTGTGGGTCTCAGAACCTCACTCTGCTCAGCTGTGAAATGGGATGATACCAGTTTCTCCACGGTGACAGGTTGGTGGCATTAATGAGTGAAAGTGCCCAGACTGGGGCTTGGTGCAGGCAGACACACACTGCAGAGTCACGTTGATGGTGAGTATCGTGAAGCATATTATTGTCTCCATATAATTATTATTATTGTCTCTAACAGTAAAACATGTGCTGCTTGTCATACTCTTCCAATTCCTAAAGTTGAGGTGCTCTAATTAGAGTAGAAACTGATTTCAGCAAGATTTGAACTTGCCAGAGGTTGCTATTTTTTTGTTATTTCCACACATTGTTGGTGTTTTCTGATATTTCCTCCACGAGAGTTAGGGGAGGGGACTTGGGGACACTAGTCCACATGTCCTAAGGTGTGGCCTCCACGGATACCCCCACCCAGGGTCCCAGGAGAGTGTCATTGCCTCTGTCTCAGAGGGCAGCCTGAGGTGGGGAAGCTCCATAACCCGGCTCAGCAGGGCCCACAGGATGTAGTCAGCCCGGCTCACTCACTCATCAGCACACGTTCGGCTGTCCGTCACATGACAGATATGGTGATCCGCACGAGAGTCCCGTGGGGAGTCAGATAAAATCCTGCCTTCCAGGGTCTGCGAGTCTGGGGGAAGACAGTATAAATAGCTCACTTAGTGGATACACCCAGGACAGGGTATGGCGGTTGCTCTGGGATCGCAAAGGGAGAGTGGAAGGGGACGGAGAGTGAAAGGCACAGGAGAGCCAGGAGCAGGTGCTGCTGGAGCCGAGGTCAGCATGGGGAGAGTGTTCCAGCCAAGTGGGACACAACAGTCCAGATCCTTCAGGGAAGGCACGTTCTGGGGTTGATGGGAAGTGACACCAAGGCCAGACGGGCCAGCGGGGCGAGATCACGGAAGGGGGCCCTCACTGGGGCTTGGAAACTAGCATCAAAGAAACAGTGAGGCGGCATTTTTGAGAGTTTAGGTCTTCGCCAGGACTAAGGGGAATAACTGGAAACAGAGGAGGACTGTGGATTCAAGAAAGAAGGAAGCTGGGGACCTGGCAGGACTTGGCAATCAGAGGCGTGTCCTTGGTGATGCCAAGTGTCCCATATAAAGCTCTGGTGGCATCAGGCTGGCCTTACCACCGTGGGTAACAGGGCGAGGAGGAGGAGGAGGGTTAGGAGAGACGGGGAGGACTTGGTGTCGGGGGGATGCCTGGGAAAGGTACTGTGCTCAGTGTGTCAAACCGGGGTTCGTTAGTGGGCTGGTTACCGTGCTTCCCGAGGAACAGTGGGCGCAGAGGAGGGCTTGGAGGGGCTTGGGTGGCCAGGGAGCAGATGGCCACAGGAGACTGCAGGGGTGGGGTAACCCGAGAGCTGAAAGTAGACTTGCAGGCAGACGGGTCCCAGAAGATGCTCTCCAAGGACGGCCTGTCACCAGCATCTGAGTGTGCAGAGGCTGCGCATGTGGACAAGCCCTGAGGAGAACCTGTGCTGTTTGTCTGTAAAATCAGCCCAATGAGATCAAAGCTTATCTGGTTATCGATCGATCATTGTGGGGCGCTGAAGATGCAGACTCAGAACAGAGTTTGATGTGTCAGGAAAGTTCACTGGGAAAAAAAATGTCAAGGGCTTGGGGCAATTGGCTCAAAATAAAGCGTGTGTATATGTGTGTGTGAGTGTGTGTGCAAGTGTGTGAGTGTCTGTGTATGAGTCTGTGCACACACATACTTTGTTTTGTTTCATTTTTGTGGCTGTTAGTTTTTAGGGTAAAAGACACCGGGATATGTTTATATTCTAAGAAAAACGAGCCCACAGATAGACATTGAGGACATCAGAAAGGATGGATCTATGGGAACATTTGAATAAATCACAAGGGTTTGTGGCTTCACCCTCCCTGGAGCAGAACACAGGACCAGCTGCAGGAACAGAAGGGAACCTGTGTGATGAAACCCAAGTGGAGTGGAGGGGTGGGCCTCCGGTTGGGTCTTCCCTGTGCTGGGATGTGGCCCAGCTTGTCCTCTGCCTCAGTGCCCCCTGGGGTGTTCTGATGTTGCTGAAGCCAATGGCTCCACAGACCTGGCATAGAACCTTAGTTAATGGTGAGGAGCTCGACCAATGGAAATGGTGAAATGCATAGCGCTGATGAAGCGCCCCAAATCACATCTGGTCTTAGCTCCCTTCAATTCACAAGCTAATTGAGAAACTTTGGCGTCCCCTCCCCTCCTAACTGATTCATAGGGAATTAAGAACTGTGCTTGCATGCCATGAGGCCCCAGGGAGGGGGTTGGGGACAAGTCACCATCAAGGATAGAACTCTGCCTTCAAGGTTGATTCTGGGCTACTGTTTATTTGTCCCAGTTCCTACAGGGAGAGCAGGTGTTCAGAACGGGCATAGCCACTCCCCATGGCTGATGGGACCCTCAGGCCTTCTCTCGTGACCTCCCCAGAAGGCTCTGAATTGGGAAGGGACCTTCTCCACCCTCTAAAACACATGTAAGAGAGGGGGCAGGGAGTGACCAGGAGAGAGAGTGCAGGTGAAAGAGGCCATGTCCATGGCCATAGGAAGTCAGTGCTCTCTCCCCCCTGTGGGATGATCCCAACAGAGGCCACGTCTTGATTATTTCACGGAGCCTCACTTCAGGGAGTCATGCAAGAAGCCTTTGCAAAGATCCATTGTGCTGAATAAGCCATCTGAAAATCTACAACTTTCTCCTCTCTTGTCAGGGAGTCCTAGTACCCTACTGGAGCTCACACACATGCTACGCGTGCCTTCTGATTTAGGTGGAGAAATTGCAGTGAGTTTCTTGCCAATAGAGATCCATACCTTTCTCAGAATGCTGAATTTTGTCTAAAGAGGCCACATGTTTCTCAGACTCAGGGCCCGTTAGAACAGCACTAGTCCACACACGAATAGGACGCTGAGCACAGTTCAAAACGCAGCCATCACTGTCTGCACAGAAATACCATCCGTGGGTAATTTTGAGGCATTTGTCAGATTTGGGACGCTCAGGACGCCTGAGCGTGCATCAGTAATTCAGTCCTCTGATGAATTGTCGCGTTTGCCACGCTAACTCCAGCACGCTGCAGAGAAATGGCTGTCTTAATGGCCCAGAATCTGTAAGGCCGTTTCCTATTTATTGTGTAATAAATGTCACAGTTGCTCTCCAGGTTGACGAAGGTGATCCTCCCACCGGTTTAGGGTTGTTGAGGAACATGGACGATGCCCAGGGATTTGAGAGATTTCGCATGTTTCCATGTTCTCTGGAGGAGCAGGACTTTAGAGCTCTGCCAGCTGCAGGAAACAGGTAAAAATGGGGGTTCCATGACCACAGTCTGCCTCGTCCATTAGTTATGGGCGGAGGTCACTTTTGTTGGGATGGCCACACAGATGCTTGTGTGCTGGACGCTGCTAGTGTCCCAGATGCGGGATGAGTGGTCTGTAGAAAGAGCTCCTCTTCTTCTCGTAGGATTTTCATGCAGCAGAAAAGCGAGTCCAGGTCGCCCTCCTGCCTGGGTATGAGGTGTTCTAGCATCTGGCTTTTTCAAGCCCCCAGGTGCAGCACAGGGGCTTGGCCAGCTGTGACAAACCATACCAAACAAGTTCATTTAGCAGAGAACTCTAAATCTGTTTTTAATGAATGATAATAACAATGTAATTTTTAACCTATGTTTGGCATATTTTAAAACTGTATGACTCTTGAATGCTACATCCCTGTTATGTATCTTTCGGAAATGTCCCATTTGGAGACACATACCACAGTTAGAAGACCTGGTGTTTCGCGAGCTGCCTTCTACTTGCATTGAGGAGATGAGTTTCTGGGGAGAGCATGCTGTCACCCTGGGCAGGGCCTTCCTCCACTGCCTCTCCTGCCTTCTCCCGGGAGGATTTCTCTCAGGGTCCCTCTTGGCGGTTTCTGTAGAGGATGACATTGAGCAGAAAATCCCTCAGTTCTGTTTAATGCTGTTACCATCTCTGGATTGAGTCTCTTTAGTGTGCCTCTGCTTCCTGACGAACAACAGTATATTTCCTAGAATATAAAATGTCTTGTGTGTACAAGACTAGACTAGTTTAGCATAAAAGAAGGAACATGGTTCAATTTTTTAGATTAACAGGAAATATGTCCTTAGGGAATCTTTATAAATTAAATGTGTATAAATGTACAATTGTCATTACCAATGAAATTCATCTCTAAAAAAGAGATGATTTCCCTGATAAAATTTTAAGATGCATTCTGCTCAAATCGTCTCTAAAATGCATAGGATTGGAAACCCTGAATATGTTCTTTCTCTAAAATCAGATGATGGACGTTGGAAACAGTCCTTTCCTCAGGCTTCAAACCTTCCAGAGAATTAGGTGGGACATTCAGGTCTTAGACATGGAGAGAAAACCACTTTTAATTCACTTTCTTCTCTCCTTGGGAGATGAGGGCCTCTGTCTCACCTGTTACCTGCATACAGGAAGGAAGTGGGCTCAGAGGCTGCTTCTCTGCCCTGAGACAACCTGCCAGTGTGTGGTCCCCCAACCACGCTTAGGTTTTGGGGTCAGTTTTCTAGTGTCTACAAAGAGGAAGACTCTCACTCAAATGCCCTTATCTGTTCCTTTTCTGTCCAGGCCCACAGGTAATGGGCTCTGTAGTCATTCCATGCCCAGGCGGTTGATCAGGTCCAGGAAGGATAGGACATCAAGTCCAGTGTTGCAAAGTCCTCACTACAAGAGCACCTGGCGTTTATTAAGCACTTGCTGTGGGCTATGCATATATAAACATTTTCCCTCCTGTGCCCCTCATCACCAGCTGGCTATGAGGAACCCCTAGTTCTGTGCTGTGGTCCCTAAGTCCAAGGTGGGAAATGTTGCTCTCCTGTGAGAAGATTCCAGGCTGCTTGCGGGCACGGCATCAGTGACTTTCATCAAAACCTTCCCTCTTTTTTCAAGACTCGTCTAGTCTTCCATCATGTCTTGGTGAGAAAGTCTTGTTGGGCACTGGGCTTCAGAGCCCCTGCTGTTTGCTGATCCACCTGGACACCAAGGCTGGGCAAACCTTGGTCAGAGCCCGCGGCTGCATTGGCCTCCAGGATTTAATCATAAAATGCGTGTCTGTGATCATTTTAGTGTGGCCAGCTATGCTAGATATCCATTTGTGTCAACAATGCAAATGTCCGTTCAATAAGTGTGCGTAAGTACAAAAGTGAGTCACTGTAAGAAAACAGCACAGATGTTTGCGGGTCTGACTGAGGTTGGAGGACCTGGGGCCAGCCAGCTCCAGGGCTAGATCAGGAGGAGAGGGACAACCAGACCAAGGAGCTGGGGGATGCCAGGGGTGGCCCTGCAGATGGGCATGCCTGATGGGTCCTCAGGCAAGGAGGGCATCAAGTCAGATGGACATGGCCTCCAACGATCTGAGTTACCTGAGCCTCAGGCCCTCACAGGCAAATGTAGCATTTTGTCTTCCTCGCAGGCTGGTCAGCATATCACTGGCCAAAAGTTTTTTCATGATCTGACCTCTCAGACACTCATCCTCCCACTTTTGCCAGACACCATCTGCCCTTGATATGAGAGCCTTGATAGAGAGGAGGATGGGAGAGGCTGGAGACACCCTGTGTGGCTGGCTGCACAGCCCTGGGCCTGCCCGCAGCCCTGGGCTGGGAGGGGTTGATGGATGGATGGATGGATGGATGGATGGATGGATGGATGGATGAATGGGTGGGTGGGTGGATGGATGGATGGATGGATGGGTGGATGGATGGATGGATGGATGGTGGGTGGATGAATCGATGGATGGGTGGACATATGGGTGGGTGGATGAATGAATGGATGGTGGAAGGTGGGTTAGTGCGTGGAAGGTCGCTAGGGCAACAGGAAGGAGCATGATACCCAGGCTGGAAATAGGAGAAAGAGAGTAGAGGGAATGGGGCCTGGAGGGCACAACCCATGCACGCTACTGGCGAGAGGGTAGGCTGGGTGAGGAGGATGTGCGGAGCTCATCTTGTCTAGCTCGACAAACTATTGTTTCAGGGTCAGCACTTGTAACAAGTAACTACCCCTTAGCCAAAATTTGGAGGCCATGAACGTGAGGGAAATGTTCTATGTAGTATCGGTTCTTATTGACGTTCTGCCTAGAAAGGCCCCACAGGATGTGGAGCTCGTGGAAGCCCCTGGGCTGGCTGGTGGTCTTTTCCCCAAGTGAGCCCACTCTGTCCTCCTACAGTGGATCTCCTGATGCTGCATCGTGCCCTACGTCAGGATGGATGAAGCCATCTCTCTCCCAGCTTGGCCAGAGGACTTCCCGAAATCCACACCTGCCACTTACTGCCTGCGGCATGGGCTCTCTCCGTGAGGGCTGATACGTGCCTGTAGGCCTGGATCTGGAGGCCCAGCAGCCCACAGAATCACCCTTAAGGTCTCCCCTTCCACACCTACCTCCCGCCTCCTCAGTTGATGGTAGCATATCCTCCTTGTGCATCCATCTTTGGCTTTTAGATGAGAATTGGGTTCTAGATAATGTGTTGGCTTGTTCTAGACCACTGACACCTTGACATTCTGCACCTGGTGCCAGAAATCAACAGGCTGAGAAGGGTTGGTTTCTTAATGGAAAGGAGACACAATTGTGCAAGTGAATTAGTGTTTAGCTGGGTCTGAACCCACTGAGTTTTCATATGTAATCTGTACATTGACATGCAGTGATATGACACCTCCTGAGCCAGAAAGAACGCTGGGATCCCTGCAGACAGGAGATGGTGCGACTGAGCTACTTTGTTCTCCAGTGTGAAGGTGGACAGCTAATGGGATTATATGGTGTTTCCACAGGGTCTTGAATTGCTTACGTGTTTTCAAAACAGCATTTCTAGCAATTTCATTTATCTATTAGATGTGTTGGCGCTTTCTAATATAGCACTCACAGAACTTTATGTAGAAATATAAACAAGAGTCAGATACTGTTAACAAAACAAAAATCAATGCACCAGGAAATGCACTCAGGGAGACAGGCAGGGCGGGAGGTGTCTGCTGGAAGAGATGGCAAGTGGGGAAAAGCCAGACCTCTGATCATCCAGGCAACATGGGCCCCTGTTCTGCATGCAGCTCACACCTTGATGGATGCACTATTTCATCCTTTAATTTAAAAAAAGCCTTTCACTAGGGTAAGACCTGAGCCAAACTCTGCCTGGGTATGCTTTCCGGTTTTCACCTGCTGTGCCACGTGGCAGCCATCCTGGACTCTGGGCACACTAGCGCCATTGCTGGTCAGGCAGGGAGGTTGAATTCGAGGATTCTCTGCGGTGTGCTAGGTCACCAGCCAGTGTCTCAGATCCGGACCTCTGCTGCAGTCCTGCCTCCCGCCTCCTGTGCCCACCAGCCGGGGTCTCTGGGCAATAGCGTCCTCCTCTTGCAGCTGCGGGTGGGGCTGCTCTCCTGTCGGGTGGGCTTGAGATGCGTGTCACGTGCCTCCCATGGCTGGCCCGTGCTCAGCCCGAAATGCATCTTTTTATAAATATCTCCGGTATCTATCTGCCGTCTGCGATCAGTGGATGTGAAATCCAGCGTCCTGGACTGATGGGCAGGCTGTTTCCTCAGCTCTGTTTCCTGTCCCTCTTCTCTCTCACCCCGATTACAGCCCCAATAAAGCAGAAGAGAATGTTGAATGTGGGAAATGTCGGTTCTTGTCCGGCCTCCGGCTATAGAAGCAGTTTCCTCCTTTGTCATATGTGAGAGAGAAGTGATGAAATCTACTTTAGAGTTTCCAAAGCAGGTGCATGCCCATTTTATCCAAGATTCTCAAAACAGCCCTCGGAAGAGGCAAAATATTGTCCAAACTGAGGGCCTTACTGCACTAGGAGAGCAGGCAGCTGTGCGATCAGAGACAACAGATGGTGCAAATCCGTGGGCTTAATGCCTCCAAAGTGGGGCCTGCAGGCTCTGTGAGCTCCACTTTGCCCCCCCGTCCCCACCCCTCCCTATTGTCTTATACCTGACCCACTCTCACTTATGTGTCTTTTGGGCTTTGTTTGTATATTTTGGACTGTTTTCCTATTTCTCCATCTTAAGGGCAGAGTGGACGGGCTCTGACTCGCTGATGACACCTGGCTGGATTTTGCCAACGTGGTACTATTTTACTTAAAATGAATTGCCTCTCTTCCAGTCTGCCTCTACCTTCAAGGCTGGTGCGGGGACAGAGTCACCTGTGTTCTTGTCCTGTCCTGCCCTGTGGCCTGTCATGTTCCGCGTCTGCGCGAGGCCGGGCAGCACAGGCTCAGCTGTGCCTGCGGGCAGCTCGCGTTCGCTTCTGCACGAGCTGCAGACCGGCGTTGCTCTTTGTGCCCAGGGTGGCCACCATTCTTCTCGGTCAGGCACTTTTGCCGTGGAAAATGCTTTCGTGTTTCCCTGCGACACACTGAGTTCGTCCTGTGTTTGGATGGTGTCTGGTTTCTGATCCACGAGGGGTCAGAGTAAGCCCTTGGCTGTGACCACACGCCTCCCCGTCCTCAGAGATTCTCTCTCGAGCCGGGGCGTCACGCCCTCCTCCTCTCTCGCCCCCGGCAGCCCCTCTCTGACTGGGCCGCACGCTCTCCTGCAGGCTCACCAGTGCCCTCCGAGCTGCGGTTCCCACAGCTGCTCCTTATAGGTGGCTCCCCTGGGCGGGCTTTGCTCTTCCCAGCCTGCACAGTTTGGGATCCCGGGTCCCTACTGTGATGTTAGACCCCTTCATCTCGTCAGTAAACAGAGTGCCTCTGAGGAGCTGAAGGCTTATGCTTTTGTCAATTATGTTTATTTTGTTTTAATCAAACTGGATTGGAGTTAAAATTTCCATGTATATTTAAATATACATTTTAAGGTAATTTTCTCTCAGTAATTGCTATGTTTATCTAGTGATGAGTTCCCAATTTCAAACGCTACCTTCAGCTTCAAAACAATCTTATCTGATTAGCCATTCATTTCTGGCTCCCGTGGGTAATGTGGATTCAATGTAGGACTCGTGAGAGGGCAGGATGGTGAAGACCCTTGGATGACTTACGGTATAGAGGTTTTCAAATGATCATATATGGCCATACGGATGTGTCACACTTAGGAGCTGTGAGTATTGGTCCCAGGGGCAGACGCTGGAAGGACCTGGCCAGGCTGAAGCCCCGGCTCGTGCACTGTGCCATCTTGAGCAAGCTGTTCACCCCAGCTCTGAGCACCAGCTTTCCATCTGTAAGTGGGGATGGTCACAGTGCCTACCAATAGGGCCATTATGAAAATTCAGTGAGATAATACTTGTAAAGGGCTTAGAGGAGGGCTGGGTGCAAGGTAGGCACCCATGCCATCTTCAGACCATCTCAAGAGCTCGAAATTGTCTGTTAAGCTGAACTGAAGCCTGTCCCCTACCCACAATCAGTATTCGGCACTTCCTGAGAGCCAGAGGTCGTGATAGGCTCTAACCTCTGTGGGAAACACTGAAATGAAGGCGGTGACGCCTTCCCCTCCCCCCACTCTCACTGTCAGTGAAGACAGAAGGTGTGGACAATGATGGTAAGCCCTTTATTAAATAGTTTATTTAAAGACTCCAGCTTCCTAGGAAGAGGGGCCCCAACTCTGGGAGGATGGAAACCTGCCAAACCAAGAGGCAGAGACAAGGGGTGAAGGGTGTCGGAGACTGGTCGTGAGAGGAGCTGAGACGTCTCCAGGTCAAACCGGACTCCTCGGGAAGAAGAGAGATGAATGGCGGCCAGTCCCAAGCGTGTGTGGCCTATAGAGGCCAGTGGGTCAGGTCTGACTTGTGCCCTGGGCATACCGGAGAGTGTGTGGTGAAGATGGAAGGGACCCTGGGGCAGGATTAGTCAGCTCCACGTGGGAAGCTCAGGACCTGCCAACTTGGCCTCAGACGTGAGCCCCAGCCATGCTCCAGCCCCTCCGCCCCGCGTACCTCTGCAGGGCCTCGAGCCACGTGCAGGGGACAGCAGGAAGCCTGTGGGGTTCTGCAGGGAGCTGTAATTCACAAACGAGTCCCCGGTTCTGCAGTCAACAGGGTCATTGTGTTTTGTTTATTTTACATTAAAAGCTCGTCTTCATCCTCATAGGCAAGGAACCTCTGCCAGGTTGAATTAATTCACTTCCACAGTCTCCAGACTCGTCCTCACTGCAGGACAGACGGACACCTGTGAGCGCCCTGTGACTGTCCCCCCTACTGGACAGACGGACACTTGTGAGCGCCCTGTGACCATCCCCCCTGCAGGACAGACAGACACCTGTGAGCACCTCTCGGGACCTGGGAGACCACAGCCCTCTGCCGAGCCCTCTGGTCTCTTGTGGATGTGGATGTTTTGTGTTTTCTTGTGTTGTGGCCAGGGCAGGGCAGAGGCCAGCACAAGAGCAGCCATAAGCTTCTGCTGGGCTGATTCTCACGTTCGTGTGTAAATTGCTCTTTCAATTAGGATGTTGTTGAGCAAACACGCAGAGTGCAGGACACACAGAAGCGTGTTTGCTCAGGGCTGATGGAGCAGGCGCTGTTCCCAGCGCTCTGCATAAATAGCTCACGGAACCTTCACAGCTGCGCTGCAGGCAGCTCTGGTTATTGTCCCCATTCCATAGACAGGACACGAGGCACAGCCAGGCCAGACAGAGAGAGGGGGCCCCACTGAGCTGGAGTCCGAACTGAGGCTGCAGGGCTCTCGGAGTCTGAGCTCTTAGCTGCCCGCTGATATTCTACTAAGAATCTGAAAAACAGAGTCGTGTTTCAACACCTTATGGGAGTTTACGAATATCTGGTTCTAGTGAAGAATAACTTTAAAATCTGAACCATCATTCCAATTATATCTGTTTTCTCTTTGAATTTCTGTAGAAATGTCCAACAAGTGGGTCGCCTGGATTTCAACCCTCCCAGGTTCATGGGAGGGTCGGGGAGCAGATGTTGATTCTGCAGGGTCTGGTATTCCTTCTTCCCACCTTGAAATGTGCCATCTTCCCAGTGCCGGGGGCCATTCTGACCACTGGAGGAGGTCCCATCTAGGGTCTGCGGGGCTGCGGCCAGTTCTCAGCCTGCCCACACCCCCTCATTGCTGATGCAGCCTGATTGAGGCTGTTTAGTAGATGGTTTTCTGGGCCGACTGCCTCGCAGGGGTGGAAAGGGGCATTTTTAGGCTGATTAGTGATTAAAGTCTTCAGATCCAACATGCAGCTCGTGGTCGACCGGTAGCTATGAGAGGAGAGTGCGCTTAGAGCCTTTCTGTGAAGTGTGCGCAGGGGCATGGCCCCATGCAGGACAATTCCGTCAGCTGTCACAGCACGAGTCATCTCGGGCCTAGACCAACAGTCCTGTCTTAAACCCTCCTAACTACCCACGCTTTAGCTCTTTTCATCTCTTATTGTAAAATAAGCTTTTGTTTGCATCTGTGGTTGCTCACAGCATTCATGAGTTAATTAGTTGTTTTATTAGCCACTGGTAAATAGGCCTAATTTGGTAGTTTCAGGTGTAATTAAGAATCTTGGAACAGCAGACTTGTGTATGTGCAAACTAGTAGGTACCTGAGAGCCTTCAAAGAATTATCCACACGCATTTGTCAGATCCCCTGTAACCTCGCCTCTTTTATTTACCATTCCACTTTGGAGGCTAAATTTAATTATATGCTCATTAGGTGAGGTCTAAGAATTTTGAACTTACAGATGCCAAGTCTAAATGAATGAGAGTTCCCATCATGCATTTGGCTGGATGAATGAACTTTCCCATCATGCATTTGGGATACACTTAACTTCGGGTCATGGATGTGGACACTGAGAAGGACCTTTGAGACCTTTTGGTTAAGATCTTGCAGAATAAACTGTACCGTCTATCTGAGGGCAGTGGCGGGGAGAGGACGGCTTTCTGGCCCCGTCTGAGCTAAGATGGTGTCAGCAGGCGGAGAGAGGGGACCAGGAGGCAGACGCAAGCTTAGCTGAGCCTGACTGCATCACCCGGGGATGAGGCGGCCTCTCATCCACCTGAGATGAGGACAATGGGGCCACGCTGCACACCTGAGCCACAAAGTCTTGGTGCTCTGTGTCTTTGAGCTTTGTGGGACTGAGGACGAAACCAAGAATTAAGTTCAGCTGAGAGATTTTAGCCGTGAGCGCATATGTGAACTTCCAGTCTGGAAATAGAATTCTTGTCTCTAAGCCAACTTGCGGTGCTAACTGCTCCCTGGAACTGACCTGGGTTTCTCCTGTGAGACTCAATAATCCCATCTGAGAAGAGTAACGGTACTGAGTGCACCCACTGGTGCCTACCTGGGGCAGACAGGGCTCTAAAGACTCACTCACCTCCCTGGCCTTGCAGCCTCACGGGGAGCCACTGTTAGGTGCTATTGTGATTCCCTCTCCAGACGGGGAAGCAGAGGCACAGAGAGGTTGTGGCTCTCTCCTATGGCTGCACAGCCAGAGGGGCAGAGCCACTTCTCTCTGGAGTCCCCTCTTTGTGCTTCCCCAGACAACAGTGGCTTCCACAGAGAGAACGCACATCCATGTGTGTATTTCTGTACATGTCTGCACAAAACCTTGGCGTCGCCGTGTTTTGTCATCTGCATTGCTTCATAACCTGGGGTAGAAAGAAGGTCTCTGGATGGTCGTGTGCCTTCTCAGCAACAGCAAAAAGATGATTTCGCTCTGGCCCAATGCTGTGGAAATTTCTGTGCGTTTGATTACTTTGACGTTTTCCTGTTCTTGCGTAATCCTTTTCCATCAGAGAAATGGAGGCTGCCAGCCGCTATGCGTTCAGGAGAAACCTGGGGGCGAGGGGCCGGGTCGCCGGGTCTCTGGTGCTTCTTGGGGTAGAGGCCACTCTCAGGCTGAGGCCGTGTCCCCCAGGCGCCCCTCCTCAGGTCGTGCGATTCCTGGGCTGTGCTGTGCACGAAGCTCTAAATGTTAACAACGTCCAGTGTGTGCATGAAAGTAGCTGTTCATAGTCTTTCTGGTAAATTTCCTCCTTTGGCTGAAACTCAAGCCACATCCTGGCTTTGCTTCCACTCGTCTGGGAGGTGAATGAAGACGTGGCTGTGCGTTGGGACGTAACTTTTCACAGTAATTCGTAAGATAGAAGAGCTTCCAGCAAGTCCAGCACCTGAGTTCTGGGCCCTTGAGCTCTTCACCACCCAGGGGTCTCCCGTTATTCCACACCTCCCTGCACTGTGCATCCTTGCTCAAGGGTTTTGCCTGCAAAATGAACTGCACTGAAGTCACAGTTCCTTTTCCAGTGTGAACGGGGCCCTGGCCGTTCTGGTTCAAGCAGAACCTCGCTGTCGCCGCATGACCGACTCCGTTTCTGTGAGAGCTGGCACCGGGCCCCTTGTGGGAGCCGGGCTCTCTGAAACGCAGGGGGCCGTCCATGTACCTGCACTGCGCACAGGGCCTGGGGGCTCTGGTGCCTCCATTTGAGAACCCCGGCTCTTCAGTGTCTGGCTTCAGAGGGCACAGGAATGTCAGTGGGGCATCAGGCAGAGAGGCCGAGCAGCTCCCCAGCACGCCTATGACGCTGGATCAAGGACATGGATGCGTCATCAGCAGGCTGGCATTTCTCCAAGAGTGGGTTTTAACTTGTCCAGATGCAAATAATTCCTGTGGTTGTCTGTCTCACTTTGCATGTTAGCTAATTTTATTCTAAAAATGTCTCCTTTGGCTGACGGTCGTGGCGGGTTGTGGTGGAGGTAGCTGCCTCGCAGCCTCTGCTGTTCTCCTCTGTGGGTGGGACGGGGGAGAGGGGACACGCACACACAGTGGGGAGGAGAGGGAGAGACAGAGAGAAGGGGAGAGAGAGGCTGGGCTGGGCACAGGGGACACTCTGGGAACCTGTCTCGTGCTGCCTGTCTGCTCTCCCTTCCCTCACACCGTTCACAGCAGGGCCTTGTCAGAGGATGGGCCGTTTCTCCTCTGGGCACCCTGACTCCTCCACTGGCCCTGACTCCTGTGTCTGCTTCCAGTTGCATTCCCTTCTCTGGCCCTTGAATCCTCCCTGGCCCTGTGACTCCATGCTTAGTCCCTGGCCGTGAGTGGCCCCTGGAAACCATGCTGAGTGTGACAGTCAAATGTGCATGGCTGAGCTCAGAGAGGCTCGGAGGCTCAGGGGAGGACCTGGACGAGGTGGGACGGGCATTTAGAACCGGCTCTGCCAATTTGGCTCTCTCCCTCTGGGGAAGCCAGCCATTGTCCAGCAAACAGTGACACCTCCGGCTCGGTTCCAGGACACAGCGACCAGGAGCAAGAGTTGAGGGATGTCCAGAAGTGGGACCTGAGTGGGAGTCTAAGCCACAGGCAAAAGAGGGGTCAGGGGTGGCAGCCTGACCTCCCTGGCAATCACGGTCTGGTTCTAGAAATGAGACATCTGGCCCAGAGACAAGGAGAATGGAACTGGTTAGCACAGGACAGCCAGTGGTTTAGGGCTTAGAAGCCAGGGTCTTGAGGTCAGATGTCTGGGGTCAAAATTAAGCTTTATCATGTAAAATCTGTCTGGTCTTAGGAAAGTCACTTAACCTCTCTGTACTTTGGTTTCTTCACTATAAAATGTGGATTAAAAATGTGGGTATTTATAGTGCAGAGGTAGATGGAAGAATTACATGAAATTCTGTATGTAAGGATGCTTAATGCAAGGCCTTATACAGCGTAAGGCTCCAAAAGTGTTAGTGATTACAGTGAGGGTGGCCATGGTGGCCGCAATGGTGGTGATGGTGGTGATGGTGGTGATGATGGTGGTGATGATGATGATGGTGAAGGTGGTGATGATGATGATGACAGTATGCTGGTGATGGTGGTGATTATGGTGGAGGAGGTGATGGTGGTGATGATGATGATGGTGGTATGGTGGTGGTGGTGATGATGATGATGATATGGTGGTGGCGGTGGTGATGGTGATGGTGTTAGTGACGATGGCAGTTGTGGTGGTGATTGTGGTCATGGTGGTGGTGTGATGATGGTGATGATGATAGCGGTGATGGTGATCGTGGTGGTGGTGATGGTGGTGGAGGTGGTGACGATGATGGCAACGGTGGGTGATATGTGGTAATGGTGCTAGAAGTGTTGTGAAGAGCAGGGTCCCCAGCACAGCATGAGCCCACAACACCAGGAGGGGAATTGCAATAGCAAGCCCTCCACCACCCCCTGGGGCACAATGGCAGGGTAAGACAGAGCTGTGGTTGGCTGCATGACCAGGTGCCCAGTCTTACCCCAGGCTCACTAGACACTGTCCTGATTTGGGGCATATAGTCTAATTCTAATCCTACCTGCTGGGGCCCTGAGGGCCCAGGATGGCCCCTGGGCCCCTCCAGGCTGGCCTAGGTCTTACACTTGCAGGTGGAGGGCCGTACGATGCTGGACTCAACTGTGCCCCACCACCCAAACAGCATCCCCGGCCTACCTTCTCTAACTCCCTCCATGAGTCTTTGCTGCCGCCCCCAGAGCACAGATGGGTACGCCATGAGCAGCGTCTGAAAACAAGCGTTCAGAAGCTCCCCAAGTGGGGCTGAGTCAGGAGAGGTGATTGAACGAAATGTCTCTTGATGTTTTGTTTTGATTAAAACATTAAAGTGCATGGCAGCTCCTTGTGGAAATTGTAAATCTTTACTTGAGGAAAATGAGAAAATAGGAAGGACGTGAAATAATGACTCCATGTTTCAGTGGTTTGCAATGCCTACTTGACTTCACATGGAAACTGGGTATTGTAGCTCCCAAATTAATTTTTGGAAAATGAGATATTGACTGCAGGTATAATTTATTACTAATAAGCAAAATATGTTTGTAACCTGGGCCTGATGGGGTAGTTAAGCAGGAAGAAGGAGCACTGAGAGGGAGGAGAGGAAGCTGCCAGGAGAGTGAGGAAGAGGAGGAGAAGTGCCCCCCAGGACAATCTGCTCAGCTCCCGGTGAGGCATAATTTAATCCTGTGCTGCTCCAGGAACTACAGTGCGTCCTTCAGTGTTCTCAACTCGCAGTCGTGAGATTTAAATGACTCGGGAGGGCTCCACCACTTGGAGGTGGCAAAGCCTGGACGCCCACCCGGTGTTCAGTCTCTCCAGATGGTCCTCTTTCTCCTATTTTCCCCTTGATGTTGCCCACCGTACGTCTGCCAGAGGGGGCTTTGGAGGGATGATGTGGTTAGGGTGGCTCTGGTCACAGCACGGACTAAAGCAAGAAGGCGGACAGGTTCTCTCAGTCCTGCTCTTGGGGTTGGGGCTGGGGTGGCGAGGAGCCAGGAGGCGCTGGCCTTGGTTGTGAGTGACCCTCCCTGCAAAGCTGGAGACCTCAGAGAAAGCGCATCCCTCCACCCCTTCAGTCTCCACATCTGCAAAATGGGCACAATAACAGCTCCCAGTGTTCTTCTTGAAATTATGGCAATAACGGGAAAAAGAGAACGTCAAAGTGCTTGAAAATCTACAGCGTTACACCGACTTTCAGGTCAGGCCTTTATTTTTCTCCGGGTAATCATTATCTCATTAATGTTCCTTTCTTAGCCCAAAATACATTTTTGAAAACTAGGAAAAGAGACCTACCCACTAGACTTTTAAATTCTCACTTTTGTTGTTAACGACCGGCCCAGTGAAGTTACGGTAGGTTCATAATACAGTCTGATCCCGAATGCTGTATTTGTAGGTGTGAAAAATACTTGTAATCTTGCTGTTTTGGGTGTCGCGTTAAGTTTCTGACATATTAAACAATAATGTTTACAAAGCACTTATCTTTGAAAATTAGTATTGTAAACAGAAAGCCTCTCAGCTTAAAATCATTTAAATGCTTATATTTATTTAGATAATTATAAAGTCATTTATTTCATAATTTACTTTAAGAAGTATTTAAATCACTCTAAAATACAATGGTTATTGTCACGCTGTTCTATAGTGTTGGTCACTGTGGGATAAGACAGATAGTCGCGTTTAGCTGCCAGCACCTGCAGAATCAGACTGATTATTCAGAGAGGGTTGGCAGGCCTCACAAGTGCCCAGGATTACATATTTTACATTTATAAGCACATTTGTCTACAACCTTTACATTTGTGATAGTAGAATTATTTGACTAGTCATGCCCTGTGCATATGAAAATGTCTGTTCCTCAAAGATCTAATAGTGACTCCTTCATGGTTTTTAAACAAAACTCCTACTTCTAACTAAAATTAGAGTATGAGACCCTCCACTTTTCCCTTTCTGTTGCAGTGGAAATTATCACTAAGCTTGGTTCACACTTCTATGTAAATGGTTCATGCTTTCCAGATTTCCGCATATTTGTTAAGGCTGGGCTGAGAAAGACTGTTTTGCTACAGGCAGAAAATGGCTTTTTCTCCTCCCTCGCAATGGTTGGGCAGGGCACAGATTACATGGTATTCATACCTCAGCGCTGTTTATATTCTGACTCTGACTATGAAAATCCGTCTGCTAAAACGCAGACTGATAAGAGGATGATGAGAAAATAGAAGCTGTGTGTGAAATCGGGAATCTTGGTGGTGGTGGGACCCACGTCACCATCACGGGCTTAGAGCCTGGGTCGGGGGGAACTCGTCTCTATCAAGCTTGTGGTTCTGGACGTGTGTGGCCCGAGCTGGGGAAGCCAAGTTGAGGACGGCCAGGCTTGCAGATTTCCCAGGCACTGAAGCCAGGGTGACTCAGAGGACGGGGCCGTCACAGCTCGGGCAGAGAGCGATTCCAATTGGAGTAATCTGGGGATCCCTCGTGGAGGAGCGGTATTGAATTTAGGGATCCCTCACAGAGGAGGGTGTTATGTTTGAGGGATCCCTCGTGGAGGAGGGACGTTGAATTTGGGGAGTCTTTCACAAAGAGAGGCATTGGATTGGGGAATCCCTCATGAATGAGGAGCTTGGATTTAGGAGGCCCTCATGGAGGAGGGTGCTGGATTGAGTCTTCAAGAAGGTCAGAGGCAGCTTATGAAGGTCCATCCTGTCCTCTCTCGGTCCTCAGGTGGGCCCTGGGGTCCCCGGTGGGCTTAGTGGGGCTGGCCTGTCTAGGGTTGGGGCTGCTCCCTGGGGTCCCTGTATTAAAACTGTGTCAGGGATTTGATTTATAGAGATGACAGGATGACCATGTGGAGGGGCCAATGCCAGTGAAGGAATTTGTTATCACATTTCCCGAGGGGGGGGCTCCCTGACCACACAGGCCCTGGGGGAGCGTCGGAGGTGGTCAGGGGGCAGAAGCAGAATCAGAGAAGCCGAGGCCGGAGCCTTCATCGTTCTTCCTCAGGAGCAAGCAGGCAGGGCAGGGAAATGGCTTAGGACTGGCCAGTCTGAATGGTCCCCGTGGGCTCTGGGCTGTTGGTTGGTCTCCAGTTGGCTGGTACCTGGCCCTGGGGTGATTTTGGGCGGGGGAGGTACTGGTTTGCTGTGCGAGTCAGATAAGGAGGTGGTAGGGCGGCATGGACTCTGGAGTGGTTGGTGTGCACGTGAAGGGCGTGTTGGGGCCGGTGGACTCCGGGAGAGGCACACAGTTTGGCTGTCAGGTTGGCCCTGTGGTTAATGGGTGCTAACTAGACCAACAGAATCTAAGATGACACCGTTGGAACAGACCCTGTGTGGGCTAGGTGGGTTCAGGCCCCTTTGTTGTCGCTCTCCCAGATCTGCCTTCTCCTGGGTGCTGACCCTGGAAGCTGCCTGGCCTGGAGGCTCTCGTTCCTCGTTCATAGGTGTCCCCAGCTGATGCTGGTAACTTCTCTCTTCCTTCCATCATTGCCTCCCTCCCCAAAATCCACTCAGGCATTCTAGACGGCTTGGTATTTCACAGCCGACTCCAGCTACTGGGCCTGGAGAGTCCACAGTCCACAATGGTCGTCCAGGGGGGACACTCTTAGTGAGCAGGGGCCATCATGCTGCCGTAGGGCAGGGATGCGCTTTCCCAATTTGCATGACTCTTTCCTCTGTTTTAAGTTTTTGCCCATCTGTGTTCTTAAACCTGCTGTGGCTTTTCCTTGCTTGCTAATGGGAGCCACAGCCTAACAAAACCATAGCCACTGACCCGATTTTAAGGGGACATCTGCCCTCGCGTTGGAGACATTTTGTAACCAGGGCACTTGAGCTCGTCTGCTGGTGATGGAACTGAACAAGGCACTGTGCTCGGGGTCCCTCAGCAGCCCACCCGCAGGGCGCCCTCCTGGCAGCCTCTGGGCAGCACTGCCGCAGCCAATAGCATCCCCCTCTACGAGGCCTGAGCACAAAAGGCAAGCAAAACTAGTGCAGATTTTAAGCCGATTTGGAAAGCACTGTGATGTCCCCACATCTCCACAACAGAACATTTGGAGAAGCTGCGGTCATCCTGCCTGGAGCCAGAGGTTTGGGTGGGGTCCCAAGTGTTGGGAGCAGAGGGTGGGAACCTCTCTGCAAATGACCATGCAGCTTTCTCCAGCCTCTGCCGACGGCCAGCATGTGTGGAGTGCCCCCTTCCCATGTTCACAGGCAAGGACAAAGCGTACCTTCTGGAAGATTCCTGGATCAGGTCTGAGGACAGGCACTGACGATGTGCCAGCCAGGGGGCCCCACACAAAGACCTCTCTGGGGTTAGGAAGGGAGAGAATGTGGGATATCTTATTCTCCCTGGCCTTTCTTCCCTGCTTCCCTGGGCGTGAACTGACCTTCCCAAACACTTTCATGCTGCCCCTCGCTCAGCCACAGGGACCTCCTTGTCTTTCCTGGATGTGCCCCACCCTCTCCCCGTTTTCCTCATCCTCTGCACAGTGAATCAGGTTTCGAGCCCCATGTACATCCAGCTTCCCGGGGAGCAGGGCTAGCCCAGGCCCCTTTCCACCCCCCAGCTGAGCGCAGCTCTCCTCAGGATCCATGATGCCCTGGTTCTCATCGCAGGCACTCGTTCAGGACATGGCCGCCTCCTCCTCCCTCCCCGCAGCCTCTAGCTAGCAGTGAGCTGAGCGCTGGGGGTCCCTGTCCGCGTGGACTTTGTACCCATTGCCTGTGCTCACAGTTGGCCTCCACAGATGCTGGCTATGTGCACAAAAGCTCCAGGACTCGGCCTATCCTGGTGGCTGCCTGGCTCGGGAACTGCCCTCTCTCTGATGGCATGTTGCTCCTCCTCATGCTTCTCCGGGAGGGCTCGTGTCCTGTGCTAAGTTCTGTCCTTCCTCGTGGTCTGAGGGCCTTGCAGGCAGTGTCAGAGCTCCCTGAGCCTATCTCTATCCCCACTGCCTGTGTCCGAGCCCCCTGCCTCAGTGTCCACCTGGAGGACCCTCCCCTGCTCCTCGCTGCCTTCAGTCTACTCCTGGGTTGATGGCCATCCCTGGGATCACTGCTCCTGGTCACAAGACTGGGCCATCTGGGGGGACCCTTTGCTTGTGACGATTCTGTCTGCTGACCTCAGCTGGACACCCTGGTGGATGGGTCAATTGATGCCCAAGGCATCATTTCAATACTGTCTGTACTTTTTATTCTAGAACAGAGAGCCACCAGCCAGCTCTCCAGACTGGGAATCTTGAGGCCACGAGTGTTTATGGCATCCATCCATCCATCTCTGCCCTGTCAGAGATCTCAGGGCCCTGCAGACCCCGGAGGTGGGGTCGGGTGGGACAGGACCCATCACCTCAGCCCTACGTCATCAGCCACGTCCTGGCCTCTGCGTCCCGGGCCTCCCACTGCCTCTGGTTGAATGTTGTCTGTGTGTTAGGAACAAGCAAGTCTCTGCAGTGCTGGGCCTGCAGGACTGGTATCCTCAGCCAAGGGCCCTGGGGAAGTGCCGCCTTCTCAGGTCATGGCCCCTCTTGGACTCACATCTGGAAGTGGTCTGTACAGGGAGGCCACTGAAAGGGGTACCCACTGCAGCTGGACCTACTGGGGAAGAAGTTTTGGGTTTTCTTCCAATAAAAGTTCAGCCTGTTAAAGAGTTTCAATGTGAGAGACAGGTGGAATGAGGCGATTCCACGGAGACAGCATCTTGGGAATAACTCACGTCTAATGTAGTTTCCTGGAGGATGCGTTTCCGGAGTCTAACTCCTTCTCCCTTTTTCTCTCACTTTTTGATTTTATTGCCATTTTTTTGACACTAGGAGAAATTGAAAACCTGTTTAGACTTCATAGCTTCCCATTTTAGAAGTGAGGGACGGAGCCAGCAGCCAGGACGTGTCTAATTTATGCTGCATGACGGGTCCTTCCTTCCCTTTTTAATTATGCAGCATCCCACAGAAGAGGTCTGTGGGGATGAAGGATAAAGTGCTAAGATGAACATTTTCTTCCCTTTTTAAGGGAACCACTTATCAGACACAAAAGGCAATAAAACTAGGTATGATGAGATTGAAGTGAGCATGAGGATGGGTCTGGTTACGAAATGAGCCGTTTGATGCCACCCGGCTGGGTTCCCAGACAGCAGAGGAGCAGAGCAGGGTGGGATTGGTCCCAGAGGCAGAGACAGAGACTAGAGCCCGAATGAAGATGGGGCTGAGCCCTTGCCCTGTAGACATGACCCTGATGTCTCCAACTTGACTGAGAACCTCTTCCTCCACCCACTCTAAGACGAGGAGGTGGGCGAGATCGTCCCCAGATTTCTTCCTGGGATTCAGGACCAGATAGCATTCATGCCTGTGAATATCTCAGAGTGTCCGTTGGTGACCATCCTCCTGTGCAAACCCCTTGATGATTTCAATTTGTAACAACTTGGAAGCAGGAACCATACTTGTAGCATCTTCTAAAAAGATATCCATTTCAGATATATAATGTATACTGGGTTGAATAGCATCCTCCAAAACTCATGTCTACCCGGAACCTCAGAATGTGACTTAATTTGGAAACAGGGTCTTTGTAGATATAATTGGTTAAGGATTTTGAGATGAGATCTTGGATTTAGGGTGGGCCCTAAGTCCAATGACAAGTGTCCTTACAAAAAAAGGAGAGGACACAGACACACACAGGGAATAAAGCCACGTGAAGACAGAGACAGAGACTGGGGTGATGCGGCCACAAGACAAGAAATGCCCGGAGCTGCCAGGAGCTGGAAGAGGCAAGGAAGGAATTCTCCCCTGGAGCCTCCAGGGGGTGTGTGGCTCTGCTGACACCTTGATTTAGGACTTCTGACCTCCAGAACTGAGAATACATTTCGGATGTTTTGAGCCGGTTTGTGGTAATTTATTCTGGACACTAATACCTGAGCAATGTGACATTTTTGGAAACATTGTGGGGGATGTATGCTGCATACAGCACAGCACGTGACATCATGACCCCCACTCCTTAGACAGCCGGTCTCCACCGTCCTGCTGTCTCTTTCTCAGCATGACTTGACTCTCCGCTACCGTGGATACACAGAGTGGTCCTTCCCTGTTGAGGCTCTCACACAGCTGGTCCCCAGACAACCCACTGACCCTGGGGGCAGGGCTTCAAGCACTGATGGAAAAAACGCTCTCCTAAGGGGGGGATCTCCTTTCCTGGAAGTCTTCTACTGCGCAAAAAAATTTCCCCTTATCATGTAGCAGCTTCAATGGTTTATGTTAGCCTCCAGAGGAAGAAGGTTAGACAAATGTCCTTAGATTCAAGGACTCACGCACTTGGTTTACCCCGTGCCCTACCCCCGGGGCTGGTAGCGTGATGGACTCACCAGCTCTGCTGGATGTGTGGGTCAGCTGGCATTTGATAGAGTCCCCTCTCTATTTATTTAATTTTGCTGAGGAAGATTCACTCTGAGCTAACATCCGTTGCCAATATTCCTCTGTTTCTGCTTGAGGAAGATTATCCCTGAGCTAACATCTGTGCCAGTCTTCCTCTATTTTGTATGTGGGACACCTCCACAACATGGCTGACAAGTGGTGTAGGTCTGCACCCGGGAACCCACGAATGCAGGCCGCTGAAGCAGAGAGGGCACACTTAACCACTACACCACCAGGTCAGCCCCCTGAGTGCCCAACTTTAGGAAGGGTTTAACAGGTGCTTGCTAGCACCAGGGATGGGTCTAACTATCTTCACCCCCATTTCTCAGCTGTGCATATGGAGGTTCAGACAAGGGACGTGCCAGAGCCTGTGGGTGGGTCTGGGTCAAGATCAGTGTTCTTTCCTGGAACCCCCCACTGCCCCTTCACTTCCTTCCATCCGGAATACACTGTTTGCACAGGCCACAGGAAAAAAAAGAGCTTGTCATAGAATTGGAGGGAGCAGACTCCTCCAGGCAGGTTGACACCACTCCCTCCCGGCTGGGGCCCCACCAGGATCCTTCCCAAAGCACATAGACAACGGGCTGGTGTACACTCTGCAACCCAAGTGGCTCTTATTGTCCTTAGCTTGACAACAGCATTGACAGCCCATGATGGTGCGGCGACATTCGACATGAATGAAATTCAATAGAGAAACCCAGTTGGGTTAAACACCCTTAGCTACACACCAATGGCTGACTGCATCAAAACGTTTTACTTATCTTTACCACATACTGGAATCCACTCTTGGTGGCAGCACATCCAAAGGCCAAATGACCCAATTAAAATGACTGTAATTAAGAGCAAACGTTGTAATTAATCATCTCCTATGAAAATATCCACTTCATCCCTGGGCCAGCCAGCATCCCACAGCAGTGAACCTCTGTACCCCTTAAAGCAGCAGTGAGTTGAGAGAACATTGTGTTGATGCTAAGGATGCTCATTCTGGATGCTCAGGGGCACCCACTAAGGACCCTGATGGGGGAGCCCCAAAGGGTTACTGGAGATGACAAGATCCAGAAGCCCTGGTGAGCTACGGCCACCTGGCAGCTAGAGATGGTCACATAGCCCACTTCTTGGTTTGTGGTCTAATGTGCCATCCCCCCCATCTCAGCTGTGCTGTGGTGGAGACACTAGCTGTTCACTCAAGGTTCCCCTCCTCTTCCAAGGTGTAGTGTTGTAGCTGGAAAGTGGCTGCTGAGAGATTTCCCTGCATGCTCTGAGTCAAGGCGGTCCATGTGGCCAGTTCTAACCTGAGTCAAGGAGGTCCATGTGGTCAGTTCTAACCTGAGTCAAGGAGGTCCATGTGGTCAGTTCTAACCTGAGTCAAGGAGGTCCATGCGATCAGTTCTAACCTGAGTCAAGGCAGTCTATACAGCTAGTTCTAACCTGAGTCAAGGAGGTCCATGTGGCCAGTTCTAACCCGAGTCAAGGAGGTCCATGTGGCCAGTTCTAACCAGCACAAGGTGAGCAGAAGTGTCAAGTCCCAGCTCCCTGGCGTGGCGGTTAGGAAGAGGAAGTGCCTTCTCCACCTATCTCCTCTACCTGCCTTCTGATTCCAGCCACCCTGAGACTCTGGGGATGGCAGAACCCCCAAAAGAGGGAATACTGTCCCTGAATCATTGCCGATGACACTTGTTTCTTACACAAGTGATTCTAATCTCTAGCCTTGAATGGTTTAACACGATAGGAATGGTTTTGTGGCAGAGCTAACAAGTCCTATACACGTATATCCTTAAAGCAGAAACATCTACCTGTGCTTGGGGCCAATTTAGATATTCTACTGGAAATGGTTGTCTATGACAAAAGAGCAGTCTTGGGCACTTCTTTGTCAACAGCCTCATTAAACCCTCCATCCTTCATAGAGCGGAGCTGGTCATAAGTGCTGCGCCTGGGGCACGTCACTGCGGTAACACATTGAAAGCCATAAAGGAGATCTCCTCCCACACAGCTGCTTTCAGTAAACTGAGTGAGTGCCCTCCCAGGGCTGTCGATGGGTATAAGCACTGTTCATAAACATAGCTATGACTCCTTAAGAGTCAGTCATTCAGAGCTCTTCGAGGGCGCGAGTGTTCTGCGGTGAGGGCATAAACATATTTACTTGTTCTTGGACATTAGGCTGTTTCTAACGTGGGGCCATTACGTGCAGTTCTTTTTTGTTTGTTTGTTTGTTTGTGAGGAAGATCAACCCTGAGCTAACATCCATGCTAATCCTCCTCTTTTTGCTGAGGAAGACCGGCTCTGAGCTAATATCTGTTGCCAATCCTCCTCCTTTTTTTTTTTCCCCAAAGCTCCAGTAGATAGTTGTATGTCATAGTTGCACATCCTTCTAGTTGCTGTATGTGGGACGCAGCCTCAGCATGGCCAGAGAAGCAGTGTGTCAGTGCGCGCCCGGGATCCGAACCCGGGCCACCAGTAGCGGATCACGTGCACTTAACTGCTGAGCCGCGGGGCCAGCCCCGTACAGTTCTTTTTTTTTTTTTGCAAACTTAAACAGGCTTTTATTTACCAAAGATCATGTTATATTATGTTAACTTTTTTTTTTAATTTTTTGTTTATTGCAGTAACATTGGTTTATAACATTGTAAAAGTTTCAGGTGTACATCATTGTACTTCTATTTCTGCCACATGCAAAAAAATGAAAGTAGACCCTTACCTTACACCATACACAAAAATTAACTCCAAATGGATTAAAGACTTGAATGTAAGACCTGAAACTATGAAACTTCTAGAAGAAAACATAGGCGTACAGTTCTTAAAGAGTGTTTTTCTACGAGCTTTGTCATGCAGGTGGTAAAGTGTCATAGGTAGTTGATGAAATGTAATTTGGTACAATGTTTCTGGAAAGAAATGGGTTCATATAAATTAAGACTCTTTATTTTTCTATATCGCTTAGCCCAGCAGTTCCAATCTCTATTATAAGAAATGCTGTCACTGGAAATCCAGTATAGGGCTGCAGCCCCCTGGACAGGGGTGAGCTCCCCGCCCTCCCTGGTGGCTGTGGGTGCCTTCTTAACTCCTCTGATCTGCTCTTTCCTCATCTCTAAAGAGGGCTGCTGGGCCCACTGACGGCACAGGGCGCTCCTGGCTGTGGATGGGGTGAGGGGTAAGACCCTCAACAAAGTGACTGGTAGGTCTCAAGCTGCAATTACAGCTGAACGTTTAGAACATTGTCACAGGCCACAGGGAAGAATGCATAAGGACATACCACGGAGTATGGATTAAAATAGAGAAATTAAAAATAAAAAAACTAAGTGCTAAGCAGCAGGGGCTGAGTAAATTGCAGTCTAAGTTTCTGGTGACAGATTAGGCAGCCATTAAAATCAGCTCAGAAAGAACTTTGGCCAGCAGGAGTGTATGTTGAAATATTGAGTAAAGCAAGTAATCCTAACATTCCCGCCACAGGTTCACAGAGACGAATGAAGCCAAAGTTCCTTCCAAGGCCCTGGGAGCTCCTGGCGCCGTGTTTGCATGATCGTGTGTTCGTGTAAAATCTGCAAAGATGTTGGACTGTGCCCCACTGGGGCTACTTTATGTGCCCCCTCTTGCCACTGCTCCCTCCCCTGGGGTGAGGTGGAGTGGTCCTGGGCACGCGGGATCCAGCTGGGGAAGTGGAGCTGGGGACTCATTTAGTTTAGCAAGTGCTGGGATGTTTCCGTGGCTCACTGCCCCTTTCCAGCAGGGCAGTGCCAGCAATGCCAGTGGACAGGACTCCCAGGGACTCTCCTGCCTCCTTCTCTGCTCTCGCCGCATGTCCTGAAATGAAGGTGCGGGACCTGTGGTCCTGCCTGCAGCGCCCGGCACTGGGGGGCATGCGGGTGCCCGGCCACGTAGGGACCAGGTTTGAAGCTGGTGGGTGGAAAATTCTTCCAGTCATTAGATGTGTAAAGCTGGAAGATGAGGATTCATTTCTCAACAACAACTGGTCAAATATGAGTTCTCTCCTGTCCAAATATACTCCATAACATACATGGCCATGACTGCCCATGGTAATCCCACAAAACCACAGAACAGAATTTACCGGAACGCCTGTGCTGCTGGGCAGAGACCTGCGGCGATGCTGCGCCCCGTGAGCACGTCTGCATGCACAGGAACATCTTCAGGCGTAGCAACTATGAAGAATACAAAAAAGTTCCATCAAACACACCACAGGAAAAATTGAGCTGTGTTTCTATTTTTCTATAGAATCATGTATTGATGTTACAAAATTATCATATGAAGAGGTGGATGCAGCCCAAAAATGTAGGAGCAAAAAGTGTTTTAGAAATATGGAAGGCAGTTGGTGTAAATATTGTGTTACTTTTCTGGATTTTGAGATACTGTAAATTTTTTTTTCAATTTTCAGAATAAGTGTGATATCTTTCCTCATTCTAAGTAAAGGCTCGCATTTGTATCTAATTTTATTTTTGTGATTGTATGCTCTTTTTCCTAACGAGGGCAAGCCCTGGCCCAGCATCCCTGGCTCGTATCCACGCAGCTTCCTTCCTCCATCATCTCACCTGCGCAGATGCCTGTGGGTTGAAGGTTAAGGTGTCAGTGAGGTATTCCCAGGGTTACAGACACTGTCTCCTGTTACTCGATTTTGGATCATTCCTATTTTTGCTTCATTTTGCGTTTGTTCCTTTACAAACTTCCTGCAGTTTGTCAGATAAAATGGAGGGGAAGGGAACCGTTAGGTGATGTTTAAGGAGCAGGAGCTTAGTCGTCCCCGCTGAAAGTGGCGGTGAGGACCAGGACCACAATGCCGTGTACAGAAAGGGGTGGAGGTGTGTTGGGGGTGTCTTCCAGCCCGGCTGTGCCTCCAGTTGGTAGCCTCTCACTGCCTTTCTGCTTCTCTGGAGCAGCACCCCCGCTTTGCTCTCCTGATCCCCAGTTCCCTCATTCTGCCTCTCTTTTGGGGCCAAGTCAGGGCCCTCCCTGAGTACTTCATTCTCTAAAAAGTTCTTCCTTTTCTTTTAGTAGTGTTGGTATCAATACAAATTTGCCAACTTATACTAAGAGGTGAATGGCTGCTAGCGCATGATAGTAACAGAGGCAATAGCTTTTTATTTTTAGAATATTTATTAATTCTAATAAATTGCTTGGTGGTGGCATCCCAACCAGTTTAGCAAGATAAAGTGAGTCTGTTCAGACAGCACAAAAACTGAGACTTGTGCAGTGAGCCCAAGGTATGAGAAGGTGATCTGCTTCTACTCCCCTCCTGCCCTGTCTCTAAGCCTGCACGGGGAAGCTCAGGTCACATGCACAGCAGCTGTCAGGGCAGTGGAGGTTGGACCTTCCAAGGGGGAAGGGTAGAGGCATTGCCTGCACATCCAGGCTGTCTTCAGAGAATCTTCCAGCCTCAGGCGTGGGTGTGGTGATCCATGCCTGTGCCCTGGGATCCAGGGCCTCCAGGTAGGGACTCGTCCATCTTACTCTTGGGAGGAGTCGGCAGGTTTGCTTTCTCGGCAGACATGGGAGATGATTGCACAAATGCAGCCACGACTGCTCCTTCGCCTCTGCAGGAGGACAGTGACTGTAAGAGGTTTGAAGAGTGGTGACCAGAGGGCGCTCTCACTAGGTATTCAGATGGCGCCGAGCCTATAAAAAGCCCCGTCTCCACTGGCAGAGGTCAGATCTCCATCTGCTGTGACAAATGGAGACACACCTTACACAGTGAGTGGAAGTTATTTTTCTCTAGCACAAAGCACCTCATGCCCACGTCTGCCTGAGACAGAGGTTATTCCCGAACTGAAGCTGTCTGGTGGGTGGGCCGTCGGGAGGCTGGAGCCCTTATACTCAGGAGCATTGGGGACTGATGGGGGGATTGCTTTGTTTGTTATTAGTTTATACTGTGTTCTGAACATCTGGTCAATATCATTTTATCCATTAATTTTCCCTTCTTTTTATTTTGTCCTCTGCAATGTGAGTACCACGAATGTTGGACTCTTTACCCACGGGCACCCCAGTGGGGCTAATGGAAGTGGGGGCACAACTGATGGTTGGGGTGGCTGACCCAGTCAGTCTTTCCTTCATTTGCTTGATATAGTGTGCGTCCACTGAGTGCTGGCCCCATGGCAGGCTCTGGGGACAGGCTTCCTGGACCCACATTACATGGCTCTTCGAGGATCCCCCAGCCCAGTTAGACTATGAACGCAGGTGGCTGTGCTCACCCTCTGCTGCACTGCTGGAGGGACGAGAGGTGTCCTGCAAGCAGAGAGCTGACCCTGCCCCAATGAGCAGGGCAGGGCTTTGCAGCAGAGCGAGGCTTGAGCTAGGCAGCCCATGAGGCTGCGTCCACCAGGAGACAAAGAATAGGCTTGAGGAAGGGCAGTGGGAGCCTCCCAGGCCGAGGAAGGAACCAAGCCAGCAAGGAGGGGTGGGTGAGCTCTGGAGACGGGGGCAGGCGGTTCTGTCAGGTCCTTGGGGCCCTCCCAGGGAAGTTCTTGCGGAAGCGGAGCTGGGAAGACAGTCCAGGAGAGTGTCTCTAGGAATGAGCCAGCATTTCTGTGTCCCGCTTCTGGAAGGGAGTCCCAACACCGATCAACCTTGAACACTGGGATTTCCTTTTTTCCGTTTCAGTTAGATGCCGTGAGCCAGGTTCTGGTTTTACTGACAGTGTTCTGGGCCTTTGGGATGGAGGGATTTAGTGAGGTAACAATGGGTCTGTTGTTTGTGAGCTGAGCTGTGCCCCAGCACACAAGGAAGAAGGCCACACCTGCTTGCCAGATGAGGACAAACAAAGGCTGTGACATGGGCTTATTGTTCACCACCCCAGATCCCTGGGTGTGTTTGCTAATGTGCTCTCACGTGATGCTCCATTATTATCAAAATGTGACAAATAAGAATATTCACCTGCTCCTCATTTCACCTCTGTTCCCCATGCTTGTCAGAGCAAGTCCCCAGTGTACTTGAACCTGAAACACAGCCTGGGCTGGCGGGACGAGGGCAGAATCTGCAGACACCAGAAGGTCTGGCTCTCCAGGCGTCTTTGCCTCTGTCAAGGACCTCAGTAAGCGGAATGGTGAAAACATTGGTGGACTGGATTTAGTAACACGTGTGTATCATCTGCCAGATTTTAGAATCAGCATTCTTTGCTCTTTGATCTTAAACTAGCGTGTGTGTGTATACACACATGCAAACATATATGATTAACATGCAAATATGTACATATAAGTCCAGGAATAGACTCAGATCTCTCCAGGCACCTAGTGTATGATAAAGAAGGCATTTCAAATCAAGGGGTGAAATGGATTATTAGGGTGATGCTGTTGAGAAAACATGGAAGCCACCCGGTGAAATATGATGGTGTATCTATACCTCACACCTTCGCCTGGATAAAGTCCAAATGGAGCCAAAAAAATCTTGGGAGAATTATTATGTGCTTTTGGAGTGAGGCAGCTCTTTCCTGATACAACAGAAAACCCAGAAGCTCTAAAAGAAAAGAACGGTAAATTTGACCCCTTAAAAATAAAAATTTAGGGCGTAGAAACCATGATCACAATGAAAGTCAAAAGGAAAACAGAATTTCCCCTGTTTTGTTCCCTCGGTCCCACTCCACCCACCCCCCACCCAGGCCAAGAGCAGTGCCTGGCACAGGGCAGGTTCTCCATGAGCATTTGTCAAATGGAGGAGTGAAAAGTACAGTGAATCTCTATGAAGACATGCATTTCCCCCCTCTGATGGGCACAGGTCAATGATGCCCCATTGTGAGGCCAGGATGCAGGAAGCCAGGTACCACCCAGGGTGGGAGGTGTGCTCATTAATTAAAATTAAAAACGAGATGGTCATTGTCAAAATCACAAGGAGGTGTAGCTTCCAACCAGCCAGTCCCCTATGGGGATTCACCTCCGGTGAGCTCCTTGGTACCAGGCGAGGTGAGTGCAGGGCTTGTGTTGCACGAAGACCTGCAATAACAAAAGAGGAGACAACCTTCACCTCCGTCGTCTGTAGGACGGTGCCGGGTAAACAGATGCTGGGACGTCCCCACAATGGACCGTGTGAGCCGTCAGAGAGGATGACGTGTGCTTTATTTACCTGGATCTCAGAGATATGTTATTAGATATTTTTTTAAAGGCACAAAGCAAGTATATATTATGGTGCATTTGTATACCGAAAAGAAATAGCTTATGTACTCATATTTGTCTGTAAATGCATAAAATATCCAAGGGAATTCACCTGTGAGAGTGGTCACATTCATTAATTCCAAGGAGGGTTGTGTGGCTGGATTTAGGCGTGGAGGGAGATGTTTCACATTATATCCGTCTGTACCTTTCAAAATTTCAATAATTATTCCATGGATATATTATCTATTTAAATTTAAATTGATTTAAAAAGAAAAGTACCGAGTCACGGCCCATGTATATGTATAACTTACACATGCGAAAAATCCAAAGTCAAAACTGTTGAAGCATTTGTGTGAAACACCTTTTGAGTTTTCTATAATAATTGTCCTGAATTAAGGTTAATTATGTGCCCATTATTGAGTGTAGGAGTAATTGAAATGTAGCAATTCAGCTTTGCTTTTGGCATACTAATTAGATGTTGGGGCTGCCTGTGAGTAAAATTGTTTTTGTATATATTTGCCTTTTATTTCAGAGGTCCATTTCTCTTTGACTGTGGTCTATATAGCCCCCCAACATGGATAAAGTAATTGTGCAGGCAAGAGGGATCTTTTATCTCCCTGTAAAAACTTTGACACCCATTTTCTTGGTGTTCTGCATGGAAACTAGCAGGGCATACTCATTTTTATTGTGTTCTATTGTATCAGGCAGTACTTTGATTCCCAGTATTTCAACTCATAAACCTCGCCATCAATGAAACTAATTGCATCAGAAACAGGCGGGGAACTTCGTAAGCATTCAAAACACATAAATAACACCGTCAATTAACCTCCACGACGGCGGAGCCCTGCATCTTCCTGTCAGAAGCTGTGTGCTCGTGGCTCTAATGGCACCAGAGACAGGCAACAGCGGAGTGTGCCCGGGTCCGCTTCGGCCTGTGCCAGGGACAGAGCGATGGGAACGCCGCCTTTCGGGAGGGAAGGAGCGTCTTAGGATGCAGAGCGTGCGTTTAACTCGCTTCCAAATTGATCCCTTTCTGTCAGGGGAGAGGCTAACTAGGACAGAAGCGGCGACTGCACAGAGCACGTGAGACCGTGCGGAGCCCTCCCCTCGGCAGGAGACGACGGTGCTCTTTTCCTTCTGCTTACCTGTCCACAGCAAGTCCCCCAGAGCAGCTGGACAGAGCCAGTCGTAAGGGAGAGGACAGCTGCATCGGTCTGCATCAGAGCCCACAGGAAAACCAAGGGGCCCAAAGGTCACCATTTAGGGCAGTTTTGTGGTGGAAGGATAGTGAAGGGGGCCAGCAAGAAGTCAGGAAATTCAAGACCTGAGGGAGAACCAAGGAGACACCATTGCCCACAAGGGACGGATCATCTCAGCTTTGGGTTTTCTGTCATGGCGTTAAGGACGGAGTGCAGGAGAGATTGGCAGCCGCCTCCTTGCAGATCTGCCCTCCTTCGTACCACGGGGCAGGAATAGGGTGGGGTGGGGATGGGAGTCAGTCCTGAATGAGGCCATTGGGTTGAATATCAGCAGAGCGGAGCACCAGAGAGAATGCTTCCTGGTGGGCCACTTGGACGTCCATGATTGTGTCCCGGACAATGGGAAGGTCCAAGACTGCTCTGCACAGCTGGGACCTTGATGCTGAGGTGGCACAGCCCTAGCAAATCTCTGCTGCTCATTTAATCCTCCATCCAACAGACCCTCCTGCACTGGGAGTGGGACAGGGGTGATGGTGAACTTGACCGATGACCCCTGCAATCTCTGAGGTCACTGTCTTTGGTATGGTCAGACTCTGTCCTTGGCCAGTTTTTGGCCTGTCTTCTCTGTTACCTGGGAGCTGAGGTGCACGTGGCTCTGGTGGACTTGCTTTGCTGTAATGGGCCAGAGCTGTGAGTGAGAGGGGAGTGAGGGAATGGGCTGAAGGGAAAGGACCCTTGTGGAGTGAAGGGCAGCTGACCTAATGGTCGGTGGTGTGGGGTTAGGGATCAGATGGCAAGTGGCTACACCCTCAGATGCGACTCTCATCCCCAGCTTCCGACTTTTCAAAGCTCTCACCTTGCACTAGTCTAACAACCGTTCTGTGGGGTAAATGGAGGCACTTTCTTTATCCCTGTGAGACTGGTGAGAAAAAGCAGAAACCAACCAACAAGCAACACCGACGTTGAGGGCATCTCAGTGGTGTGTGCAATGCCCAGTGCAGAGGGGCAGACCAGGTCTAGAACCTTCTGTGCTGCAGCCCTTCTGCCCATGAAACAAGGTGCACAAAGACGGGGCCTTCGTATCGACCACATTTAGCGCTCAGCCACCTCTGGCATCTCCTTGTCCTTTTGTAGGAAAATAGGTTTTCTTTTTCTTTCTGGAACTTTCTAGACTGATGCTTATCATCAGTGTTCCAAAATATCTCCTTGACGTGTTGTCCGGATATAACTCTGTAGCTGATAAATCTGAAGCGTGTGTCTCTGGAGCTTTCAGAAATCCCCTTCTGTCACTCTCTGTTCTCTTTCTGGGCCTTCCATTAGTCGGATGCTCAACGTCCTCTAATAATTCTCTATATACCTATGTTTCTTACCTTTTCTCTTTTTTTATTGAGGTGAAATTCACATAACATAAAATTAACGATCTTAAAGTGAACAATGCAGTGGCGTTTGGCACATTCACAATGTTGTGCAACCGCCTCTTCTATCTAGTTCCAAAACATTTTCATCACCCCAAAAGAAAACCCCTTACCTATTAATCAGTTACCCCCCATTCCTCCCTCCCGCCAGCCCCAGGCAGCCGCCACTCTGTGTTCTGTCTCTGTGGATTTACCTATGCTGGATATTCCATATAGATGAGATCGTGGAATAGGTCACCTTTTGTGTCTGGCTTCTTTCACTTAGCATGCAGTCTTCAAGGTTCGTCCATGTTGTAGCCTGTATCAGTACTGTATTCCTATTTATGGCTGAGTAATATTCCTCTTTATGTATAGACCACAGTTTGTTCATCCAACCATCCATTGATAGACATTTGTGTTGTTTCCACCATTTGGCTTGTGTGAACAGCGCTGGTATGAACATTTGTCTACAAGTATTTATTGAGTACCTGTTTTCAATTCTTGGAGTACATATTTAGGAGCAGACTTACTAGGGTTTATGTTAATTCTGTGTTTAACTTTTTGAGGAACCACCAAACTGTTTTCCACAGCAGTTGCACCATTTTACATGCCCGCTAGAAATGTACAAAGACTCAAATTTCTCCACATTTTTGCCAATGCTTATTTTCCCTTTTTTAATTATCATCCTAGTGGGTGTGAAGTCATCTCTCGTTGTGGTTTTGATTTGCATTTCCCTGGCAACTAATGATGTTGAGCATCTCTCCCTGTGCTTCTTGGCCATTTGTATGTCTTCTTTGGAGAAATGCCTATTCAAGTCCTTTGCTCATTTTTTAATTGGGTTGTCTGTCTTTCTCTTATTAAGTTTAAAGAGTTCTTTATATACTGAATGCTAACTCTTTATCAGATACGTGATTTGGGAATACTTTCTGCCATTCTGTAGTTGGTCTTTTCACTTTCCTGGTGTTGCCCTTTGATGTACAAAAGCTTTTCACTTTGGTGAAGTGCAATTTATCTATTGCGTTATCATTCTTCCTCATGCTTTTGGTGTCATATCAAAGAATCCATTGCCAAATCCGTCATGTCTCTCCCTTTAAAATCTTTATCACATTCTTCTCTATTTTGGAACATTTACTTGATATTGTCTTCCAAACCTGTATTTATTTTTTGTATTTGGATGATATATATAATATGCATATATTAATATGCATATATTAATGTAAATTTACATATATATATTTATATATATAAATTAGAGAGTAAGAAAGAGCTCTTTGGGAAATATAAATATAGCATATAGAAATATAATAGGAGATTTATATATATGGTTTCCTAGAGCTTATGTTTTCTAATTGTTATTTTTTGGTAGCATTTTGTTCTTGTTTCATGGATAAGTACCTTCTTAACCCCTTTGAGGACATGACGTAGAACATGAATAGACCCTGGTTACGATGTGTTACATTTTCTCCTCTGTTACATGAGGTCCAATCACTCACTGACCTGTGTCCCACGGTTGACTTTGTACTTTCTTTCTGTGGACTTGCTCAAGTGTCTGGCAGTCCTGAGCTGCCCGTTCACACTTTAGAATCAGCTGGTGGAAAAGCGAGCTCCCACCGTGATCTCTGTGTATCCATGCAGAGCCTCTGGAGATGGGGTTGACCTGAGGTTGGAGCGCTGGGAGCTAGCCATTTGGTAGTGGGCCCTTAACTGACTGGTGTGGAGGGTTTTACTCTGGAATGGAAACCGCACACCAGCTGCCTTGGCTTCTGCCAGTAGCGTGTCCAGTTTCTTCCTTATTTGCTGATCTGTGTCTCTTTTGTTTGATTGCTCCGCACATTCAGTGGCAGATTGACAAGCCCACTTCTCCCTTCCAGTGGATGGTTGTTCATTCATTTGTGTATACATTTAGTCATCCATCCAACATTTATTAAGTATCTATTTTGTGTCAATCACACAGTTGATTTAAAGTAGATTTAAAGATTAAAAGACATGGCTTCTGTTTCTGGGGAGCTCGCAGATATGAAATGAGTCATTTAAATGTGATGTGCTAGAATAGAAATATCTAGAACGCATTTTAAAACAGAGAAGGACAAAAAGATCTCCACTCTGTGCGGCACTCTAAGTGGAGGCTTCGCAGAGGAAGGGGCATTGGCCTCTCTATTGTGAAGAGAGGAAGGACTCTGTCGGGCAGAAATGGAAGGAAATTTTAGGAAATAGAAACATCCAGTGCAAAGGCACAAACGCAGAGCGCATAGCTCAGCCCAACCAGATGCAGAGAAAAGGAATGGTCCTCGAGGTGGGGAAGTGACTTTGGCCAAAGGAGTTAGTTGATTCCCACAGAACATCAATGCCCGTGTAGGTACATGAGGGACAAAAATGCTGAAGACGTTGTTTCTACCATTAAGGAGTTTATCTTCCAAGAAAGAGAGAGGCATGAGCCAATAATTTCAGTACAATCTGTAAAGAGATGAGAAATGGACAGAGTGGAGGGCAGAGCAAGGATTCTCGGCTCAATGTGGAGAGTGGGAGAGTGTCCCAGAGAGGATGAGCCTTAAGCTCAGTTTGCGGGAGGGGTGGGGAAGTTATTCCAGGCAGAGCAGGTCCATGAAACTGCATTGTGTGCTTGTTCTGGGGGGGTGGGGTGTGGGGAGGTTCAGGCAATAGAGAATTCCTGGAGAACAAGACACCAATGAGGAAGGAATGGGATTAGATTCTGTCCTTCTGAGGATGAGGGGCCATGGAAGGGCATGGGAGGTCCAAAGTTGGATTTGCAAAGGAAGTGCTGGTTTATGGACCAAAAACTTTGATTCTAATTGGCTCTTCTAGTCTAGTAGCTGACCCACATGGTAATCAGCCCAGCAGAATGGCGAAAAGATCAACCCAAGACAAGAAGCTTCATCTGAGTATTTCCGAAACAGAGGGTCTTTTTACCAGATGCTTCATGATAAGTGTAGGATTGACTGTTTTTAATTTTTAATATCTTTAGCAGAAATAAATGTTAAAAATGCCAGTTCTTTGAAAAACTTCTGCTATACTTTAAGCCAGAACAAGACCCCGTCTTGGGTAGTACCAAGCAGAGTAAACAGAACTTAGACATGTTGGTCTCCTCCTCCCCATCATTCGACAAGATGCACCTGCCCTTGTCATAAAAATGCATTTGTGTATGGGGAACGGGCTGGCTTCCTGATGGCCTCAGCAGAGGAATTATTCTTCCAGGTGAAGGGAGGTTTATTTTGATGCCAAACCAAATCGGATTGTGCAAGCTGACATTACAAATCATCCCGCGAGCACAGCCCGGATTTTTATCCCTTAGCAAACAGACCGGCAATCCCAAGCCTGTATTCGTTATATGTTATGTTTGCCTTAAACTAATTAAAGCCGTTTATATCAACTGACTGGAAAAACTTCTTTTTTGAAAATAAAGAAAATAACTGAAAGAAGTTGGTTTAAAAAAAAAAGTCTAAGTTAATTTCATCAACTGAGATGAGAACCGCACTATTAATTTTATTACATCTAAATGTGAAAATAAATCAGCGAGGTGAAGACTGCATTTTCATATAGATTAGTCTGCAAAAAGTCAGAGCTGACTCAATAAGAGCTCTTCGGAGAATAAGTAACCTACAAATGCTAAAGCAGTGGGTCTATCAATCAAAAGGCCACCCCCGTCAGATATGCAGAGGGATCCACATGGTTCTGTTTAAATTGCTTTTTGTGTTAGTCATGTAGGGTTTATAAGAAACATAAGTACACTTTTGTGCATTGGGCTTACATCCTCATAAGTATCTTTTCCCTTAAATCATGTAAATGGGTCAGGTTAGGATAAATTTATCACAAATCATGATTTATGTCTAAGAGGATTTTTTAAATAGATGTTTATTAGTTTTAAATTTTATACCTAGTGAAGCCCTGCTGGTCCCAGGCTCCCAGCGAGGTGTGGGAGACATAAAGACTGAATGAGGCTCCATGCATCTCATGGCCTTTGTGTTGATATAACTCAACACAATCCCATCCGATGACAAAGCAAGATGCATTTTTATAAGAGGCGTGAGAAACTTCTTCTGGCCTTTTTCCCTATGTCCTCTCACACGGGAGACTCAGGGACCTGTGAAAGGCTCTAGAATATTCGGCAGGGTGGCTCGATTTAAAGCAGGGAAACACATACACGTGCACACAGATGCACCTAGATTCACTGCTGCATCAGATTGGTTTTGGCTGCTGCGTCCTGATTTGCAGCTACACACTAACAGGAGCAGTGATGCTTTGGGAGGAACGGTCTTTCTCAGCTTATTTGCAAGGAACTGTTAAATGTTTCTCTTAAAATTTTCACAAGAGAAAAATTGGTACTACAGTTTTTCAGAAGACCCAGCTAGGTGAACAAGCTGCATTTTGCAAAGAAGATAATTGGACCCGGGGGGCTGAGTTTGCCACGTGGGAACTAGGGATGCAGAGGCCCCTCTGCTCCTGGCAGCTATCTTCCAGGAAGGAGAGAGGCATCAGCCAATAATTTAAGTAAAATTTGTAAAGAGATGAGAAATAGACAGAGTGGAGGGCAGAGCAAGGGTTCTTGGCTCAATGTGGAGAGTCAGGGATTGCACCCCAGAGAGGATGAGCCCTCAGGGCCAAGCCTGGGTCTCCGGCTGGGTGGGGTCCTCTCTGCTTGCTCAACCAGAGGCAGAGCCTGCAAAGTGGGCAAGGCTGGTTTAGGATGATTTTGCTCTGTAATTGCTAGAATCCCGTTGCGTAAGCACCTGCCATGGCAGACATTATGCACAGCACTGCATATTTAGTATCCGTCCACAGCCAGAATCTTCCATGTGGTATTGTTATGGACTGAACATTCGAGTCCCTCTGAAATTCATATACTGAAGCCCTAACCCCCAGTGTGATAGCGTTTGGAGGTGGAACCTTTGGGAGGTCCTTAGGGTTAGATGAGGTCATGAGGGTGGGGCCCCATGATGGGATTAGTGGAAGAAGAAGAAGAAGAAGAAGAAGAAGAAGAAGAAGAAGAAGAAGAAGAAGGAGAAGGAGAGGGAGAGGGAGGGGGAGGGGGAGGGGGAGGGGGAAAAGGAGAAGGAGAAGAAGAGACACTGGAGTGCTCTCTCTCTGGCACCTGAAGACACATGAACAACGTGGCATCTGCAAGCCGGGAAGAGAGCTCTCGCCAGAACCCCACCATGCCAGCACCTTGATCTTGCACTCCCAGCCCCCAGAACTGTGAGAAATAAATGTCTGTTGGTCTGTGGTATTTGTTATGGCAGCCCAAGCCGACTAAGATGGGTATTATTTTGTCCATTGTGTTGATGTAGAAATTGAAACTCAGAGAAGGTGGGCGATTGTCCCCACACTTCAGGGCTAGTAAGTGGCTGAGCTGGCACTGATTTCCAGGCCCATCTGATTCCAAACCCAGCCTCTGTGCTGAGCCCAAACACCTCTCTGGGCCTCGGGGATGCAGTGGCTGCTGCTGTCCCATCCTCCCTGATTCCTGATCCTCCCAGAGCAGGTGAAGGGGGGGTGGTCCCTAACTGAACCCGCTGTAGCTCTTTCCTCCCAGGTGAGGCTCCATTGTTGGGGGAGGTCCAGAGAGCTGAAGAATATGTTCAACCATGTGGACCAGAGATCCCCTAGACTCAGGGCCACTGGCTCAGTGCCATGGTGGGCAGTGGAGGGGTGGGGCTGTGCCCTTCCTGGCCTGAGCCCTAAAGATCCTGTCATGAGAATTCGGCCAGCAGGGGGTCCTCTTGAATAATCTCATCAAACCCGAGACCCACCCATACAACTGCCCTCAAAGGACAGACCGCTAATAATAGGACACACTCCATGAGCATAATTCCTATTCCAGAAACATGGGCTGCACTCATCTCCCTTCTATATTACAGTTGCTTTAGTATTGAATCCCTCTTTTTTTTACAAAAATGTTCCTATTTGATAAAATTTAACGATGCAATTTAGAGTATAAATATATCTAATCATGCGTTTCTCTTCTGCATGTAACTGAAGGTTATATAAAAAGGTACTTTTAAGGATGTGTTAAAAT
Source organism: Diceros bicornis minor (assembly GCF_020826845.1). Lineage (NCBI taxonomy): Eukaryota > Metazoa > Chordata > Mammalia > Perissodactyla > Rhinocerotidae > Diceros > Diceros bicornis. Next base: position 93,270,098 of record NC_080745.1, on the reverse strand, counting down.
CTGAAGCTGTGAATACTCGTGCTAAGACAGCTAAGGTGTTAAATGAGATATTTGAGCTCTGAGATAGCAGCTCTTCATTTTAGCGTTTCACTCACCTGGGAAGACTACTGGACCCTCTTGAGATTCCTCGTCTTCTGTGAAATAATAGTGACAGTAGATAGTGGCCTTGAAAAAATCTTTAGTGTGAAAATAAAATTTAATCATTTGTATTATATGTGTAAAACACTATATATTATGTATGACATTATTTACATTGACAATTCCACACATCAACGTTCTCACATTTTTTTCAGCTTTCTCTGCTCCCTGTCATGCCCCAAACAGGGGAAAGTGGGGTGACTGGTCTTACACCAGGCCTGAGCTGGCCTTGGCTGCCCCCTCTGGCCCCGTCTTCCATCACCTGCCCCGGCACCAGTATCTCAGCTCTGAGACTCTGCCCCTGCTCTTCCTCATCTCCATATGACGCTCCCACCTCTTGTCCCAATGCCCTCCCATCATTGGGGTCTCAGTGGATTGTCCTGGAGCTTCTCTCCATTTATGTGCAGGAGTCGCCTGCCCAGTTCCAGAGGAGCCTGTCCTGTCCTCATCCAGGCCCTCCGGCCGCGGTGTTGGTTGGTCACCATCTGCCCGCCAGACCACAGTCACCCTGGCCTCGGATGCGCTTCTCTTTTCTCTGTAATCCCCTCACGCCTCGTGCTGTCCTTAGAGCAGGCCAGCTACTGGGACATACTTTTGGCCCAAAACTGAAGAAACAGTTGTAAACCTTTGTCTTCGGGGAGGACTGCTGTCACGAGGCAGACACCAGAACGCAGGGCTTCCAAACCTGCTGGGGTCACCTCTCTGCGGCCGGACCAGGAACAGCTGCTGGGCAATCGAGGGCATATGGGCCACGACCTCACGCAAGGACCCCCCATAATCAGGGATGTGACAAAACTGTCAACAGTCCTGCAACTGCTTCTATCATCGTCAAGTATCATTTAAGGTTCTGTTCGCCTGCTATAGATTATAGATTAGCAAAATTTTCATTAACCTCAAAACCCAAATCAAAGAAAAATCTGTGATCCTTGCTTAATAACCGAGGATTCCAAGAAATTGCAGAAGCCCCCGCCTCCCAGCCCTCCTTGGTTGTCATCTTGGTGAGTGGGGCTTTCCTGAACCTTCCACCAGAGTCCTGAGGCTAGGCTGGCTCAGCCACACCAGTGGCTGTCGAGGTTGGGGGAGGCGCCACCAAAGACCCAAGTCTACCCAGTGGCCTCTGAGGGAAGCTGGGGCCCTGCTTTTCAGAACACAGGGCACTCTGAAGGGTGGATGCTTCATACCTCTGCCTAGTGCATTCTCGAATTGAAGAAAAGTTTAGAAACCACCTTAAGTAATACAAATTTTGCTGCAGCCAGTCCTGCCCTTCATCATGGCTTGGCCTCTCATCATGAGCCAGGAAAAAGGAAACAGAGAGAAGTTCTTCCCCATGGGCCTCTTCACAGGTGTAGCTCCGTGCCCAGGTGGCCGCAGGGGGGCGTCAGCCTGCTCTGCGAGGGGGCCCAGCTCAGCCTCCTGGCCCTTCGGCACAGACTTCCCTTCCTTCCCCACCAAGGAGAGGGCTGGTCGGGGGTTGTTCACAGGAGCCCATCGAGGTCCCCCACATCATGACATTTACTCTGTAGTCAGCAGGAGCTGAGGCTGAGCTGATGTCTCCACAAGAGCAGAGCCCCCCAGTGATGACAACAGCGGAGCGTGTCCCCATGGGACGAAAACAAACAGAAAAGAACACATCTGAGTTATTAAATGCTTGAGTCCGATGAAGTAGTTAGCATGGCTCTGTTGGAATTGCTTTGTTTTCTCATTAAACAATTAATTTGTGGCTCTGTGGAGTGTTCAGTGGAGTCCCGTCTGTTGATTCTGTTATTTAACTTGATAAAGAGAGAGCCATCAGGTTTGGAAAACTAGATATCAACTCGGGAGCCTTTACACCAAGGGGGATGCTTGGGGGCGAGTCGGAGGGATCCAGGAGACGCCTGTGGGTGGAGCGGGAGGTTGGCCCTGAACTGCAGTCTTTCCCAGGAGCCCCGCAGGTGTAACCAGGTGTCTCCGTGGGGTTGGGGGAGGGGAGGACTGCTGGTCAGCTGAGGGTGAAGGTCTCTACGACCAGTTTCCAAATTAAGGCCGGTGCCAGTGAGAGCAGGGTGTCCTGTCCCCGAGAGGTTAAGGAGCCCCGTCTTCTCGAGTAAGGCCCTGGAAGCATACTCAGCCATTAGGTGGCTCTTCCGAGCCTTTTGAGGACCCTTCAGGAGTCATGAGATGCTCATTATCACATTTATCAAAGCTCAGTTGATGCGAGCGAGAGGCGTTCGCACCACAAGCCTGCATCGTCCTTTCCCAAGACCACTTCACGGACCTCACACCATCGGCTCTTTTGTTCTTCCATTAGCCCAGGAAGACCTCCACTGGGCTGGGAACATCACTCCTGCCACTGCCTTCTTTTAAATTCATAATCCTGTTAAAAGTAAAACAGATAACCTCGAGGTGCAAAGGCTCAGAGCAGCTTCCTCAGGCGGCCCCCCTGCAGAGAACTCGGCTACAGGGCAGAATGCTCACGGGCCAGAGGACAGGTCCCACATGCCAGGTCTGTACCTGCCGGGACCGTGGGCCTGGCGCGTGGTCCCGGAGCTTTGTCATTTTGACTCTGCTGTGTCAGACCCTCTGTCCATCGTGACTTCAGGCTCCTGTGGAAGCAGCATTTGTTAAAGCCCCGAGGAGGATGAGAGGAATCTTGAAAAAGCCTCAGGACAAAGAGATAGAAGAGACTTAATAACTGTCCGAGACTGTAGAGGCTGGTTAGATAAAAACTGTCAACCTGCCAGGGCCTGTCGCTAGAGGAGAAAGATAAGTGGAAACAGACTTGAAACTACAGCTGAGGGCTTAGGGGCTGGACGGCTTCCGTGCCAGAGCACAAGCATCCGTACAGACTAAAGAAGCTGGAGTGTGGATCTGGAAGGGTCCGACTTCGGTGCAGATGGGGGAGGCAGATAGGTCGGCATTGCTGTGGAATTATGTTCTGGAGCCTGCCCTTCAGCCCGTCACTTGCCTAGTCGTGGGCTGATGTGTGTCCACCGCCTGCTGCTCCGTGGTGGCCCCAGAAGTGAACGTTCGCTGTGGCCTTGGGAGTCTTGCAGAAGTTGGGAGGTATGGCACACTCTCCACCCCTCTGACATACCTCAGAGGCGTTAACACCCCACTGAAAGGAGATGATGAAGTGCCCTGGAGTCAGAAGAGGGGGCTCACCTCCGGATGAGGCGAAATGATACACTGTGGTCCAATTTGTAAAGACGGTGTCTGTGTTTCGAAAGCAGTGCATAGTATATGGAGTCTTTCTAATAGAGACAACTTATTTTTGATGTCACCTTTAGAAAACGTCATGGTGCAGACATTCCGCTTGTTCATTTTTACATACATATGTCAGCTTTTCATCCATTCTTTTCTGGCGTGAGTAGGCCGGAGAGCACCATAATTAAATGGTGGATTTATGGGTAATGCATTTATCTTCTGTGATGGCTAAAAGATCATCCTCATAATACTAGTCTTTTCTTTGTGCGTGTGTGTGCATGTGTGTGTGGGGGGTGGGTGCAGCATCCTCTTCTTAGATGGATGGGTGCCTGAGCCCCTGGTGCCAGCTCAAGTCACCAGGGTAACCGCAGTGACAAGCCCAGCTGTGACTTTCATGACAGCCAATTTGGTGGAACAAGCACTGCCAGGTGTGCACTCTCTGCATCCTGAGAACGAGGTGGATGGCGGGCGGGGGTTCTCCTTCTTTCAGCAGCTGTAATGTCCCTGCTGCCTTGAAAGGGGGCGTTGCTTGAATACGTCAGCCCTGCACTGTGAAATGGATTTATGCCTTTTGGAAAAGGTTGAATGCTGCTCTTTTATAACACATTCTACCTGAGCCAGAAGGAAATGTTTTAAATGATGGTTTGCAAGTTTACATGAATCTCTCTCCCTCTTTCTCCCCCTGTCTCCACCTCCACCTCCAGCTCCGTCTACTTCTGTGTCTCCGTCTCCGACTCCACCTTCTACTCCATCTCCACCTCCACCTCCACCTCCACCTCCATCTCCACCTCCACCTCCACCTCCACCTCCATCTCCATCTCGACCTCCACCTCCACCCAAACCTCCATCTCTATCTCCACCTTCACCTCCATCTCCATCTCCACCTCCACCTCCACCTCCACCTCCACCTCCACCTCCATCTCTACCTCCATCTCTGTTTCCACCTCCACCTCCACCTCCATCTCCATCTCCACCTCCACCTCCATCTCCACCTCCACCTCCACCTTCACCTCCACCTCCACCTCCATCTCCACCTCCACCTCCATCTCCATCTCCACCTCCATCTCCATCTCTATCTCCACCTCCACCTCCATCTCCACCTCCATCTCCACCTCCATCTGCATCTCCACCTCCATCTCTATCTCCTCCTCCATTTCTGTCTCTCTTCCCCTCTGCACTTCTTTCTTCCCCTCCACCTCCGTGTCTATGTGCATCCCTGTCTACATCTCTGTCTCTGTTCCTATCTCCACCTACACTGCCTCTCTATCTATTTATCTCCTCTTTTCTTTGTCCAAGTTTGTGGTGAGGTCCTACTTGGTTCATTATAGCTGACAGAGTACTCAGAATATGTTTAATTTATTTTCTTTTAGGAATTGTCTCATTTAATATGTCTCTTTTGCCCATAATATCTTTATTGTTGGACGATAATTGTAACTTTGAATATATTTTTTGAAATTGCAGGGGACTCACCTGTAGCTCATTTATTCATTCATTGAACACATGTTTATTGAGGTCAGAGAGGTGGACTGAGGATCTGGCCCTGTTGATCACTCCCTGGACACACTCTGTGCATGGGTGCTGACTTTCCCTGGGCACAGCAGGACACAGCCTCTCCTGGGGTGGGCTGCAGTGTCCTGGTGACTTCTGGAGCAGGTCTCTGGGCGTGGCACAGCGTGGAGCCAGTTTCCATCACAGACTGTGACATCCCACTGTGCAAGAATGCCACGTCTGGGTGACACCCGTGAGGCAGGCGCTGTGCCCTCTTCTCTGTCGCCCGCTGAAAACCAGGGAGGAGTACTGTTGCCATCAGCATTCAGAAGCCCCCCCATGCACCGTGCCCATTTCCTGCTTCTCCATCCTAATGTGGCTCCTCATCAGAAGCCTGCCTTCATCAAAGAACCGAAGTGCTTCAGGTTGTAGAACAGTCCAGTGAAGGTGGTCCATAATCTCCACAGGCCAGTCTGTCCAATGGTGACCTCAGATCCTTGTTAAGTCAAAAAGGCTAGCAACAGAATCTGGAAGCTCTGGCATGAGATCTTGCCTGGGCACAGAGGGGATGGAGACATGTTACATGGGATGTAGTCACTTTATAGGGCTGGAGCCACATTACTGGGTGGAGCCAGTTACAGGAGTGGAGCCACGTTGCAGTGGCTGTGACCCTTTCTTTGGAGGAAGCGAAGCCTATGTCCTCTAATCTGAGCATTTTAAACCCTTGTGTTCCTTCAAAGGGAAATCCAGGAGGTTACAAATGGGTAGAAAATGAATTCTCTGCAGCTTGCCAAGTCTGTGAAACCACTACCTATGAAAAATTTAGGAGGACTCAGGAATGATTTGCCATTTATTTGACAGTGATCTTCAGTTATAGTGGATTCAAGGAGGTTCCCTCAGACCCCCTCTGCCAGCCTTTGCTGGGGGAGAGAAGGGTGGTCAGGGCAGGGAGATCTGGAGCTTCAACATCCGGGTTCCTGAAGCCCCCGGGCCCCATCAGGTGACCTCCTGACCCAAGACGCCCTCCGACACGATGTCCTGGCTGCCAGGCGCTGTCCCTGCCCACTGAGCAGAGCTTGAGAACATGGCCTTGGAGACTCCACTGCCAGAAATTTGTCTTATCTTCGTATTCCCATGAGAGGCTCTCTGAGAAAATTGCTAAAACATAGCTGCTGCCAGGATCCCTGCCTTTGTTGCTGGTATGTGGGCTTGGTATTTGTCCTGTTGTTGTGGTTCTCAGTGAGATGGTAAGATGGTTCTTCTGTCCCAGTGACTGAGCATCGGTGGTGGATGATCCAAGCATCGTCTTTATGTCAGGCAGTTGCACACCCAGGTGTCTGGTTACTTTGACTCATGGCCTCATGTTCCTGGCTGTGTCCGCCTCTCTGTGTGGTGTCATGCCTTGAGAAGGGCCTGAGACCCCAGCCTGTGTGTCCCCTGGTGAAAGGAGAGGACATGATCCCTGGCTACCACCTGCATTAGCCACCCCTGCCCCTGGCCACGCTGACTGTCCAGCTTCCCTGCAGCCAAGGAAATCTGGCACTGGGAGGGGAGGCTCCCCAGGGATTCACGCCTCTGCATCCTCCTTCTAGTTCCTGAGCTGGGAATCAAGAATCCAAGGGCAGGTGCTCAGTCCTGCCCTTTTCTGTAAACTCCTCACCAGCAGGACTCTGCCTGCTGAGGTGAGGTTGTCACAAGGAAAGGCGTGGAGTCTGAGCTCTGCCCACGGGTCTCCCTGGTGGGACAGGACTGAAGGGAAAAAGAATTAAAGGAGCATTGTCCCTGCTCCAGGCTCCTGTCACCGGGTTGCAACCATGCCTCCCTGCACACGGCCAAGTCAAGCCCCCCCCCTCCTCGGGGTTCTCTCGAGTTTGCTTGCTTTCAGTCCCTGAAATCTGTCTCTTCTGCTTCTGCCGGTGCCCCCGGGCCAGCAGCTCGCACTAATTCACCACTTGGGCAGCATTAAAACTGGACTCTGGCCACTTTTCCAAGGCCTGAGTGTCCCTTTGAGGTTTTAGTTCTTATTGAGGAGGCTGACTCTGAAAATCACTGCACTCTCCAAGCCTCGTTGAAAACCATATACAACAGACCTGAGTGTGTCAGTTTGGTTATCTCAAACATAAATTGCATTTTCCCCCTTATTTTATTACCAAATTTTTCAAAGGAGCCCAGTGCTTAAATTGACAAATAATATCAGCCCTCCCTAATGGCTTACTCTGTAACCTGGAAGACGACTCACCCGGCCTATTTTTCTTATGTGTAAAAGGAGATGAGTGTTTCTACTTTGCCCAAGCATCTTGGAAATTATTTTAAGATGCTGCTTATGGGGAGACAGTATGTGAGATTAAAATACCGTTCATTCTTCTCTCACGACATTTCTGTAAGTGGATGACACGTTATTTGTTCTTGGAGGTGAGAATGTTCATATATGGAAATGGGGTCACTAGATTGTGGCAAACACAGAAAATGGAGCCCAGTGACTCCAGGATTGTTCCCTAGTACCCACGCGTCTACACTGGCCTCTCTAGGAACAGAGACCCCTGGAGAGATGTGTTTCCAAGCTCGGTTCTCCTGCAATGACTTGTCGTGAGCTGGTCTCACTGTTTACTCCCAGCTGCAGCTGAGGCCTCGTGCACGGGGGTCAGTGGTGTGGGTTTTCTTTGTAAACTCTTCCCATGACAGGCAATGTCTGCGACAACCAGAGACCTCAAGTCATTCTGCCATCCCCTCCAACCTCATGGGCAGCCCAGGACGTCACTGTCAGGGTCATGTGGTGGAGACTATCTGTGGACTGGAGTCCCCTCAGTCTCAGAGGAGATTTCTCACCTAATTCCAAATTCGTAGGCAGAGGTTAGTTCTGGAGGAAAAGTCTATCAGAGGTCACTATTGCCTTTCAGAACAGAAGAGGTTAATCCTCTCTCTCACCCTCTTCCTTGGAGTCAGTCTCCCATCACCGACAGGAAACCAGAAGACAGCTGCTCTCACGGGCCCTCCAAGGTCTCTATGTGTGTCCTCTGTTTCTTTGGGATATACCCCAAACAGTTCCAGACATCCTGCTGACTTTTAGAATCCCAGAATTGGAAGAAACCTAGGAGATTATTTCCTTTTATAGATGAGGACCCTGAGACCAAGAGAGGTCAGTATTTATTGAATTAAAGTTAGATTGGGTTTCAGAATCGCCCTTTGAATTAGGAGATGGTGGCATGCTTCTCATGGCTTTTTGACAAGCTGGACAGTTTTGAATTGTTGGCAGTAGTTCTTCATTTTAATAATTTTAAAAAAGCAATTTTTTGAATGTTTAAAAAAATCCTAGTGCTCTATTCAGTATAAGTGGTCTTTGCTGAAGCTTGGGTGCACCATTACCACAAGACCTTGCTGTCCCATTACTGTCATATTTAAGCTGTCTTTGATCTGTGGCCTGATATGAGACAATGACAGATACTTTTGAATCTTCATGTTTCCGGTACTTAAGAGAAGAGGTAGCTTAGATCTGGACTAATGACCAAGAAGTGATATGCTGGGAAGCTGGCCGAGGACCCCTGACCTCAGATTAGAACGCAAGTAAGCCTGCCTCCCTCTCCTTTTAGGGAAATGAAGTTGATTGATTGCTGAGCTGCACGAGTTTCCAAAGCCGAGTCTTGCCCTAGAGAAGCAGCAGGGTTTCCTTTCCCACTTTTTTCAAGGGGACGAGTTATTGCCACTACCCACCTTCCAAGGGCTCCTGGTGTGTACGCCTCTCTGGCCGCCCTCGCCAAGTCCTGTAGCACTTTGAGGGGAGAAGCCATCTACCTGCTCACATCACTTTCCCCCACAGACGACCAGTGCTGTGCTGGATTCCATGTGGCGGTAAATATAGGCCTGTCGGTTGATGGACGTGGCAGTTTTCAGGACAGACTCCTTTTCTCCTTCCAGACTTCCACATGACCTTTCCAGTCTCCCTTGTCGCTCAGCCCTGCCAGGAGGAAAATCAAACCAAGGCCATTTGAGGGCACTTCAAATCACAGAGCTGGGCTTGATCGATAGACGAATTGCACTGAAAGATATTACCATCCTGCCTCTCGAAGGGTGGAAATATATCGCATGCTCTCCTAAGTACTTGAACCCCTGTAGTGTTAGAATTTGTTGGTTTTCCTCCATAAACTAGTTCTCGTCCACCCTCAAGGGAGTCTTTTATGACAACATCATTGGAGTTAGTGGAGAGGCCCAGAGCAAAGAGTACTTAAGCATGTCAGAGTGGACCCCAGAAGTGGCCCACGGAGAGCCGTAGAATAAGCACTTCCATGGCGAAATGCGAGGCGCAGGCCCAATTACGTGTGCGAGCTGGGGTGCCCCGGCCCCCCACGCTCCTCCGGGGTGGCTGCAAAATCAATGACTGTTCAAAAGTGCCGGCTGTTAAGGAAACTGCGCAGGGCCAGGCACAGGCATCTGTCACAGCCATTCTGGGGATACGAGTGTGATCAGGGGCTCTCAAGTAATCGTCAACAGCATCTCCTCCCAGCAGCAGCCACGGGGAACAATGCAAACCTGTTTATCTCAGAGCCAGGTTTGAAGAGCTGATTTTTACAAAGATCAACTATTTTCAATAAAGAAAAGATTTTAATATGTTTTCTCAAGGTAATGAGGGAATGAACACAGCAATCCTACGCGCATTAGAGAACATGCTGTAAGCACCCGGCCGGGCTGTCGTTTGCCTCACACATTTTTCTCCCATCGTGTTATCTCTATGCACTGAGGAGGTGCCGCCACACGCTTCTGTTGATGACCGCTGTATCTTTATACGGGGCTGCCGCGTTGCAACACGGAGCGGGGGGCATGGAAGCACCGCACCGGCCCGTTCGTTCCCTGCCCGGCCCGCTCAGACTCGGAGGAAACCCAGACTGAATGGCTCTGGCTCGCACTCGGGTAGTAAAGAGCCGTCTGCTCCTCTCAGTCCGGGGATCACACGCGTGGAGGCAGGGTCATACCCGAGACGTCGGCTTCGCCTGAAGTGGAAGCGTTTCTACCCCCTTCCTGGGTCCTGCTTTGGGCTGAGTCTCTGCTTGTTCTTATTCTCTGGCCTCCCTCGCTCGGCAGGGGATGAGGGTCCAGGTCCTGCCTGGCCGCCTGGGCAGCTCCTTCAGTGTTGGTCTCCTAGAGCTCAGCAGTGTTCCGGCAGCCGGCCTCTTTCTTTCCTACAAAAGCTGCTCTGGTGGCTTCTGCAGACACCTGCCGTCTCTCTCCTCCGCAGTCCCCCACGGCAGGCCCATGCGTTTCTCGGGCTGGCTGGACACCCTGCTGCCCACACCCGGCCTTCATCGCAACCTCCTGTGACCACCTTCGGCACCCGCTCCCCTCCCGTTTCCTCGGCTACAGGTGGCAGAAGAGCTGGGGTTCCAGAACTGTCTCTCGGACGCCTCTGGTCTCACACAGTCGGTGTGTGGCCAGATGGAGGGCCTGGGCTGAAGCCCAGATGGAGCTCCCTTGGCTCCGGCATCTTGTTCCATGCAGGGGCTCTGTAGGATGAGTGGGTGGGGGCAGAGCATCTGGAAAATCTATCACTGATCTAATAGAATCACCCGGCACTTGCTTTATGGCTTGTTTCACCAGAAAGGAAAAATCCTGTGGCTGAGGGCTGCCCAGTGTTTAGGTCATCAGGTCTCCCCCTCACAAGCTGTCTCCCAGGCAAAGGAGAGGAGTGGGCAGTGCGGGAGGAAGTGTGGACAGAAGTGGCTTTGACGTTGACTTCCGTGACCCGAGCATCGTCACCTTGAGGATGAGGTGCCCCCACATATGATGTAACACATCGAGGGAAGTGGTCATGTGGTTTCAAAAAGAAAAACCCGCTCTCCGGAGATGCCTGGTAAACTGAGTCTCGCTTGTCTGTTTGCCTCCAGTTTTTCCCGCAGTGCTTCAGTTTCTCCTACATTTTGCCTTAAAGTCATACAGCAAATGGCCGTTTTCCTAAATCATTCCCATCTGTCAGCTCTTCTCTCTGATGTAGATGCAGTGACCTGCTAACCCATTTCACAGACACGGAAATAGGGGTGAGGACGGGATTGCCCTGCGTGGAACCAGGGCAGAGACATAGTGTCCAGGCTCCGCACTGCCCTTTGCACCTTGAGGAGAAATGGGCTTTGGGGAGTAGTTCTTAAGGGTCTGGAAATGTCAACAATCCAGTGGCTCTGCTTATCACCATGGGTGATAACAGAACATTTCCACTGCCCGCCAGGTTGGAATGACATGCAGTTCAAGGAAAAGCTGATAGTTCCTTCTCCAAAGCTGATGTTGAAATGGACTCACATTTGGTTGCCAGGCCCCAAGGCGTGTCTCTTGGTGGTGGTCACAGCTGCCCAGGAGCCTGGTGGTCAGCACTGGCCGCCTCTGTGTGAAGGGGGAGGGCAAGGTGGGGCTCTGGAGACACATGGGGTAGAGACGCCGATGACAGGAGGAGGCCAGCCAGGCCAGGAGTCCGTGCTCCATCTGTGTGCCAGCAGCCTCAGCTAAGTGTCCCTAATAGCCAGGACCAGCCAACTGGCCGCTGGGGAGAGCCCACAGGCCAGGGCACTCTTCAGAGTGACAGCAACTAGACAGCGAGCCTCCCTGTGGTCATCACACCCTCTGTCCTTCCATCCATCCACTCGGTAGATGGAGAGGAGGGCTCTGTATGCTTCTGCCTCGTGTGGATGGGACGTTTGGTCCAAGTCCAGAGCTGTCCCCCTGGTGCCGCTCCACCTCTGAAGTACAGCTGTTAGCGGAGTGTTGCCAGATGAGGCACTTCCTCACCGAAGGCTCTGCATCTGGTTGCCCTGCAGGCTGGACCTGGCCCTGCAGCCACAAGGGTTCCAGGTACAGATGCCCACTGTGAGCATGGTGGCCAGGCCCCACAGGGGATCGGAGCCTGTGTGGCCTCTTCCTGCAAACCTCCTCCCCAGAATGGGGGCCAGGGCAAGCCAGAGTTTGCAGTGGGTTGAGGAGGATGGGATGGAGGTGAAATGGGCCCTTTTGGCCTCCCAGCTTGGCTCCTCCCCTGCCTCCACCCTCCAAACACAGATGTGAGGGCTTGGGGAGTACTTGTTGCTCACGCATGCACGGACGGACACACACACACACACACACACGCGGCGGTCCTCCCTTTCCTTCCTTCCACTGGGAAGAATCTACCCCAGAACCTTCCCGACTGTGCTGTACAGACGTGAGCTCTGGGTCAAGCAGTTCCTCTACTTTCAAAGGCTCCTGACCTTGAAGCCTATGAGACCCCAACAGGGTGTCCTCAGTGATCTAACCTGTTGGTTAGGTTGGTGTGTAGTTAAATGGCTTGGGTTTCTCTTTTAATTCTTGGCATTGAAGCAGTGGTCAATCTTCCTGTCTTTCACTGCACCTGTTTACTACTTGCGAACGTTTGGGGGATACATAGAGACTTTAGGATAAGATGAGACCTAACCTTTGTTTGCATATCCAGAATCCACATTTCTGCCATTTCCCTCTCTCCTCCCCAACAACTACTTTTTTGGAGAGCTGTGTGGGCCAGCCCATGGCAAAGCCAGCGCCTACTTTAGTGATGAGCAAAGGAAGGTGACCAGAGGCCAGACCAGCATGGACCCCACCCGCCCACCCCTCAGGGCCAGGGCCAAGGGGGGCCTATCACTGCCACCAGCCATCGAAGCCTAAGAAAGCCTGGTTCTGCTGTCCCACATTGTCCCTTGTCCTTGTCAGGGAGGCCTGTGTCCTGTCAATCCATAACCCACATGGCCTGGGCCATGAGGCGTGGCCAAAACCATCGTGGATGGTGCTGTGCACAGAGGTAGATGGAGTTGCCAGAGGAGTTCAATGTCATCGGAGGCACTTTGTCACCAGACCACAAACGAGGTGACGTGCCAGCACGGCTTTTCCATGGGCTGCATGGTGTTTGTCAACCAATTTGAGTTTTTTTTTTAAGCCAGGATCCCTTTATTTATTTATTTATCTTGTGCAGAAGATCAGCCCTGAGCTAACATCTGTGCTAATCCTCCTCTTTTTGCTGAGGAAGACCGGCTCTGAGCTAACATCTATTGCCAATCCTCCTCCTTTTTTTTTTGCCCCCCAAAGCCCCAGCAGATAGTTGTATGTCATAGTTGCACATCCTTCTAGTTGCTATATGTGGGACGTGGTCTCAGCATGGCCGAAGAAGCGGTGCGTCGGCGTGTGCCTGGGATGCCAACCCGGGCTGCCAGTAGTGGAGTGCTCGCACTTAACTGCTAAGCCATGGGGCCGGCCCCAATTTGAGTTTTTAGGGCCACATTTCATCCTTGTTTAATTTTTCCAAACTCACGTGACCAATGGAATGCTAATGACATTTGTTTTGGTCCCACAGATAAAAGCCTAGAGCGCAGCCTCGCGCCCCGCCCTCCCGCTCTGATGCTGCACGCAGACAGGAAGAGCCCCGCCGGGGACGAAGGAGACAAGGTGAGTCTCGGGACCCGCTGCGTGTTTTAAAGACGTGAAGCCCCAGGTTTGGAGGGCCTCGGGCCAGCACACCCTTCGCACCTGTTTCCCCACGTGGATCTTGTGCAGAGACGTTTTGCAGTCCGCTGTGTGTAACAGAGCGAGACCCAGCACATCCCGGAACACGGAGGAAAAGGAGAAATCCCAGAGGTTAGATAAAAGCCGCCCGGCCTTCCCTCTGGATCCGGGTCCCGGAGCTTGGTCAGTGCTGTGTGGAACGTGGGTGGTGACCCCGGTGACCCTCTTCAGGAGAGAGCTTCGCAGGGCAGCCGGGCTGCAGGCAGACCCACACCACTCAGGCACAGCCGCAGTCTGTATCTGGACTTTACTGTTAAAGAACACCCAGCACGCGTTTGCTTTTTCCTAAAATATTCTGATCTCAGGCCCTTCTCTTTGCCAAATGGCACATTAAACATTGACCAAGAATTCGTTTGGTGCATTTCCCTCCCCAGGAACAACCCAAGAGATTAGCTTTTATTGCTATATTGGAAAGTGACAAGTGGCACTTAATTTGCTCTGATCTGTCTAATATGCTGGAGGCCTCTGGTCCGACTGGGTCTTCTGTTAACATCCTCTCTTAACTTTACTTTCATCAGGTATGTCCCGGCCTCGGGCCCTGTGGAATTCCTGTCCCGCTGGTTTTCATATCATGTCCCCTGTTAGGGACATTCCTCCCTTAGGCACCGTCACTGGGTGGTCCACCCCTCCTTCCCCATCATCAGGCCTGATGTCAAACGGTGTAGATTGACCATGAATGTTACTGCAAATTAAACTCTCGCTCCCCAATGTATGATTTCTCTATAAGACGTTAGCATCCATTCCAGAGTTACATATTTATTAAACAGATAGTCTTCCTAGTGCCTTAAATACTTCCTTTATCACTGGGCTCTGCGTGTCTAATTCACTTTTATTACTTTAGCGTAGAAGGGAAGTTTTACGCCATGATTAGGCATTTTTATCACCAACAGGAAATCATCACCCCCGCATGCGCCTCATGAAGGAGGCCTTGGTAATTAGAGGTGGAGAAACCCAGCATGGCCCAATCTCAGTGCTGGTCCCCATTGCAAATCCCCTCCCGCCATGTTTACTGGAGTAATTAGCTGGGTAATCCACGACTCAGAGGCCGCTCCTTGGGTTTCATTGTTCTATTAGTTTCTTAATGAAAATCTCCCCTTGTTTCTCTAATTGGATTAGTAACATAAACTCTGGTCTTATATTTTTTTAACAACTCTTTGTGAATAATCGCTGTTATCTTAATTGTTTATCCTGACCTTATTTTCTCACAGGAAACAAAGACATTTCCTACTACCTGAACATTCTGAAAAAAGATCGTTCTTAACCTTACAAACTTAAGGATAATTATATAAATTACAAATCACTTGTGTAACGTAATTATCTGTCACAATGAATGAGGGGCCGCAGGAAGACTCCAGTAAAAGACCAGGATGAACACGCATCGGGAGGAGGAGCCCTTGTTTCCCGGGCGTTACTGGTGTGAGGTTATCAGATGCCCTTCCGGACTGGCCCTCCCCCCAAGACCACACAGGAACTCTTCCTGATGAATGTCTCATCCTGCCTTTCGGCTGATTCTCGCCCTGACCCCTTCATTCCTGATAACGCGGCCTGTCTCAGTCCTCGTCTCATGGATGGGGTGTTCACTCTGCGGCCAGTGGTTTTACCTGCGTCCCGTTGTCTGGCGTTGATTCCATCTTGGATCTTACAGACACTTGGGCTCTTTTAACTTTTTGTTTGAATCTCATGTTTCAGTTCTTCCATAGTTGAGCACTTTCCTTTCTGACGACTCAGTGTGAAAGGAGGCTGAGGTGATGGAAATGAGTGCTGACCCCGGGGTAGCCCTCGGGGGCCTGGAGCGAGTGTGCTGGGCTTTTGATGCAATGGCTGTCTCCTCGTGTGGCCAGACCTGCACGAGTGCTCACACGGGCATGGAGCCTGACTTCATTTCGCTTTGATCGTTCAAACAAATGACCAATCATCTCCTCACCTACCCCGTCTCGTAGAGTACTGACGTTAACGGCGGGAGAAACAGAAATTCTAAAATTTTAGGACGACATTCAGTTTTTCCTTAGATGAATCTAGAGCTTTAACCGCACTTGACATTCTCAGCTCCGAACCTGGCTGTTGCTTTGAATGATGTGCTGGTATCTTTTAATCTCACCTGATTTTCCGGGAGAAAGAGAATGCAATCTTTATCATGTTATTCTAAGTCTGAGATTAAAACCATGGGAACAGCTGGGAGAAGAAAATAAATTGCTCATCACTAGACTTTACTGTGCTCGCTGTGAGCTCATTTCTTCCTTTAGCTGCTGTAAAATTGAGTTGACACTTACTTTTTAAAAAATTCCTCACTGCGATTTCGCAGTTCCACCTGTAGGAATTTGGTAGTTTTCCCCTTGTTTAACAAAGATCCAGTGTACCTCATACATCGATGCAGCTGAGTAGGTTAATCGGAATCTTGGATCGCTGTTTAGTTGGTGTTATAATCGTCCGTGTTTTCTCATCTCCAGCAACTTTATTTCTCTCCAGATTCTGCGTAAGGAACGATGATCCAGTGTCCCAGCCACGGTTTTTGTTTTGTTTTTTTTTTTCTTTTTCTTTTTAAATTTAGGGAATAAACCTTCATTTTCTTCTAGGTGATGTAATGCTCAAATGTTATTTTCTAAGTGGAGGCACAAAGACAGAGTGATTTTCACACCCACTGTGCCCCGGAATCCCCTGAGCAATGTAGACACCCCTGAACCCCTGCCCAAGTAGACACTCTAGAAAGGCCCATCACTCAGGCATGGGCATGCTGCAGGGACATGGGCCTGTCACTTCCTTCTGCCTTCAAGGGACCCGGCTGGGCCAGCCCCAGCTGCACCAGGACCCCTCAAAGCTTCGAGGTTCTTGGCCACTGAATGCAGTGTTTTGGCGGCATGGAATCAGGTCAGCCTGATTCCAAAGATGAATCGGGTGGGATTTTCTGCCCCCGAGTCATTAAGGCCCTGGAAGCAACCCCTTGGCTGCTGCTGCCTGTCTCCATTTCTGCAGAAGCAGGCAGCTCAGCTGATTCTGGATAATTAGCGGGATACTAATTATCTGAGTAACTGTCTGAGTTACTCAGCACGGTCTGTTTGTGCCATTAATTCTGTATTCTCAGCATAACTGCCCAGCCCATTTGCTTTGCTGTCCTGAGTAGGTCATTATTTACTGGATCCTGTAGGCAGGTCTGTCTGCAGGAGACTTGTTATCCTTTCCTTGGTTGCCTGTAATTGAAGATGAATGTTTAGATTAAAAAAAAAGCTCTCCTTCTCTTTCTGTTGAAAGGAGCCTCCATCGATCCTAGTGACAGGAGAGGACAGTGCAGCAAAAGGCAACAGACCCGTCGCCTCTACCCCAGTGCCCGGATCCCCCTGGTAAGATGCCCTGAAACCTGACAGCAAGGAGCTTTGTCTTCTCTCAGCGTTTGCTGGTGGTCACCAAAGAGAAAATGCATGCTCCTTACATGATATTGTGCTTTAAAAAATTAATTTGCAACTCATGGCAGGTATAGTTCTACACTGCTGTCACAGTGTGCAGAAAGAAAGATGGCATTTAAATGATGTTATCCTGCTCCGATATATTTGGAATTTGTTAAAATAACAATGCTGTTGCATGTGTATATATCAGTGAAAGACAGTGTCTAAAGAAAATGTAGCACACCTTAAGCTTCAAAAGATTTTTTCCCTCTACTCCAAGAAAAGTGTGACTGCGTGGCTGTTAATTAAAGATGTGTCTGGCTCTCTCCATTTGCCCTCTGTGAGGATTCCTGATCTTTGACTATGCCACACTCAAAATACCCTCCACAAGGGAGCCACCATCTTTGGTTTTTAAAAATGTCCTTTTATAATGGAGTAATTTGGAAGCAGAATAAAAAGGTTATTATAGTAAAAATTAGTTTTAAAACCTGAAGATTATAGTGCAGGATACAGCTGGGAGGAACAGCAAATTTAAAGCACAGAAATAGCAACACTCATGTCCACTTAATGTGCTGTCCGGGTAGGAGCAGCAGCTGCCCACAGTCCCAGGTCTGACGTCAGCCTTGCATAGCGTCCCTGGCAGCTAGCGATATCCAAAGAGCACGTCAGGGTCTGTCATGTCCTGTGGCCCTGCCCTGATCACTTGCTTATGGTGGTAACTCCAACTGGAGAGACTGGGCACCCGTGCCTTCTTTGTATGGTCAGTGGTCAGTGTCGGCCAGCAGCTGGTGGCCTCCCGCCCTCTGCCTTCAGCTGAAACTGCTCTGCACCCTGGGGATGCCTCTCGGATAAGGGCGTCCTTGTCCTAATGTGTGTTGTGTTCCAACAACAACCAATTCTCCCAACACTTACAGAGTGTCCTGCAGTTCATTCCGTTCTGATGCTGACTCCCGGAGCTAGCCCAGACCCCATAGGCTGAGGGCTCAGTCCCACAGGACTGCCCGACTTCAGACCCAGTCACACATGGGGTCCAGGGCTACCTGCACTTCTGCCCGGCTGATTGCAAATTCGGGAGTCCCCACAACCTCCCCCCAGGTTTGATAATTTGCTTGAATGACTCACAGAACTTAAGAAAGTGATTTACTTATGATGACAGTTTTATTATAAAGGACACAGCTGAGGAACCGCCAGACGGAAGGGACGCAGAGGGTGAGGTATGCGGGAGGGGCAGAGCCTTCCTGCCCTCTCTGGGTGCACCACCCTCCCCGGGCATCCATGTGTTCCCCAGCCTGGAAGCTCTCTAACCCTGTAGGTCAGGGGGTTTAGGGCTGTTTTATCACAGAGGCGTGATTGATAACATCACTGGTCAAGTGACTGAACTCAGTCTCCAGTCCCCACTCCCTGGAGGTTGGGGGTGGGGCTGAAATGCCCGTCCCTCTAATTCTGTCATTGGTCTTTCTGGTGACCAGCCATCCTACAAGAGTCACCGCATTAGCATGAACTCAGAAGTGGTCCCAGGGGCTTGTTGTGAATAACGAAGGACGCTCCTGTCACTCAGCAAATTCAAGGGTTTTTGGAGGTTGGTGCCAGGAATCCAGGACAAAGACCAAATATTTCCTTTTATTATGCCACAGATGCTGTTTTCGGTCTTCTATAATAAAGTTTTAAAACCCTCTCGACTGTGTTTCTAAGGCAGGCTCACTTTACAACAAACCCCATTTGGGGGACTTGGGATAAATTCAGTACAAGTGCGGCCCTGTCACACGGCCTTAATGGTGCTGCCCTCGGGGGATTGTACAGTCGTCCCCCCTTATCCGAGGTTTCACTTTCCATGGTTTCAGTTACCCGCAGTCAACTGAGGTCAAAAATATTAAATGGAAAATTCCAGAGATAAACAATTCATAAGTTTTAAATGAGTAGCATAATGAAATCTCCTGCCGTCCTGCCCAGGACGCTATGTCACAGTGCCTGGTCACTCTCGCCACTTCATCTCATCATGTAGGCATTGTTCATCTCACATCATCGCAAGAAGGGTGAGGGCAGTACAATAGGGTATTTTGAGAGACAGAGACCACATTCATGTAACTTTTATGACAGTATATTGTTATCATCTTCGTGATCAGATCGACCATCATGGTATTGCAATGCTTGTGTTCAGGTAACCCTTGTTTTACTTAATAACAGCCCCAAAGCCCAAGAGTAGTGATACTGACAAGTTATTACAGTATATTGTTATAATCTTTCTATTTTATTATTAATTATTGTTGTTAATCTCTTCCTGTGCCTAGTTTATAAATTAAACTTGACATAGGTATGAATGTGTATATACATGGTTCGGTACTATCTGTGGCTTCAGGCGTCTCCTGGGGGTCTTAGGACTAGTCCCTGTGGATAAGGGGGCACTACTGTAATTAGGTGGAAGATGTGACCTTGAACACTAGAACCTTCTAATAGGGAAGCTGCATTTTTGCTTCCTCAGTATTACCGTGTTACAATGCAAAATGCTAAGTGGGATCCTGAAAATCACACTGTTCCTCGGCTCTCCCTGCCCTGTCTCAATGTGGGTCCTTGCCTGTAAATGATAAACCAGCACGAGCCCTTCCTGGGCTTCCGCCAGTGGCAGCCGTGCGGTGGAGCCTGCTCTCCTGCCAGCTTCTCCCTGACTCTCCAGCAGAGTGGGGGTGGAGACCCTCAGGAGAGCCAACTGCGCGGTGGCGCGGGTTATCTCGCCAGAGGAGGACATGGGCGATGCCTGCTGGTGCACGGAGGAGCGCCACCCCACTCCAGGGGATGCACTTTCTGAGTGAGGATTAGCCTGCTGGCTGGAACTTGTGTGCTCTTTCCCCGAGGTGACGGAGATGCTGCTGCTGCCCCCGCTGCGCTCCTCATTCTCTGCTTTTCCAACTCAATTCTTCTGGCAGGAGAGTTTCTTGGCTTTGTTGAGCAGCCCTTGATTGAGGATGTGAGTGTTGAAAGAGCCCCACGGTACCCTGGAGGCTGGGTCTGCATTTCCCCTGAAAAGTGGGGGCGGGACCCTTGACCTTGCTGGGTGAGGGGGCAGCTGCCAGACTGGCTTCCTCTGTGACTTCCTCTGTGACTCCCCGATTGAGAAGTGACTTGCGTGCGACTGACATCCTCATTCATCTTGGCATCACACATATGGAAACCTCGGTGACAACATACTCTACTGGTGCTGCAGTCTGCCACCTGGAGAAGAGCTCCTCAGCCACAGGGAGCCGTGCCTGTTTCACTCAATTAACTCAAATCGTCCACCGCAAGCCCCGTGGTCAGCCTTTACTCAGGGTCAGCCAGGCTCTCTGGGAGACGATGGGCAGAGAGACCCACTGGAGGGGCGGGAAGGCCAGGACCCCTGGCTTTATCATCTGTCGTCCTCACTGGCAACTACCTGCGTATTAGGACATTTGAATCGGCCCGTGGAGTGGTGAGGACACCCTCACCCGGATGGAGGATGTTCCAGGGGTAGTGGCTACCTTGAACTTTCTGATAAGGAAGACTCACGGTGACGCCTTGCATGTGGAAGTGGGTGGGAAGAATGGTGGGAAGTGACTGGGTCTCTAAGAGGTGAGGCCCCAGACACTGGCGGGTCCTGCGGGCGGTGTCAGCTGCAGTGGTCACCGGGGGAGCGAGCAGGTCACCGAGGAGCTCTGGTGGTTTCACTGAGTCTCTTTACTTCTCACGGCCAAATGCCCAGAGCTCCCTGCCTGCATCTCGGGGAATCTCGTTCTTGTCCTTCCCTTGATGGTGCGTCCTCTCCACCCTGTCCCTTGTCAGTCAAGCATCAGGCCCCACTCCCACCTCGGAGATCCCCCTCCGGAGGGAAAGGTGAGGGTCCAGGCTGCCAGCTCAGGTCAGATCTGAGAATTAGACCCTTTGCCTACAGAACCTTAGCCTTAACCTCAGACCAACATTCTCCTAAGAAAACTTAGGATTTCTAGAGGCTTCTAGAGGATTCAATGCAGGTGGTGCGGGGTCGGGGGCAAACAGGCTGGGCTAACGTAGGCTCAGAAAGGATTCCTCCTGATCATCACAGAGCTGTGTGGGGGCAGCTGGAATCACAGCAGTAGGAAGAAAAGGCTTTGGAATCTACTCAAAACATGTAACGTGGAAATCAAAGTATTCTTGCTCTGTTAACATTTTCATTGTGGTTACATTTTGAATAAATCAGAGCTGAGAAATTGAATGTTTGGAAGGACAGCAGGATAAACTAAGACCCTAAATCACATGTGTGTAGTTATAGGGAAGAAACTTGCTTTCAAAGGTTAAAATTGTTGCTCCGTGGAAAACATACTGGGAGGTGAGAGAGCTGTATAAATGTGTGTGAAGTGGTGAGGAAAGAGGATGCTTTTCTCCTTGTTCTCAGAAGGAGCTGTTCTGTGCACGAGCGCTAAACGGATACATATGGAATGCCCAAAGCACGAAAGTGGTACCTTTAATTATCCTTAACTATGCAGGATTCTCTCTGCTGTTCTGTTGCCAGGAGAGGTGGCCAGATGTGTAGCCTCCGTGAAGGTACTCGTGCAACACGGAGCACTTCAGAAATGCACAGGGAGTGCTCTGACGATGGAGGAAAATGGAGAAGGAGCCACTGCCTGCTCTCGTCTCGCGGCTCATGTCAGTTTCACCCCTAAAAACGGTTCCAGAGCCCAAAATAATTCCTTTAGCCAACTCTGCTACTCAGAAACTCATTTAGCTTAGTGCCATTGGGAAGTTGTAAGTATGCCGTAATCTGAGGCATAATACGTTAAGAAGAAAAAAGAAAGCGAACACTATATATGCACTTGCATAAAAAGTGGTATCCTATCCACCCCTAAATGGAAGACTGGACTCGTGCAATGTAATTTGAATTATTTTTTCAAATCTCCCGTTTCCAGGTATGTTAATACTAGAATAGCATTGTTATTCTCTTACGGAATTTCTTCTTCTCCTTCTTCTTCCGTTTTTTTGTGTTTTTTTTTTTTATAATTTGGCTTTTGACCCAAATGGCAATTTTGGGAGAATTAAACCACTATGTTATTGACAAGTAATTAAAATTTTTTTTTTGCAGTTGTTGAAGATATGGGAAAATTTCAAAGGTAATTCTTAAACAAAGTGTAAAATCCATGAGCCTTTGGCTTAAATGACAGTAAATGCCAATACCAATGATTAATTAGCATTT
Organism: Diceros bicornis minor; assembly: GCF_020826845.1. Lineage (NCBI taxonomy): Eukaryota > Metazoa > Chordata > Mammalia > Perissodactyla > Rhinocerotidae > Diceros > Diceros bicornis. The sequence goes on along the minus strand of NC_080745.1, from coordinate 93,248,198 downwards.
TAAAATGATTTAAAAGACTGTGGATTTACAAAAAATTAGGTATTTTCATGAAATAAAAAAATGAACATTGGTTTTAGAATTATATCATTTTCTGAAAAATCAAGAAAGATATAGTACAAATTTTATGTCAGTGATGTATTAATAGCAAAACCCACAGTCCTTTTTAAAATGACTGAGGAAGAGATAACAGTGGCCTCAAGAAAGAGGAGGGAAATGCTACATCCGTCAGAAAACCGACACCTGGGCCCGGCCCGTGGCGTAGCGGTTAAGTGCGTGTGCTCCGCTGCTGGTGGCCCGGGTTCGGATCCCGGGCGCGCACCGACGCACCGCCTGTCAAGCCATGCTGTGGCGGCGTCCCATATAAAGTAGAGGAAGATGGGCACAGATGTTAGCCCAGGGCCAATCTTCCTCAGCAAAAAGAGGAGGATTGGCAGATGTTAGCACAGGGCTGATCTTCCTCACCAAAACAAAACAAAACAAAACAAAAAAAACCCGATACCTTCAGAAGGAGCTGCTGCCCAGCAAGGCTGGCTCAGGTTTCATCGTAAGAAGGGAAGGCAGTTAAAATACAAGAGGTGTGTGAGGCTTTATCAAAATGACCGCGGTGAGTGCTTACGATGGTAGTAACTTGTGTCGTCACTGAGAAGCCAATGGCTGATGTTGGATACCTGCCTTGGAGGTAGGAGGCTGGGCCGTAATTATGGGCCCAGTAAGAACAACAGGAGATGTGCTTTTGTTGAAATATTGTACATGTAAGCACGGGTGACAATCTTTTGAACAGCTGATTAGTGTATCAAAATCCTAGGTATACTCCTCGGTCCTCCTGATTTTATGTTTAAGAGCATACCATACCATTTTTATTCTGATTTTATTCGATATTTTAGCACCTGTTGATGACATCTTTTTATTAATTCATAACTATTAATGTATTGAGTGTGATATTTTAAAAGTAGATTCTTTAGATTTTTCTAAATGTGGGTCATGGACATGTTTGACATCAGAAGAATAAATATGAAAATATGAAAGACGTGTTCTTGGATGAAGTTGGTAGAACTTTTCCAGAAAGAAAGGAAAATTTCCCCAAACATAATACACACAAATGCTGTTCGACAAGAGAAAGGTAATTAGAAGTTGTGCTTGTTAAGACAGGTGCCGGGCTGGTCACATCAGAGGACGTCTGTTTCTCGTGTGTGGTTCCGTGACCTACAATCGCACTAACTGAGCTCAGAGACCACACTACGTCACTCTTCTTTGAATACATGCCACGGAGGAGAAGCCAGATGTCACTCTGTCCTCTTAGCACAACTGCGTCTTTCATTATGTCAAAGAGGGCACAGGTGAGACAGTACTTGCTGGGGGAGGAGATACTGATTAAAATAAATGTCAGAGAGGGTTACTTAAGGCAGATGGAGGGCAATGCATGAGGAGGCTGCCATTTAGATCCACATTTAAGAGCCCTCCCGCTAAACTGAAGGACTTTAAGCGGCTCCTTGAACCAGTGTGCTGCTGACCAATGCCTTTCCAGCTCTGCTCTTGGCTTATTGTTATCAGTCTCCAAGTGGCCTTGCTGTAACCCCGAGACAGCGATGGGCTTCCAGGAGCCACTGCGGGCCCCTCACCAGTGTGGGGCAGGTTGGTGATTCTGTCCCCCTCAGGCTGGGCAGGGAAATCAGCGGTCAGGATTTCACTGCAGGGAGAAGCCCCCAGACTTTGAGTAAGCCAGGACTGTGATGGATGAAGGAGCAAAGGAGGCAGCAATTTTGAATCTCCATAAAGGCAGATTCTTCTGGAAGCCAGCCATGGTCAAGATGGAGTTCCTCAGAAGGCTTTTGTTCTGTGAAGACAATCTAGGGGCCCTGGGCTGTGTTCTGATGTTGAGAACAAGACTCCTGAGGGTTTTGTGTCTTCTCTCTGCAAGGCTGGAGGCCCCCAGCTCCTCCTGATCACTGCCTGGCATTTTTATGCTGCTCATCATTTGAAAATGGGAAAATAAGTTTACAGGCAATAACTTAAGACTGATAGGTAAAGTCTTTCAAGAGTTGTGCTGAGACATTAAGTGATGGTCGTCAGGAGCGCAGATGCGTGAACACGGGTCTTGTTGAATTGTCGTCACCAGCTAAAATGTCCTTTCACCGGGTGGCACCCACACTGCCCAGTGTGCTTGAGGATCTTCTGTCTAGAATGGCTTTGCAGTGTCACACCTGACTAGCCTTCACAAAAGAGATGGCAACTCTCCCCCATCCTGGAGGTGAGAGCTGTGAAACCAACATGGAGACACTTGCCAGGCACAAGCTGCTTCTCCATACAACAGCTCACTTCTGTGGCTGGTCGTTGTCCTTGTCTTGAGTAGCAGGCAGAACATCTGGTCACCTGTGTGTTCTTCACTAAATAAACGTTGTTGGTGGGCACTGTAGCCAGAGGAGATTGGCTTGGAGAACAGGCTTAGGGGTGTAAAGAAAAACAAGCTCCTGTGTGTCTCCCCTGCTCCCAAGACTCCGTAACACTCTTCACTTCTGACACAGGAGGTGTGGGTTTTCCACACATCAAGCAATTCTTGGACACAAGCTGGGTATCCTACAATTTAACTCAGTCCTGGAACTATCTACCGGAGACAGCATCAGACCCCACAGGTTAAGGGCTCAGTCCCACGAGACTGCCCCCCTACAGATACTTCAGACCCCAATTGCGAGTCACGTTGCTGTCTGTCACCTGTGCTTCTGACCGACTAGCTATACAGTCGTCCCCTGTTGTCCAAGGGGGATACATTCCAAGACCCCCAGTGGATGCCTGAAACCATGGATAGTGCCAAATCCTATACGTACTATGTTTTTCCTATAGGTACACGCCTATGATAAAGTTTAGTTCATAAGTTAGGCACAGTGAGAGACTAACAACAATACTAATAATAAAATAGAACAATTATAACAATATACTATAATAAAAGTTCTGTGAATGTGCTCTCTCTCTCTCAGAATATATTATTGTACAAATTAAAGCCTTTTCTATCTTAACTAAGCACTTATCATGCACCATGGCCATAACTTCTGCAGTTTGAGGTGCGACAGCAAACTAGCACGGATTTCTTTTTCCTTCTTCACAATTTCACGGACAGAAGATTCGTTCTTACCATAGATCTTAGCAACCTCAGCATACGATTATTTTATTCTTTCCTTATTAAGTCCAGAACTTTCACTTTTTCACCTAAAGGAAGCACTTTACACTTCTCTTTGGCGTATTGGGATTGCCAGCATCACTATTCTTGTGCTTTGGAGTCATTGTGAAGTAAAACAAGGGTGACTTGAACATAGACACTGCGATACCCAACAGTTGATCTGATAACCGACTGCTAAGTGACTAAGTGGCGGGTAGTGTATACAGCCTGGACCCACTGGACAGAGGGATGATTCATGTCCCTTGGCTAAGGGGAGACTACTGTACATTGGCGGTTCCAACGACCCCGTTCTTGGGTTCGATTAATTTGGTGGGGCAGCTCACAGAACTCAGGAAACAGTTTACTTACTGGATTATCAGTTTTTTATAAAAGGATCTAAATCAGGAACATCCAGATGGAAGACTTGCACAAGGCAAGGTATGGGGAAAGGGCGACGAGCTTCCCTGCTCTCTCGGAGAGCGCCACTCTCTCAGAATCTCCACCTGTTCACCAGCCGGGAAGCTCTCTGGAACCCTCCTTTGGGGTTTTATGGAGGCTTCATTACACAGGCTTGATGATTAAATCATTGGCCATTGGCGACTCACTGGACCTCAATCCCTCTCCCCTCCCCGCTCGCTGGAGGCTGGGGGGTGGGACTGAAAGTTCTAACCCTCTAATCACTTAGTTGTTTCCCCTGACAACCAGCCCCCATCCTTAGGGGCTTTCCAAAAGTCACCTCATTAGCATAAATCTGGTGAGGTTGAAAGGGGCTTGTTGATACGAATGACAGAAGACACCCATTTCACCTTTATCTGTCTTGCTCTCAACACTAAGGTTTTAGGAGCTCTGTGCCAGCAACAGTGAGGAAGACCAAATGTACATTTCTTATTATAAATCACAATATCACAGGAGGGCAGGTGGGAGGGAGGTTTCTATTCTCTCCTCCCTGAGTCTTTGTGTCTGCAGGCCCCATGCCCCTCACCCAAGCCACCCTGTGGAGGAGCCAGGTCAGCAGCTTCCTGGAGACAAAGTTGGGGAGAATGAGACAGAGAGATGTTAACCTGAAAATACAGAGCCAAAATGAGAGACAGTGAGGCATTTATTTTGGGATCAAAGAATTGCAATTCGGGGAGCACAGATTCAGGTAGAAACCCAAATAGTGTCCCCATGACAGGAGAGGGGCTCAGGGTTTTTGTGGGGAAAAGGGAGGATGAGGTGAGTTGTATTCAAGAAGAGTTTAGTGGTGCTCCATGAGGTGAGGCTGGGTTTGTCCCTCACAGACTGGCTTGAGAATCGGTCATCAGGCAAAAGGCTAGACTTGTACTCCATTGTCTGGTTAGTGATTCGGTCATCAGGAAAAGCCACTTCTGTCAGTTCTCACAGAAAGGCTATTCTTGTCCTTATTGACATCTTGGAATGTTGGCGGTTTGGTCCAGTTTGGAAGGTAAAGAAAACAGGACGTGCAAGGCAGTTCCTCTGACATGGCTGCCCCGGCTCTATTTTAATGTGGCTCCACTCATATCTTCCTTCACAGAGAAAGGAGCAAAGGACACACAGATGCTGCTTCTTCAGTTCAGAGCCCTCATCCCTGGGGATGTGACTCTGTGACCGTCAGGCTCCGTCCTCTGCAGGACACTCCTCTGGGGGTGGGCATGCAGGGAAAAAATACAGACAGAGAGAGGGACTCAAAGTGTGTCTTTGTGTGCGTGGGGAGGAGGGGTGAGGCCCGTACCCCATCTCCCCACAGGCTGAGAGCAGTCTTGGAGAGAAGCAGAAATGTCCTCCACCCTTAGAGCTTAGAAACATTAGGGTTTCCTGCTTGCAGGTGGCTGTAAGAATCCTTTTGTACAACAAAACAGCAACCCCAGTTTTCATTTGTTAAAATCCAGACCTTCGTGTATTGGGGCTGCTAAGTGTGGATGTTTTGTAGCAGACTTAAATAACTCTGATGCACTAATTATATCCTCTGGGATACGGGGACAGTTAAAGAGAAGAGGGACTGTGGTAGCGATCCAGAAATTATACAGCGTGATTAAAGAGGGGGAACGTATACTTATTACTTAAAATGTGCATAAAATGATACATAAAATTAATTTCGCATGTTACAGCTGGCTCGGTCTAGTTGAAGCCAACCATGACAAGTAGATGGGCAGATTTCTCTGGGGGAATCATGTTTATTTACCCTACCGCCAGCTCTTTGGTTCAATTCCACATGCGTCCCCACGGCACAGGAACTGGGTTCTTTGTAGCCCGGATGTAAATGTGCCACGTGTTAATTGTCGTCACTGCTCTCTCCTGGGTAATAATCCCCTATTAAGTCCCTAATTAGCTCCACTCTTCCCTTGCTTTAGAATCTCGGTGGTGGAAGTTGGGGGGTTGTGACTACTTCCCACACGTTGGGGCGTTCTGGGCACTGGCTCTTCCCCCGCGATTAGTATGTCATGTTGGGGTCTCTGGACACAGCACCAGGAGCTTACAGAGTCAGTGTATCCCCGAAGCAGCAAGTGAACAACAAAGACTGACCCAGGATCGGGGAAAACTATGCCCCCAAATCCCCAAATGTAAAGCCTCTTTCTTAAGTTAACATCCTCGCCTGGAACCAGCGGGGAAAACACCCCAGGAAAACGTGAGAAAATGAGCTGTGTGCACCTGAGGAAGGACGTCTGGGCCTTGCCGTCAGGGGGCTCTTGGGACGGTGTTTTCTACTGTCTTAGTGCATCCGCTTCTTCAGGGAAAGGAGAGGCGGCAACAGGGGGAACCCAGCCATCAGATTAGGGACCCTCAGCAGAGGCTTGAAGGAGAACCAAGATCCCTTGGCTGGCTCTGGTCTGTGGTGAAGTGTTGTTTGGTTTCCTCTGGAAACCAGGAGACTGGAAGAAATTCAGGTGGGACCTACAGGCCCTGCTGGAGGTCGGTCCAACCTGCAGCCCCCTCCTCCTCTCCCCACTGGAGGAGGCCAGGTGCCCAGCGTCCTTCTCACAGCATCCAGCCTACCACTTGGGGTGCTTCCACAGCATCCTTAACTCTCTGCTGCATGGCTGCCTGGATCCACGTGCCCAGACCCACCTGCCTGCACCCACCTACCCAGACCCACCTGCCAAAACTCACCTGACAGACCCATCTGCCCAGGCCTACCTGTCCAGACCCTGCCCAGATCTGTCTGCCCAAACCCACCTGTCAAGACCCATCTGCCTGGCCTTATCTGCCCAAACTCACCTTCTTAAACCCACCTGTCCTGGCCCACCTGAACAGACACACCTGCCTAGACGCCTGCCCACATCCACTGTCCTTCCTTCAGCCTTGTGTCAGGTCTACATGAGATCTGTAAGTGGCAGTCTAGGGCCCAAAGTTGAAATCTCATTTCTCTTGAACCCTACAGCACCAAGCCCGGGGTGGTGGATATCTTCACTCACCGATTTTCAGTTTCTTCTTATTCTCCCAGTCTCTGCCCTCTCCACTGACCGGAACCTTCTCAGGACCCAGCAGCCTGTCCCTTGGTGCTTAGGAAGACTAGTGACTTAAGGTCAACCACCCAGGAGGCCGTGTGTTCCACGATTAGGACAGCTGCCCAGAGCCAGGTGGGAGGGACTTGGGGTGAGCTGAGGCTGGTCCTGCTTTGGGGGCTGGCTCAGGGCTGAATCTGCTTTCTCTCTGTGCCCACAGGGGCACAAATGCCTCCCCACAGTCACCTTGTACCTGTGTTTCCGAGGCTGCCAGCTCCTTAATAGTTCTCAGTGAAACACCCCGTCCACTTGTGGGATGAATTAACTTTGTCCCATCAGTGGGTCTTAGTTAAGTGCACATTTCCCAGTGAGCACAAGTTACCTGGGTCCTGCAGCCTCTGTAGTGATGGTAGTGCCATGTTTGGTGGGATCAGATCTTGTCTTTGAAAACCCAAAGTGCAGGTATTATAGGGAAGAGGGAGGTGGTGGGGCTGGTGTCCCTGATGCAGACTCTCCCTGCCGTCTTACCTGTTGGAAAGTGTCCTGGAACACTTAGTCCTTCCACCCCTTTGGGGTTTGTCCTGTGACGGGTTCCCCAGAAGCAGTGCCCAGGCCAGTGCCCAGCTAGGGAAGAGTGATTTCTGGGAGCGGGGAGGGGAGAGCAGGCCAGGGAGGAGCTAAGCAAGGATGTGGCCTCAGCTGGAGGCCGAGCCTCAGCGCCCTGGACCATGAACTGCACCACAGACTTGGCCTACCTCCACCCCACAGGCAGGCAGGGCTGTAGGCTGCCCCGGGGTGGGCATGGCCTCCAGGTGAGGCAGCCAATGGCTAAGCACAATTATCTAGAGGAGGTGGGGCTGTGAGCCCAGGGCAGCCAAGGTCAGGGAGCTAGGGGCAGGTGCCCCTGCCCGTAAGGTCCATCAGCAGGGAAGAGGCACCAGCAGTGACCATGACTGGCGTCCTGGCACCAAACTGGAAAATTAAGAGAAAAGAATAGAAGCTAGAATAAAAGTTGGAAGGACTCAAGAAATCATCTGAGGACCCTAGTCCACCAACCTTCTTTTATAAATGAGGACACTGAGGCCCACACAGTGAATTCATTGCCAAGGGTGTTGCAGAGCCAGGGGGCAGAGCTGTAGTGGGAGGCAGGCCTCCAAGCCCCTGGACTCCTGGCTGAGTGCTCTCTCCCTTCAGCGGCTCTGAGGAGGGAACTGGTCGGTCAGCTCTGGGAGTGATGCTGTTGGGGGCTGAGGCTTGATGCCCAGATCACTGGCATGTGTGTGTGGAGGGGCCATGGGGACAGGATGACTTCCTGCCAGGGACTGGGTACCTGTTAGGTCTATCAGCCGCAGCAGGACCAGCAGAAGTGGTTCTCTGTTCTGCTAGGTGAGGTCAGGGCTCCCGGAAGACCTTTAAGTTCCATGCAGTACCTCTTAAATCTTAAGTGGATAGACAGGGAGGCAGGGAGCCAGGGAAGCTTTTAGAATTTTCCACTCAGGCCAAATGCAGTCAAACATCATGAAAAAAAAAAATCTCCAAGCCACACTATGAGAAATGGACCCCGCTGGCTGCCAGGAGCTTCGGTCCTGTAGCCCAGCCAAAGAAGCCTGCGTGTGGGGTGGTGGCTGGATGCGTGTGAGCGTCCAGCAAGCCTGAGTCCACACGAGGCACCGTAGGTGGAAGGTTCTCAGGATCTGCTGCCACACCCTGCACTGCTGCTGGTCGGCTTGCCTTTTTCGTGACGTTGCCCGCAGCCCGTGTGCAGTTGAAGCTGCAAGCAGAGCCTGCCTTCATGACAAGAAAACCGCCCACCGCCCCACCCACAGTCCCCGAAAGCACAGGCCGAGAGTGGGGTGCTGAGAACAAGCGCTGGGTGTTGCCAAGGAGGGCAGCCCGCAGACCGACCTGGCAGCTTTTCATCAGCAGAGCTGTGACCGTCCAAGAGGGAAGGCGCCGAGTTCCTCTGACAGGGTTGATGGTCCCTGCAAGCCCAGAAGTCTGTCTGGAGAGCTCATGCAGTGGCTGAATGTGCACAGTTTACAGCACAGCATAATGACCTTCAGCTTTGTACTCAGCAAGAACTTCTGTGCCAGCCGAGCCCTGCCCTCGAGGGGCATGCAGCTCCCTCCAGGCCTGGATAGGTTAGGCATCTCGGGGCAGGGGAGGGGCCCCACCACTTGCGTGGGGTCCTGTTCCACTTTGCCTCTCTTGCCCCTGGACTTCCAGCCCCCAGCACGGGCGTGGGCAGCGCCCCGTGGCCTACAGGCTGTCTTGCCTCTAATAAAGACAGGGGCCCTTGTGTCTTGCTTCGATTTCCTCGTAGCCAGGCAATGTTAGAATAACCCAAATCTCCATTCCAACCCCCACCAATGAGATGATGGAACTGAGGCCACACAGGATGAGGGGAAGCTCTCCAGGTCACCTGAAGGTCAAGGGCAGGTCTAGAGCGGGAGGGTGTGTCAGCCAAGACAGCGGGTCACAGTCTTCTGCCGCCTGCAATGACCAAGCCACCAGCGGCTGATGCCTGCCGGCACAGTGCTTGGGGTTTGGGTCACTGCTGGCGGGATGCAGGTCCTGATGCTGGCACCCAGGACTGAGAGAGACCAACGTGAAGCCTGTTGACTAGTCTGCCACAAACTCAGACGCTTCAACTCCACAAACTTATCATCTCACAGTTCCGGAGGTCAGAAGTCCCACTTGGGTCTCCTGGGACTAAAGCCGAGGTGTGGGCAGGGCCAGTTCCTTCTGGAGGCTGCGGGGAGAATCTGCTCCATGCCCTTTCCAGCTGCCAGAGGCGCCTGCGTTCCTTAGCCCCTTCCTCCATCTTCAAGGCCAGCAGGGTAACATCTTCCAATCTCTCTCTCTCCCCTGCTGTGTGTGTGTGTGTGTGTGTGTGTATCTGTTTGTCTATCTGTCTGACCTCTGCTTCTATCCTCTCATCTCCTTCTCTGACTCTGACCCTTCTGCTTCCCTCTTCCTCTTATAAGAACCCTTGTGACTACAATGGACCCACCTGGACAATCCAGAATAATCTCCCATCTCAAGATATTAACTTAATGACATCTACGAAGTCCCTATTGCCCTGTAAGGTCACACACTCACAGGTTCCAGGGGTTAAGATGTGGACCTTTTTGGGGGCCATCATTCTGTCTACTACACCCATGAACCTGGCCTGGCTGGGGTAGTAAATCCGATGACCAACTCAGTGTCATTTCTGGGAAGGGCCCTGGTCTGCCCAGAGTTTTCAGAACGTGGGGTTTAGCTCGAGCCCTCCATGTGGCCTATGGAAAGTGGCTGGCTGGGTTGGGCATGGAGATTCGGGGGTGGGAGTGATTTTCTCTATGCGAAGCAGAGTGGCTTGTGCTGGCCCGAATCCACACCAATGGCAGATAACCACCTGTGTCTGGCTAGGTAAGGCAGGAGCCGGTTCTCAGGGGCCAAAGTAGTGCCCAGAGGGCAGAGGTCCTCCTTCAGAGAGAAATCAACAGCCAGAGGGTTTGGGCACATGGGAGCTTTTTCTGCCCATTCCTATAGCATCTGAGGAGTCCGAGGAGAATCCTGGAGCTGTCATGACCCTCAGAGGTCACTGGGCGAAGCTGAGGCCCAGGGAGGGGAGAGGCCTTGCCCAAGGGGGACCTTCTGGAAGGCCCAGACCAGAAACAGGCCTTGATGCCAGCACAGGGCTCCTTCTCTGCACCATCCTGAGACCAGTCAGAGGACAGAGCCCAAGCCAGATGCCAGCCTGGTGGCCTTAACTGGCCACATTCCTTGGGATACTTTGAGGCCAGATCCAAATTCCTGTGTGTGTTTCCATATCACAGGCCCGCTCACAGTGCTCAGGAAAGGATCTTTCTGTCTTTCGTTTTTCTTCACTTTTTTTCTTTTTTAATCTTTTCTCCTCTCTGATAACCTTCCACAGATAAGGGGCCTTAAAATTGCATATTATTCTTTCAAAGATTTTAGATTTCTATGTATAAAAATACAAAGCTTAAGTCTTTGCTTTTCTAAAAACCAGCCGGGACAGGAGGGTGAAGTCGCTAGTCAAAGCCGCCCATTTGATCTTCCTGCTGTGGAGAGCACTGAGCTGTGCACTGTGCATCCTCCAGGGCCCGTGAAGCCTCCCACACATGCTCAGTGCTTAATCGGGAAGTTTTCGGGAAACCACTCTCAAATGACTCAGTTCCTGGATCCGGGGCCAGAGGCGCCCCGAGGGCTCGGGTTCTGAGCTGCAATTACATTAAAACAGAGAGAGTGGGCGTCTGGGAAGAGCACCCACCTTCTGTGGCCTCCGTAAGCCACTTGCTTTGCTGACCTCTGATGTCTTTACTGGTATAAGGACGGTCAGGGTAATAGCTACTTGTTAATCAAACAAGATAAAATATGTAAGATCTGTAAAGGACCCTGAAAAGCCAGACACGACCGTTATTACTTATACACTACATAAGTAACCTTTGGAAACATGTGGATTTTAGTCATGATGGGCTTTTTGAGTTCGGGTGAACACTAATGACTTTTTAACTACGTATCTTTGAGGGTGACTAAGATGAATTTCTCACTTCCAACAGGTGTGTGGTCTGGACGGGCGACGATCGGGTTTTCTTCTTCAACCCCACGATGCAGCTGTCTGTCTGGGAGAAGCCAGTGGACCTGAAGGACCGTGGAGACCTCAACAGGATCATCCAGGACCCACCCCACAAGCGAAAGCTGGAGGCGCCACCAGGTAACTGAGAGCTGGGCTGTTTGCATCCACTTTCATAAGGGTTTAAGCCATATGTTCCTAATGAACATGAAAGGAAAGCTTGTTTTTCCTGGTTATGCTGGAAATTGATTTTTAAGGAATCATGTTCACTATTTCCGAATTTAGTAATTAAGTTTTTATGGCATTTTCTGCAGAAATATTGATCCTTCCAAGGGGTCAGCTCTGGCTTTCTTTTCACATTACGTAAAGTTATTAGCTCAGAGAAGGTCTTTCACTCCATCAGCCACTAGAAACCTCCTTTCCAGCCTCCTCATTAGCCAGCCTTTAATTTTTGTTCCAACTGTCTTATGAACCTCCCTTGAGAGACTAGATGTTCCCAAATGGGAGTGTATTTCCTTCTACCTTGCTCATTCCTTTTAGAGCTTTGTATGAAATCCATCCATTGTTGATTTGAAAGGATGCTTGAATTCAGTGGAAACACAAGCATGGAGAGGGGGAGGATTCCTTTCAGCTGTAGAGGAATGGAACGCTTGGCAGAGAGGTAGCCATTTCTGAGGACGCCCATGTAAATCTTGTCTCCCTGTAGTCAGAGAAGAACGTTTAGCATTTTCAGAAAGGATCCTTTACGATTAGATGTAATGTATTTTTTATTAGCTGCTCCGTTGGGAAGGGCCCACTCCCTGAGCACGTGGGTTACAACCGTGTTGGCTCCACTGGAGAAATCAGAGACCAGAAGCTCTTCCCTGACCTGAGATGCACACGCTCGCTGAAAGGCCGGGGAATGGGGTCTAGACGCCTTGAAAGAGGGTCTTTGAATAAAACACCCTCTCTTGTGGGGTGTTTTATTGGGTTTGCAATGATGTTTTTGATTCCACACTATATAAGGCTAACACAAGATGACATCAGCCCACATTTTTAGTCAAATCCAGAGGCATTTGACTGGAACTTTAGAAAACAATATTTTAAAAGTTTTCTTAACAGTTTTAACAGCGCTAAGAGACATGGCAAAGATTGATCTTGCAAAGCTCAAAGCTCGTAGTCGTCTTTTAAGATTGAGAGATGACAGGTTTAATATGTTTATTTCACTTAAGATAAGAGGAACATTCTCCCGAGAGCCTGAGTCAACTGCTGTTGGTAAAAGAAAGATGTTCTAGGTACATATGTAACTAAATCTGTAAAAACTTAGCTGTATTCAGGGACAATAAGAATTGGGTTTTTGATTTTGTTTCCTCCTTTGATCAAGTGGCATCCATTTTTAAAAGGGATATTTTGTGTATTGAAAGAAGGCTGGGAAAAAAAAAATCCTCATAGAAAACCATCCCCCAAGCTCCCTGCTCAAGAACCAGAGACGATGCTCAGTCTGGGGTATCACGAGACCTACGAATACCACGGGAAACACCAAGGTGCAGTTTGTCATAGCAATGATTGTATTCGCCTGGAAGAAGGCAAATAATGCAAGCAGATTCCTGCTCCTTTCTTTAGCCTGCTTTCTTGTAGATAATTGGGTGCTGTTTCTTCCTCTTTTTCTTGCAAAGCATCGGTAGGAATGAGAGGAAAGGAACTCATCCACAGTCAATGCACAACTGCTTTCTCATTTCTCTCCTTTGGATCAAATTCAGCCAAGTCTAAAAGAAACAGAGAGGTGTCCCCAGCACAGCCCGCTGGGGCATCTGCCATTTTGAGGCTTGTGAGGACTGTCGGTGGAGGGCAGTGTTAAAAGATAAACTGAGGCATATTAAAAATTTGGAGAGTTTATTTGAGCAAAAAATGGGTTCAGATCAGGCAGCACCAAACCGGAAGCGATTGGGGCGCTCCGCTGATGGGAGCTGAGGAAAGACTCACATAGAGGAGGCGGGAAGCACAGAGAGGAAATGATTGATTGGCTACAGCTTAAAGCATAGTTGGCTGTTTGGGATGGGTCGTCCTTAGCGGTTTGATTGATTTCGGACCTTGAGGCATTTAGCGGCTGAGATTTCCGTTTGCTTACTTAGGTCACCTAGGCATTAGAGCCCCTCAGATTAATGGGCTGCTTGTTTAATTAATTTAACCACAGGGACCTGAGTTACTTGGGTCATACGTCAGTGCTCCATTTCACTCTACTAACATGAATCTCATTTCATACTTAAAAGGTAGAGAATTGAGACTCAAATCTAACAAACACAACCAGAAATATCCGATTGATCTAGACTTAATAAATCAAGCTATCTTGTCTTCCATCAACTTACAATGGAGGCCCTGACTACTCTCCTTAGGTAGATATGTGATGATAAGATTCCATGTAGTTACAAGGCAAGTTTTAACCTTGCTTCCTCTTATAAAAACAGGAAGAGATTTTCTTAAACCTGTATTTTTTCAACCTGAATCTTGAAGATATGTAAATGACCTCAATACTCAACTTCTTGTTGCAAGGTAGACTTGACATTTAAGTGTATAACTTCTAATTTCTTAAGACCCACCCACCCAAATTGTTTTGTTTGCAGTAAAACAATTAGGACAGTGGGTGTTTCTGGGGGATTAATTAGCAATTAGCAGCAGAGTTGATGACCTCCTGCCATCAGCAAGTGCCACTTTTTCCTGGCTGGTCATCCATCATGCCTCATCAAATGATTTCACCCTAATTATTACAAGAACAAGCTCGAGGGGAGAGTGTTCTTGGTGTGGAATTTTGTTTTTCACATTTTGTTGAACTATGAGTTATTATAGATTTGAGTACATTAATACCTGTTACTGGTTGGAAATGGAAAAATTAAGCATTCCAGTTGATACCCATTATTTTTCAAGAGGCAAATGAAGTAAATGAATTTTATAAAATAGCAGCCACATTTAACTGCCATTAGGTTTAGAGGTGTCTGTGCGTGTGTGTTTTCTGGAGGTGTCAGGCGTGGAAGTGGAGCTAATGGTGTTAGGTAGCTACGGGGTGCAGAACACAGAACTGCCCAAGGTGCTAAGCCATTCATCACTCAACAGAGAAGGAAAAGTCCTTTTTTTCACTCTGTTAGCATTGCTGAGAGATTTGGACAAAGTTCTGCATTATTTCGTAATTATCTTGCGGTGCATCCCGATTTTTTACAGCTCTAGCAGCTATGCCGTTAGCTGATAATAAACGCCTGTTGAACTAGAGTGAAATGAGAAGTGCCACCTCCATCCCACATCCATTACACGGGGTGATGTTCTCGGGACTAGTACAGGCTCTTCAGTTTACGGGATGCTGATGTTGTTTTCCTACCCGCTTCAGGATTCCTGAAATCCATCAGAGGCTCAATTCTTTCACTGCAGTTACCTGCAGCACCCAAGCCCTCCCTTCCTAGTGATGGGTAGACATCTTCCTGCAGTCCAGCCAATGCACCTGCTGCCTCATCGCCTCAGCCAGCTCTGCCTGCCCTGCCCGCAGTAGAGAATCCTGTCCCTTCCACTGGGAGGGGCTAGTGCCACCCAGTGGGAAGTATCAGAGGAGGATTCCACAAGTGCCCATGGGCTCATCCTCTGGGGAGGAGAGGCGAGGAGGCAGGGGGGAGATGAGGAAGGACCCACCGTTCTCCTGCTTTCCTGTCTCCCACTGGTGCCTCCCGGTGGCCGAGGAGGACAGGGGCCTGGGGAGTGACAGCTGCAGAAGTGGCCTCCTCCCGGCCGTGGGAGAGGGAGGAGGGAGCCGTGGAGGGAAAATGGGGAGAATGTATCTCACCCACTGGGTTACTTAGTGCTCACACGGTCAGATGCCCAACATTAGTCCCACTGGGGTTGGTGGAGCTGTGTTCTTTCTGGAGGCTCTAGGGAAGACTTACTTCCACGCCTCTTCCAGCTTCTAGAGGCCACCTGATTGGCTTGGCTCGAGGCCCGCCGCTCCACCTTCAGCAACAGCACAGCATCGCCACATCTCTCTCTAGTTCACTCTTCTGCCTCCCTCTTCCACTTTTCAGGGTCTTTGTGATACACTGGGCCCACCTGGATGATACAGGATCGTCTCCCCATCTCAAGGTCAGCTGGTTAGCAACCTTAATCTCCCTGTGCCACGTAACTTAATATATTCACAGGTTCCAGGGGTCAGGGCATGGACATCTTTGGGGACCATTACTATGCAACCCACCATCTTTATACCCATTTGACAGAAGAAGGAATTAAAGAAAAGAGATTAATTAACACGCCTAAGGTCACACTTCTCTCAAGTGGGGGACCGGGAGTTGTACCCTGGCAGGTCTGACTCCAGATCCGAGGTGGGATAGCCTCGCCAGACATCTTTTGAGCTTATGATAAAGACGAGGTTTTGGAAACCATTTTTCTCCTTGTGCCTGATGCAGGGACGGTCAGGTGCAGGCAGCATTTCACTTAACACTGCTTCGTCCCCAACTGTAATAGAGATGGCACAGACTTCCGCAGGCTTCAATTGCTCTGTAAACCTTTTAGTCATTTATATTCAAGACAAATGTACATTGGTAATGACATTTCTTTCACCAAATAGGACATAAAGCCGTCCTGGTGAGTAAACACAGCTGTGACTTGTGAAATGGTGGCTTTCCCAAGCATTGTTTGCCCAGGGACAGTGTACATGGATCTCCAGATCACAGTGGGACAGGAGGTGGCCAGTGCTCAGGAAGACCCAGGACCACTGAAAATGCAAATGCCGAGTTCTTCTCCAAAGGGGCAAGGATGTGCATCCTTGCTGATCCAAGAGGACTCAGGTTGAAGGGAGAGGCCCTCCTCACGCGGGATTCCCCCGCCCTGGCTCTTTGGGAGGAACCTGACCTTCTCATGGGACCCGTGTCCCACATCCTGGCACCATCGGGTGGCCCCCAGCCTACACCTCCTCTTTGTACAATGAACGAAGCAAGCACCTTGCTTTGTGAGCTCCATTTCAGTGCCCACGCTGGTCAGTCTCTGTAACGTGACCCCCAGATAAGGCAGGTGAGTGGAGACAGATCAGCCCTCCAGAGACCCCCTCATCGACTTTTCTAGGAAGCAGAGTGTGGGGTGCCTGTTGAATTCCTGGTAGAATTTTTCAGGCAGCTGGTGTTGGGAAGGAGCAAGCTGGGCATGTGGGCACCATGGGGTCTTGACAATTCTCTGGAACACTCCCCTTCAGGTGTGCTGTAGTTGGCTGCGGAACGGGCAGCCAGGATGGGCAGGGCAGCGGCTTTCTAGAATCACCTCTGATTTAGTGCTGATAAAGAGGCTATGTCACATTTCTGTGCCTTCGGGGCTCACGACTGTTAAGCAGGAGAGACTGGAACAGCATTTTTCAAAGCAGTTTCCCCCAGAACCTAATGCTTCAAGCTGCCACCACTGCCCTGGCCCAGGAATGAATGAGGAGGGGAAGGAAGGCGGAGGGAGGAGGCAGTGAACTCCGTTCTAAACCATCCATTTATTCGCTCAGGGACTGGGGGCTGACTAAACCCTGGGCTTGTCACGGCTCCAAGAGTGAGCAGGAGGTGGGTAGGCAGTGACGTGTTGCGTGCTGGATGTTGGCGGGGAGAGAAGTGAAGGCAGGAGGTGGGTGGAGCAAAGTGAGCCCCCAGACCAGCACCCAGGGGGCCTCCTGAGGCAGGGCCACTCACATTGCACCCCAGAAGATGGGGAGGGGTTGAGCATGCTTGGGGGACCCCTTCACCCATGGCTGAGCTCAGGGGCAAGCTCGCAGTGAGAATTAGGACGCGGAAAGCGTGAGAGTTCCTGCAGTGGTGGACACACCGTTAGTCCAGCATTTCCAAGTGACCGAGGAGACTTCCCCCATGACAATGATTGACCGAATGCAGAACTCCCTTCCTAAGTCCCCGCTGGAACCACACTCCCCTATGGGGTCCATTTTAGCAGCTTCAATCCCTCCTAATCGGGTGGCGGGCAACACTCTGCCCAGCTCTGTTCAGGCTGTTTCTCTGCCTTACTTTGTATTTTTACATTTCTTTCATAAGTTGATTGCAACCTAGGGATGCAGAGAAGGCCAATTTTGGTACCAAGAGAAGCCCTTGGACCTGCCAGTTGGGGGTCCACTGTGCATTTCCATGGATAGACCCACTCTGATCCCCACCTCACCTCTCCCTTCTCCGGTCACACCCTCTTCACACCTGCCGACACCCCCACTCACCTCTCCCACCAGCCTGGGCCCATGGGAGGAGTGAGGAGGGGGAAGGCCAGTGGCAGAAGCTCAGCCATGTGACTCTTGCTGCCCAACAATGGTGAGCCCTATGCCAGTAACACGAGTGTTTCCCTGAGCTCTGTGAGCTGCTCTAGCAAATCACCAAACCTGAGGAGGGGTCGTGGGAACCTTGATTTACAGCTGGTCAGCCAGAAGTAGGGGTGGCCTGGGACTTGCGACAGGTGTCTGAAGTGGAAGGGGAGTCTTGTGGGATGAGCACTTAAGTCTGTGGAATCTGATGTTATCTCCAGATAGTTGGTGTCAGAATCGAATTGAATTGTTGCACTCCCAGTTGGTATCCCGAGAACTGGGGAAGTGGTTGTTGGTGTTGGAAGACGTTCCAGAATACAAGGGGGCACTACTGCTTGGCATCTCGTCCTGACACTCAAGACTGTGCCCACGGCATCACCACTCCAGCTCTGGCACCTGTGGATGAGCTCTGACCCAGCTGCTGCGAGAAGCTCTGGGAGGTTCTTGCCGAAGAAGGAGCACCCCCCAATCTCACCCCTCTTTTTACTCAAGAAAGCCACAATCTTGGGGGGCACATACTCCTCTGCACCCTTGAAGGAGCATCAGTGCCCTTGGGGGTGTTTTCTGTTCCTTATCCCCATTTTCTCACTCACAAACACCAATCTCAAACGGAATGATGGAACAAACAACTCTTAAATGCATGACATATCTGTTGCATCTCATGGATTTTAGAAAATGCAGAGAGAGCTGTCCGCAGGGGGCTTTGTGGAGAGGTGGGGTCGGAGGTGGAGGCTGCCCCGTGGAAGCTTAGCTCTGATCACACAGAACCCGTCAAGGGTCCACTGGATGCTGCCTGTGCCGCAGTTCTGTAGGTGAGACTTGGACAGTCCAGCCAGCCTTCGACCTCAGGGCATTTTTGTGAAACATCTGCACAATGCGTGGAGTTCTCTGTGCACAGTTCCCAGGTTGCAGTCTCAGGACCTGATGAGGGTCTCAGCTCACTGCTGCCTTGGTGGGTGCCACCCTAGAGACTGATGACTCTCAGAAGCCTGGACAGAAGCACCATCTCACTGTATCCGTTAGTTTCCTAATTTGCTTTGTTTGTAGACACCCAAGTTAAAGGACATAACTTTGACCAGAGGGGGCTATCGCTCTCATGAAAGCCCCTCTTGGGCAGCCCTCAGCTGTGAACTCTAGGTATTACCAGGTTGGAGGACTGTTGGAGAAGCTCTGCTGTCTTGTTCTGCTGAGTGACTTGCACATTTCGTTGAGTATAGGAGTTATTTAACCCACTATCAGTCTTTTCAGCCAGATGTTTGCAGACACCCCCAGAACATCTATAAGATCTCAGCTTATCTTCCCAGGAAAGCTCGTCTGTGTTAATGGGCGTCTTGCTCCCTGGAAAACAGCGGGCAGAGACGTAAAAGTGGGACTGGTGAGTCTGGGTGCTCAGTGGGGGAGATCTGCTCGGGTGATGACCATGATCACCACCTCCTCTACCGTTAGGAATGAGCTGCAGACTCCCGTCCAGTCCTCAGGCCAGAGCACTGTTGTTCCGGGCTGCCAGGGAGTCATTACAGCCCTCCACCTTTCCGAGGGCCGTCCATCTCAGGACTCAGGTGTACAACATACACCACGATCTCCTCCGATGCGAACTTGCTGCCTCACCAAATTCAACTCCTACAATTCTTCAGTGAGTTTTCACCAGAGGTTGTGCCTTCTCTTTCTAAGGGGACTGGACACACTAGGTGTAATCGCTTCCACTTACAGAAAGGAAGACATTTGGCTCACAGACTCGGAAGATCTTTCACTAGTTGCTCCAACCTCACCGCCCAACTCAGTGCCTTTTTTTTTTTAACATCATGCCCTTGCTTGTAAATGCATAAAAACAGTAAATCTTGAAAATATGCAGATGTTTGTGTGTCTGTATGTTTTAGTAAAACGTCTCAGGAACTGACATGCTGCACTTTCTGTTCTTCATCTTGGATATCTTTCCAACTTTTCATGTTCTGAGCATCTCTCTCTCTCCTGGCTCTCTGCCTCTCTCTCTCTGTCTTTCTCTGTCTGTCTCTACTCTCTTGGATGAATACACCATGAATCCATTACATTCTTCTAGTTGATGAACTTCTAGGTTATTTATTCGTTCATGCTAACACACATAATGCTTATGAGAACACCTTTGTACACATATATTTATCTTAGGAGCATCATTATAAGTATTTCTATTGCATAAATTCATATTATTGGAATTGCCAGGTCAGAAGGTACATGTATTTTAAATGTTGACAGATATTGCTAAATCTTCCTGTAAAAAGATTGACTGGTTCACATGCCCACTAATAGATTCTGCATACTCTCATAAGCACTGTAGATCATCAAAATTTAATTTTTAAAACGATTCTTTGTTTCAGTTGGCATTTATTTCATTTTGTGTGGAATTGAAACTTTTCACAGGTTTATTGGCCTTTGTTTTATTTTGTATTCCTGTGAAGTGCTTAAGAGTTTATCTTTCTTTTTGAATTATATGGACTCTTATAAATCAAGGATGTCAGCATTTTGGCTATAGCATGATTCCAATTTTTTTCCTGGTCTTTTGATTTTTTTTCCATGGAACAAATCAATCTTGAATTTTTTCTTATTGTGGTAAATTATACACAACATGAAGTTTGCTATTTTAACCATTTTTAAGTGTACAATTCAGTGGCGTTAAGTACATTCGCAATGTTATGTAACCATCACCAATATTTCCAAAACTTTTTCATCACCCAAAACAGAATCTCTGTCCCCATTATCAATGACTCCCTAGGACCCTTCTCCCTCAGCCCCTGGGAACCTCTCTTCTACTTCATTCTCTAGAGATGAGCCTGTTCTATGCGCCTTGTATAAGTGGAATCATTCAGTGTTTGTTCATTTGTGACTGGTTTATTTCACTCAGCAGAATGTCTTCAAGGTTCATCCATATTGTAGCCTGTGTCAGAATTTCAATTTTTTTTTCAGATGTACATTATTATATTTCAGCTCTACATAGACTACATTGTGTTCACCAGCATTAATCTAGTTTTTATCCATCACCATACATATGTGCCCCTTTACCCTTTTTGCCCTCCTCCTACCTCCTTCCCCTCTGGTAACCACCGATCTGTTCTCCTTGTCTGTATGTTTGTTTGTCTGTTTATCTTACACATATGAGTGAAATCATATGGTATTTGTGTTTCTCTGTCTGACTTATTTCACTTAGCATAATACACTCAAGGTCCAGCCACATTGTCACAAATGGTACCATTTCATCTTTCTTATGGCTGAGTAGTATTCCATTGTGTATATATACCACATCTTCTTTATCCATTCATCCATTGATGGACACTTGAGTTGCTTCTAAGTCTTGGCTATTGTGAATAATGCAGCAATGAGCATAGGGGTACGTGTATCTTTTAGAATTAGTGTTTTCATGTTCTTTGGATAAATACCCAGAAGTGGAATAGCTGGATCATATGGTATTTCTATTTTTAATTTTTTGAGAAATCTCCATGCTGTTTTCCACAGTGGCTGCGCCAGTTTGTATTCTCAGCAGCGGTGTATGAGGGTTCCTTTTTCTCCACATCCTCTCCAACATTTGTTATTTCTTGTTTTGATAATTATAGCCATTATGACATGTGTGAGGGGATATCTCATTGTAGTTTTGATTCACATTTCCCTAATAATTAGTGATGTTGAACATCCTTTCATGTGCCTGTTGGCCATCTGTATATCTTCTTTGGAAAAACGTCTGTTCATATCCTCTGCTCATTTTTTAATTGGGTTGTTTGTTTTTTGTTGTTGAGTTGTTTGAGTTCTGTATATATTTTGGAAATTAACTCTTTGTCAGGTCTATGATTTGCAAATATTTTTTCCCAGTTGATGTGTTTTCTTTTTGTTTTGTTGATGACTTCTTTGTCATCAATCCTTTTTATAGCTGAATAACATTCCACTGTATGTATATACCACATTTTGTTTATACATTAATTTGCTGATGGACACTTGAGTTGTTTCCACTTTTTGGCTATTGTGACTAATGCTAAGCTGAACACTGGCCTGCAAATATCCATTTGAGTCCCTGTTTTCACTTCTTTTGGGGCATAGACCTGGGAGTAGAACTTCTAGCTCATCAGGTATTTCTATGTTTACCTTTTTGCAGAATGGCCAAACCTTCTTCCACAGCAGCTACACCACTTTACATTCCCACCAGCAAAGCATAAGGGTTGCATGTCCTTCCCCACATACTTGCCAACACCTGCTGTTTTCTGTTTTCATTATTATTGTTAATATTACTATTACTAGTATTATGGACATCATAGTGTATGTGAAGGGGCACCTCACTGTGGTTTTGATTTGCATTTCCCTAATGACTAATAGTGTTGAGCATCTCTCCTTGTGCTTCTTGGCCATTTGTATGTCTTTGGAGAAATGTCTGTTGAGCCCTTTGCGCATTTTTAATTGGGTTGTTTTTGTTGTTGTTGAGTTGTAGCAGTTTTATATATATTTTGGATACCAATCCCTTATCAGATATGTAATTTGCAAATATTTTTCCCATTCTATGAGTTGCCCTTTCCCTCTTCATAGTGTCCTTTGATGCACAAAAGTTCATGTTGGTAAAGTCCAATTTATCTGTTTTTTTTCTTTTATTGCCTGTGTTTTTGGTGTCATGGTTAAGAAACCATTGCCAAATCCAGCGTTGTGAAGATTTCCTCGTATGTTTTCATCTAAGAGTTTTGTAGTCTTAGCTCTTAAGTTTAGCTATTTCATGCATTTTGAGTTAATTTTTGTATATGGACTTCCTCAGGGATGGTTTCTGTCAGATTCTTTTTCTCCTGTGAATGGGCCATACTTTTCTATTTCTTTATATGCTTTTTTTTCTGTCGAGAACTGGACTATCTGAGTATTATAATGTGGCAACACTGGAAAACAGGTTCTCCTACTCCTCAGGGATTTCTGATGCCTGCTTGTTGAGGGCTGGAGTTGTCCATTTATGCCTTTGCCAAGCTATTTTTTAAAACATATATGTACTCCCTGTCAGTTTCAGTCCCGAAACTGGAGTTTCTGTGCCGGGGTCTCTGTGGTCAGTTAAGGAGAGCAGCATGTCCCTTCCGCTAGCACTTCTCAGTTGCTGTAAGTGTCTAATCATGTTCCAGAATTCTGAAATAGTTGATCCCAATCACTCTTCCAGCTCAAGGACCGTTTTGGTGGAGGGACTGACCCCAAGGTCTCCTACGCCACCACTTTGCCTGACGTTCCCTCTGGTCTTGTGTTTTAAAGGCAGCCACATTTATAAATATTTCCTTTATGACTTCTGGACTTTGTGTCTTGATTAGGAAGACTTTACCCATGATGAGATTATTCAACACAAACAAATACAAAACTCTCAAAAGTAGCCAAAATCTTTACAATAGTATGACCTCATTTATTTTTAATTTTAAAAAACTTTTCGTGTCTAACCTTTGAAGTCCCTGGAGTGTGTTGTGGTGTAGGGCGTGAGGAAGGGTCTGCCTCTTCCACGCGTGTTCCCTGTCTTGGTCGTGTCTCTGTCCCTCCTCATCACCCCCCATCCCATCTGCCCAAAAAGCAAGGAGATGACGAGCACAGCCCTGCTCCTTCTTCAAAAGCTAACGAGAGCATCGCCTCCTCTGGACACTCCGGCAGGAGGCACATCTTGGGAAAGTTTCTGAACACCATGAGATGCAGACAAGCAGAGAAGCAGCTAGTCTGCAGGAGCTGAGGCAGAGCCCACATGAGAGCTCAGTGTGCCCGGCAAGTGGGGACCAGGAGGGCACTGTGAGAGCCAGTCCCGGGTTCTCTCATGGAGGCTGAGACAGGGAATGGTGGGCGCAAGGTGACCCAGGTTGAATGTGCCGGGCTGGGGTGCCTATGGGACACTGAGGTAGAGAGGCCAGGAGGTGGAGAGCCGGGCTGGAGCAGGGGAGGTAGGTGTGCTTTTTTGGGTCACCAGCATGAGGGGATAGATTGCTGGAGCCCTGGAGGGGCACATACAGAAGGGAGTGTGGAGTGAAGAAGATGAGCCTCTCTCCTCCCACAGCAGCTCTGTTATCACAAACGGTCTTTTCTCTGGACCTCTGGTTCTCAGTGTGTGTTGGGGTTGAGAGACTCTGTCCCCTAGGAGACATTTGGCGATTTCTGGAGACATTTGTGGTTGTCGCAACTGGGACGGGGTGTTGCTGCTGGTGTCTGGTGGGTAGAGACCAGGAATGCTGCTAACATCCTACAGTGCACAGGACAGCCCCCATGCCTCAACAAGAAGGATTCAGCCCCAAGGTTGTGCCACGGTTGAGGGTCCCTGCTTGAGAGCCCTGAAAACACCACCTGGGCTCGGGCTCCTCACCTTGCTGTGAGCTAAAGTCTTGCATACCCTCCCTTCTCCTAACACTGCCGTGCAAGGAACCCCGATTCCCGCTCCATCTTCAATTTTGAAAGAGTGTCAATGTCTGTAATGTCTCTTTTCTGGCCGAACCTCCTCATGGAGCCTGTGTGTGGTGAGAACTGCTGGCCCAGGTGGAGAACACATGCGGACTGACTGGTCTGCAGCCAGTTCTTGCTTAGAAAGCACTCAGTGGTCCCGTAATGGCATGGTGTGCTGTGCAGGACTTGGCGTGGATGAGCTGCCAGTGGGAGGAGGCCACTAGAACGAAGATGCAAGGTGGGCTCGGGCAAGCTAGGAGCTCCCAGAACCTGACCCTCTCATCCTACCCTCAGCCCCACCCCGTACATTGAAAGAAAACCTATGCATATATGGGAATTAGAGCTGGTGACGGAGGCATTATTGGGATTCCAAACAGCACAGGTGGAGCATTGTCAGGCTTTATAAAAAGGAGAGGTGTGGAGGGCTTCGCAGCTGTTGAAATTGATATCTTTTCCCGTAAACTCCACATTCATTAGGAAGGCGTTCTCATTGCAGAGCCTCCTCAGGAAGGATGCGAGTCAGAGCAGATGAGGGAGGCGGGGGGCGGTGGGTGGGGACATGGGGGCGTTCTGCGGAGCCCAGCCCCTGCACCTGCGCCCACACTGGGGCGATCGATCGTGAGAGAGGTCTCCAGGGGATGAGGCACAGAATGAGAAGCAGGGCGAGAAGGCAGTTGTGATGCTAGGGAGCGTTTGGCAATCACTCAGCCTGTCAGGACTGAAATAATAATGCTCCAGAACCATCTTTATACTCATTTTTCCTCTTTCCCTTTTGGAGACAAATACGAAACACCGAAGCACCTTTTTACTTTTTCATTCTGAAAGCTCATCAAACATTTATAGGGCCAACCTCTTCAGGATGGAAACAGGGGACCCGTCTTCAAAGTCAGTTTGGCTTTTTGAAGTAGACACGCAGTCAGCAGTGAAGTACATGGTGAATGCGGGAGAGATGTGATTATGCATTGCAGTGGACAGAGGAGGAAGCCAGGTCTCTCAGTTCCCTCACAAGAAGGTGAAGGCAGACTGGAAATAGAAGGGCTTATCCAGGGCCTGCGTCCCGAGGTGCGAGAGGAGGCGTCAGGTGGATGCCCGCCTTCAATTCTCCATTCTTCCGACCCTCTGAAGGTCTAGCAGCCTCTAATGAGCAGTGGCTAGAGATGACTTCTCTGAATAAAAGAAAATCAGATTTCTCTTCTCTGAAATATAGAGGGAGTATACCAAGAGAAAATTAATAGGATTTGATAGCAATCTTTAAGGGAAATCTGTTTTCTTAATTTCCAGATGAGTCTGCTTGAAAGTGAGTGCTTCCTGGTGGTTTGCCAAAGCGAGGAGCGCTGACACCCAACCACATTAACTTGATTCTCTTTCAGCAGACCACAGCGATGGGTGGAGCT
Organism: Diceros bicornis minor; assembly: GCF_020826845.1. NCBI lineage: Eukaryota > Metazoa > Chordata > Mammalia > Perissodactyla > Rhinocerotidae > Diceros > Diceros bicornis. Next base: position 93,222,964 of record NC_080745.1, on the reverse strand, counting down.
CTGAAGACGGCAGGGAAGACCCAAACGTGAAAACCAAGAGGAATCGGTAGGTGTCAATGTCCTTTCCTCATGTGTCTTTCCATAGAGGATAATTAGGTGTGGTTAAGAAAGAAAAGGCATCGTTTTGACTCTATTGATGGAGCAAAGAGCTGATTGAACTGCTGAGCAGATGGTGGGAGAGCTCAGGACTGCTCCGGGGCCCCACATATTGGGGCGCAGGTGTCTCAGTGGCTCCAGGCACCTCAGACACTGGGCAGCGTCTGCCCTCCCCAGGCCTCCTTGGTGCCCGCACACTTAGCCCTGGCCTTGCTTCTGGAGCCTTGAAGGAGTCGGCAGAGCCATCAAGGTGCCCCAGAGAGTGCCATGTGCTGGGTGAGGAGGTGGGTTTGGGAGTTCCAGCTCTGTCTCTTGTTTACTTTGTGACTCTGGGCAAAGTAATTCCACCGTGATCTCAGATTTCTCATCTGAGAAATGAGATTGCAGAAGCTCCTAGTGGCAGCTTGAGGAGACGCCTGAATGAGATGATGCCGTGTGACTTCCGGTTGCACTCGGAGAATGGAAGCTCTCCATCAGAGTTTGCCTGTTGCCATTTGGTTGTGGTGGGTGGAAGATCTGCCTTGCCTGCCAAGCCAGGGGGGTGATTGTTACCCCTTTAACCCCTACAGTCAGGCCCCGGTCCGTGGTTGCTTTCATACTAAATTCCACACAAAGGGGTAAAATTTGCGGTCTAATTTCCCCGGCAGGAGAGAGACAGAAGGCACGGTGTAGTTTCTGGGCACCATCTCTGGTGGGGGTTTGTCTAAAAGATGACCCACGAGGAAAGTGTCACAGCCTGCTTCCCGAGCTCAAGTGGAGCCCAGCGTCCTGTCAGGACTGGCCCTGGTGCTGGCCCAGCAAGCATTCCATCCTGTACAGGTGCCCGTGTATCAGCCCTTCGTGGGACCCCTCAGGCCTGCGGCAAGAATCTGAATGCAGTTGTCAAGAGCATTGGCACTGTGTGTGTGTTCTGTACAACAATGTGCCTCAGAAGACGTATTACTTTTGCAGTAACAGATGTTTGCAGTAACGAAGGGAAATGCCATCTTGCCCATTCTCACCTCTTCACTCCTTACCCTATGACTCCCAGGCAAAGGGCAGTAAGACAGAGAGAGGGAGAGAGAGGGAGAGAAGGTGCAGGGCCAGTGGGTGCCCGACAGCAGGGGAGTTGGGAATGGGCTCTCCTCTCCGAGTGACGCCCATGGGGCCACGAACCTGTAGAATTAGACCTGAGTGGGTTCATTAAGTCCTTTTATTTCGATACCTTTGGGACTTTTTCCGTTATACACCCCTTTAAAAATGATTTTAATGACCAAGCCCCAGGTATATTGTCATTTTAACTGATAACAAGCAGACACCACAGAATTTTCCAGAAACAATGCAGGGAAGGGTAAGCACTGTCTTCCCCAAGACAGGGAGGCATTCCCGGTGGGAGGCAGAGGTCTCCTCTCTGAGGTGAAGGAGACCCAGGGCTGCAATGTGGCAGGGCCAGGGGCTCCCTGTGGCGCTGGAGTGAGGAAGCCCCCCACCTAGTCTCGCAGGCTTCTGTGCTCGTGCTCTCTCAAATCTTCTCCTTAGAAAGTCACTTTTTGTTGTCAAAGGACACTTGTGTGGGCCACAGAGGATGTACACGGGATGCCTTCGATGAGGCAAGGGCTCCAGGAAAGGGAGTAAAATATTGTCTCTTTATACTTACTTTCAGAGCATGGACATCAGCTCAGCCAGTCTCCGTTGGTCTTTGAATGAGTGTGTGTGTGCGTGTGTGTGTGTGTGTGTGTGTGTGTATCTATCGCTATATAGATATATGTATAAAAGTTTAAAAACAAGATGAGGTTCCTGAGGCAGAAGAGAAATGGAAATCTAGCCATGATTGGATGAACTCTGAACTTGTGTAGGAGGGAAAGTTCGGTCGGATCCAGAGTAGCTGGGGTGTCTGCCTGCATCGCCCAGTTTCACCCTTTTCCTATGGGGCTGGGCTGGAGCTCTGAGCGGTTGGCATGAAAACACTAATTCCGGTTTCAATCACTGAATTGCTCCATAGTTGAGCACTCGCTTTGGAGCAGACATGGAGGTTTTGGGTGAAGCTGCCCCGGTATTGGTGATGGTGCATTTTCCAGCGGCTTCCGGCCTGCAGATTCTGTGTGTGAGGAGAACGCTCAGGCTCACGGGCTCCCCTCCATGCCTGAGGCGTCACTGTCGTGGGTGGTTCTGTTCTGCCACTGATCTCAGAGGAAAATTCTTCGGTGGTAGTTATGCTGCTGGACTGAGGATCTAGAATGTTCCATGAGTCCTGGTCATGTGTTTATGAGCCAGTTTACACAAAGTGCGCCCCCTCTGCTTGGAAGCTTCACTTTCGTACAGTTTTTTCCAAAGCTCCCTCCACAGCACTGATCTGCGTGTCCCTTGCTCAGAGCTAATCACCCCAGGCTGGATGGTCCATCAGTGCCATCTTGACGTTTTTGTCCATTTTGGGAAGGCTCCTGTCAGAGTACTCCTCGGGCTCCTAATGGCTTATTTTGCCTATTTTTATTTAGTGGACTCTGGCATAAATAGTAAGACAACAGGCTTCCAGGGAACCTGCTGAAATCAGTTCGTTTTGACCTACCCTTTTTATCTAAATAATATAATTTTTCCTCATCAAAAATCACTTAAAATCCTCCTGCCATGTATGACTCATCAGCAGTCATACAATGACATCAAAGACATGAGGACACAAACTACAATGATTATTTAGACACTGCTCTCTACTCCCTACATCTCTCAGGTACCCTGGCACAATTCATACACATTTTGAACATTCTTACACAGATGGAATTAAATCAATTGTGCAAATAATTCAGGTCCAAATGATACTTTTCCTAAAATTCCCTGGGAAGAGAAATATGTCATAATGACAAGCTTTCAAATTACTAAAATATTTTAAAAGACCTGGTGAGTGCCGTTTCAGATAGATGGTGATTTTCCATTTAATGGAATGCATTCGTGATGCGTGATCCCTGGGACCGGGAAATTGATTGTTTGCCTTTTCCTGTTTAGTGCAGCGCCTGGAGGTTCTGCCAGTTTCTGAAGTGTACATCTTTTTATAGTTCAGACCTGCGTTTCACATGTGCCGTCTATTTTAAGAAGTTAGGATTTATTTCAAATAATGGCATTGAAGGCTTCAGCGAAAGTGTGTCATTTGGTTTAAAAATCAGGATGAGATTATCCACAAAACACATTGGAGAAGAACTTGCCAGTGATCTGTATGGCTTGTAGCCCCTTCACGAAGTGCCAGCTTTTGCCAGTTGATAGGCGGGGGGATTCCTTTTAAATTAATGGCTTTCCACAGCATGAAAGAGGGAAACTGCTCTTTCATGTTGTCAATTATCATTGACCCCACAGCTTAGGAAACCTATTTAAGTTTGCATGATGTTTGGTGTAGATTTCTTGTATTGTGGCTGCCCAAAGGAAATCTCTTGGCGTGGAATATTGTTTATTGTGGTCATTTGTGAACTTTGGGGATGCCCAGTGGATGACCTTGTATGTAAGTGATAAAGTTGGTCTTGTACCGCCAACTCTTTTTTTCTTTTTTTTTGGTCAAGAAGATTGGCCCTGAGCTAACATCTGCCAATCCTCCTCTTTTTGCTGAGGAAGACTGGCCCTGGGCTAACATCCATGCCTGTCTTCCTCCACTTTATATTGGATGCTGCCACAGCATGGCTTGCCAAGCCGTGCGTAGGTGCGCACCCGGGATCCGAATCAGTGAACCACAGGCCACCGCAGTGAAGCGCGCACACTTAACCGCTTGCGCCACTGGGCTGGCCCCTGTACCGCCAACTCTTAACATCAAGTAGGGTGCTTTGTTGGGGTCATATAGAGCTTTGGGTGGAGACCCAAGAGTATGGAAGCAGCAAGAAGTGCCCCGGGGGTCATTCTTCTGCTTTCCTCAAATATGTCCTCTATTATTCTCCTCTTGGCAAACCAAGGTGGCCAAGGCATACCCAAAACATGTCTTCTGGACAGGGCTGGGTCTTTAAGGACTTTTGGGGTAGCCTGAGGAGGAAGTCTCCATCCCCAGTGCCCATACATGACCCTGAGGGGTCCTCACAGAGCTGGTAGGCTATGATCTGTCTACCTGCAGTTCTGAACCCAACCTGGGGGCAACCTAGGGCAGGGAGCATCGATCTAGAACAGAAGAAGAACACCACCACCCAAAAGACAAGAAAAGCCCACTTTAATGTCTGAGGTTTTACAGCTACTCCCCCTGAGACTGACCCCAAGTCAAGCCCACACCTAGAGAGAGTCAACTGTGGGGGAAGAAAATACTCTTTTTACAATCAGAAAGCAGCTGATCCCCGGTGCAAGGCGTATAATGGTCACTGAGTGTGTGCAGCGAGGAGGGCCAGCACGCCATGCCTCTGTTCTCACATGCAAGTGTGAGATGAGCCCCATTCCCTTCCACATACATGACTTCTAGAATCCCAGAAAGATTAGCTACTGAGAAAGTGACAGCATTGCTCCTTTGAAATGCTGTAAGATAATGCTAGAAAATATATGGACTCCAAATTAAGATTGCTGTAGAATTTTATCTTTAATTTGTCCTTAGATAACAAGCGAATGATCTGCATTCCAATGTCGGCACTGGAGTCGCGTTTTCCTCTCCAGGGGACAAGATAGGACGGTGTATGTCTCTTTGTGGTCTTTGACGCGCATGGAAAACACATTATTAACATCCACATACCTTTTAAGTTATTCGTTGTACATAATTCATGACTTTAGTTGATTAATTGGTTCTGTATAGAAGTCTGTGGTTTTGTGAACAGTATTGTGTCTGTGCCTCATGTCATGAGGGCAGCCCACTGAGGACGCCTCATTGATATCTGCCTGTGAGAAGACTGAGGGCCCAGGCAGCAATTTGTCATGGGATTTCAATTTGTCTTTTTAGATTGAAACACAGATATTCTCTGGCTTTTATTTTCTCTTCAAAAAGGATGATGAAACTTATGTCTTTCTGAGAATAGAGACCAGGTATCAACGTTAATGATGAGACCCCCGCGTCACACCCCTGAGTACTACATGTGGACCCAGCAGGTGTTATTTCCTCGAGTTGGGGTGAACAGGCAGAGTTCTCTTTCCAGCTTCCATGATGCTGTTCATTCACATGGAGATAAATCTGAAATCTGACCATGAGGAGGCCAATCTAGAACTGGTTCTAGAGCACTTGACCTCAGAGTTGTCATCACTGGTTCTTTTTCAGACCTCTCAGCCTGCCTTTCACTGCCCGTGACTCTGTTGTTCAGTAAGCACTTGACGTTCAGCTGTCGTCACATGTTTTCAGGCAGCAGGTGCAAAGGGGGGCTGGTTAGGCATTCTCGGGGACCTTGCTTGCTGACAGCAGGCACATGAACTCTGACGTGACACCAGGATGTCAGTCATAGGTCTGCCCTCCTTTGCCTGAGAGAGGGGCCTGTTGCATAATCTTCTTCCATGAAGGGTCCATTCCTGTAGTCGAGAGCACACCCAAATGTCCAATGTTTGCTGGGGAATCTGGGGGCCTTCCTAGCCTCTGGATGAGTGTCTAAGTCCAACACAGTACCCACCCACAGGGAGGTCCTTCTCCGTGCCTGTGGAGCAGAAGCAGGTCGCTCCCAAATGGAAAGATAAGAGACCTTGTCTCACCTCCAACCCCGAGGTTCTGGCCCACTAATTCATCAAATGCTAAGCACCTACTGTACGCAGTGCATTGTGTGCCAGGTTCCCAGTGCGATCCAGGCCGTACATGTCTGGAAGCTTCCCATGGCCCCCATCTGTCTGGTGGGGTGGAAACTATCTGGAACAGTGTGAGGCCCACGTCTCCTGCCAACTGATGGTGCAAAAGAAGGCTTTGCCTTTCCACGAAAGGTCATAGCCTGGGGAAGGCAGGCAAAGTGGGTGGATGAACAAATAAACGGCCACATTAGCAGGTTGTAACGAATGCCTGCCCCTCCCCCATGTATCAAGTCCTCTCTTTCAGGCACGCATTGAACAAATGTCTATTGCCACACATTGTGTGCAGGGACCCGGGGACACACAGCCAATTGGATGTCATTTCATGTCTCTGGCAGCTCTAGCCCAGAAGAAAAGGGGTATTCATGCTATGTCCGATGATTACAGTAGGATGTGCTCATCTCCAGCATCCTGAGATGCAGTACTCTTGGGTGAATTGTCTTCTCTCATGGGCTTGGAGTACTCTGGTGCCAGCTTGTTGTAGCAGAAATGTCTCCACTTCCTGCCCTATTTCCCATTGTGTCACTACTCCTATTCTAGCCCTTGGTTCTTGAACTTGCAATCTGTCGTTCCCACCCTGCCGAAGCTCCCTAGCCCATGATAAACCACGACTGAGTTGCAGCCCCCTCCCACCTTGGCACAGGGAGCTCCTGCAGCCCCCACACTCGTGCCGGCACACTGATCGATTCTGGTCCCTCTGTGGGTGCCTAGCCTCTCCTTGGGGTCTCTGGGTGCATGGCAGGAGCAGCAGCTACTGCTTGATTTGAGTTCCTGCCCTGGATGGGAAGGCCCGGGGGTCAGGTCTTAGAAAGTCCCATCAACGCTAGAGCTGTTGCGTCCCCATCTATGTTGTATCCCGTGATAAAGCAGCTGGAGGACTTTTTACAAGGCCATGTGACCATGAGGCAATCAGGGAGGTAATGTGTGGGAATGGAAGAGGAATCGAGAAAGAGGGAGCTGGAGGAGATGTGTGGGATCTTGGGTTCATGCTCTCCTTCTCTCCCTCCACCACTACAAGCCCCCAGAGTCCTCCTTAGGCTAAGACAGCCAAGGGCAGCAGAGTCCTGGCCTCTCCAACATCACCAGAGCACTCCTCTGCGCTGAGGGCTGTCTGGCTCCCGTCTGCGCTCCAGACTAAACTGTCCCCGGAGATGGTCTTTGATCTTAGAAGACAATTTTAATTTCCAACTCTTCTCTGAAATTCTGACTTTAGAATTTTCTCTTTTAAATGGAATTTGAGGAATTTCCTATCCTCAGAACTCTTCCCATCCCGCTGACCATCATGTGCTCAGGGCGGCTGTCCATAATGAGAAGCTTCACAGCTATTGTTTCTCACAAAATGCAGCTTATTTTCCACAGGAATGAGCGACTGAACGTCAGAAACCTGGGAATGGTGACTCAAATTACAGTTATGATTTCTGAAATCACTGCAGCTGTTTGAAGTGGAAATATGTTTTCTGAGTCACCAGAGGGCGAGTGAGATGGACAATGTGCAGCCTGCATGCCGGGCACTCACTAGCATGCCCCATGTGCCTACTTTCCAGAAAGTGGGCCCGTCCTCAGCAGTCTTCCCATTTGGTCAAGTTAATCCTCATTTGCTGTGTGATTATGGTTCGCCAGAGGTCTGACGCCTGTCCCCGTGGAGATATAGACATCGCCAAGCGGTAGAGTACATCTCACACCAGCCTCACCACTTTCTTCACGAGACCGATTGTCAAGAATTTTGGCTCATTCTGTTACCCCTTGGAGGTGTAAATGTGTACATTTACACATTTGGAGGCAGTTTTTCCTCTTGTCTCCTGTGAAAAAGAATGTATTTGCCCTATGCTTGCCATAATTAATAGGTTAACTCTGTTCGATCTGATGATTACTTCTATTGTAAAGAATGCTCAGCTTGATGGAGGCAGGTAGAGATGGTTCACTGACCGAAGGGCGACTTTTGCTGCTACAGGGACGGGAGAGGGAAGCAGGGTATTTGGTCCTGAAGAGGGTGGACTAGGATGGGAGCTTTGCTTTCAAGACAGGGAGAAGCCAAAGAGGAATGATTGTGTGAGGAGCAAGCACAGATTAGGTAAATTCAAAAGGCCCAGTTGAGATGATTTCTAGTAAAGCAAAGAGGTCTAAATATGAAGGGAGGGAAGACAGACAGCTTGAGGTGGCCCGTGTTTATCTGGCTATCAGACACTGTGCTGGAAAAGGCCCAACACAATGAAGATGACCCGGTATACCCAACTAAAAAGTCATAGTCAATTTACGTATTTTTAACTTTTTAATTTGGAAAAGTTCAATATAAAAAATGGAACAGAATATTTAACCCCACATGCACCTTTCCCAGCTTCAACAATTATCTCACGGCCAACATTGTCCATCTCTAGTCCATGCCTGCCCCGCTCAGATTATTTCTAAACAAACTCCAGGTATCGTATAAATTTCATTTGTAAATACTTCAGGACACATGACTAAAATATAAGGATTTTAAAAATATAACCATAGTTACCCCTAAAGAAACAAACAATAATTCCCTAATATTATCGAGTAGCCTCCCAGACGTTGTTCAAATTCCCTTGATTGTTTTATTTTCTCTTACAATTTTACTTTTCAAATCAATATCCAAATTAGGTTTGCACATTGCACTCTGTTGATCTCTCCCCCAAGACTATTTTAATCTGTAGGTTTCTCCTCTCCCGATCCAACGTTTTTTTCTTCATTTGCTTTTAAAGAAATCAGAATTTCTTCTCAACTGTAGAGTTTCCCATAGTCTGGGTATCACTGTGGTGTGCTTTAACGGGTTCTTCTCTCCCCTGTGGTTTCTTCAAGTCTGTAGTCAGATCAGGAGGCTGCATCAGATTCAGATTTGATTAGTGTTTTGGCAAGAATGCTTCATAGCAGCACTGAGTTCCTTCCACCAGGAGGCACATTGTATCTGGTCGGCTGTCTTTTTTGTGATGTGAGCAGCTGAGTTCCTTAGATCCATTGTTTCTCTAAGGATTGTTCAATGCTAATATTATAATCCTATCATTTCATTTGCATTTATTAGCCTGACTACTTTTATAAAAAGAAACATCCTCATAAACTATTTGGTTCCCTTAAGGTACAGTTCAAATAGAAAACACAGGATAAATGCTTGATGCTTTCTCTTTAATACTGATTTCAAAATATCATGTTGGTTCTCAAGCATCCTCCAAAGTTGACAAATTCATGTTGAATTCCTGGATGTAAGACTCGTTGATGTGCTTCAATCCATTTTGGTTACTAGTTTTATCCTTTAAAAGACAATAGAGTATGTCTCTGTCTTGGTGATCCTTGGTTAATTATTCCGGGTATGAGGTACCTTTTCAGAATGTAGGTGAATGTCTGTTTCATAGAAGGAGATTTTTCTTGAATTATTTTTGGTATTTGTTGTATCTCATTGCTTTGAGTTTCCTTATTGACGACTCCATGTCTCCTGTTTGGTTCATCTTTGCTTTTCTGCTGTGTCACATTCTTTTGCATCCTTTTTGTATTTTTCCTTTTTGCTTTTTGATTTTTCCTCTCCTTCTCATCTTTTATTAGTCTTAAGGCATTATTTATGGCATTTATTCTATTCATGTTTGTGCACCTTCTGGTTTATTCTTCATTTCTAATTTTTTTTCCTTTATTTCTAATTTCTTGGATTGCTCAGATGTCTTTTCAAATCTTTCTTTGATCCAATATCCTTTATTTCCCCCTGAATTTGTCTATTCCAACATGTGCTCTTATTTTATAGCATTTTCTACCATTTTCTTTGAAAACTTGAGCTCGTTTTCAACTAGTAAGTTAATATTTGCATCAGTTTCTTGGGCTGTCTTGTTGCTTCTTCTACCAGTGGACATTATTTGTGGGCATTATTCTCACTGCCCTCTTACTGACTCTGTGACTCGTAGTAATTAGACTATGACCATTGTCTGTAGTTGGAGTTTAAATGGAGGGTGGTGAGGGGAGGGTGGCCGAGGGGACAGTCTTGGTTTCTCGGCTCTGGACTCCCTCTTCTCTTGCTGTCGTGGAGTGTGAATATGCCCTGTGTTTGGAGGTCTGTCCACTGTGCCCCCCCACTTTTACAGGGGCCTTCCCTTCCCTTTCCTCGGTGTCTCTGTCTCATTTAGATGATGCTCACTCCAGTAGCTCTTTGCATTTATCCCGGGCTTTATCCTGGAAGGGACCCTCAGTTCACAGGCCCGGCTGCCCCACCTGTCCAACCTCTTTGGGCCACCTTGGCCCCTCTGAAGTTTGGAGCCTAGAGGGCCCCTCAGTCTTCAGTGTCTTCTCCCCGATCAGCCCGCTCAGTAGCCGCAGCCCCGTGGTTGCCACTCAACCTGGGGCCGTCACGGACTTACTGGGCTCAGGGCTTTGGGACGTGCCCCTGCCACCTCTCCACTTCCTCAGGCGGTCACCAATCCTCCAAGGACCTGGTGGTGCCCGTGGGCCGCTGTGCCCACTCACAGTGTGAGTTTTCAGGATGCCTCGCCCTTGGGTTTGTGGAGATGTTGTCTGTGGCTTTTTGTTCTGTTATTTGAATATCTCCATCTGCGTTTGTGTGAGGATTTGGGGAGACTGAAAAACCTTCATCTGCCTTTGCTTTATTTAGCATCATGAGGTTCATTTTTGTTTTAAATCTCAGAATGTCTTAGAGTCCTGTGTCCAAAGATGTATGCGATTGGGCCGATATGTTTCCTCTAATGTCCCCAAAAGTGATTTCTGGAGGCAGCAAGTAGAGGCAGGAGGGTGGTTTTGTTGTTGTTGTTGTGATGTAGAGGATGAAGCAGCCTCTGAGAGCCACACCCTAAATCCTCCAACCTGAGGGCTCAGCCAGGCCAGCTCCTCAGGCCGCGCGTGCTCAGGACTGAGCTCCTGGTAACCTCACAGGTGCAGCCAGGAAACCCGCAAAAGGAGCAGTGTGAACCCGACGCTGGCAGGACTCGGCCTGGTGTCGCTGGTGCTGCCGCCGTGTGATCATAGGTACTGGTGCTCTGAGACCACAGCGTGAGCTCCCAGATAAGGACACAGGTCCGGTGAGGTGCTTGACGGCGTTCCTTCTGACTTCACCAAGACAGGCGCTGCAGACAGGACCCACGTGGCTCCTCGCAGAGCTGTGTCGTACAACAGGCACTCTGGTCAGGGCCTGCCCTGTCAACAGCAAACCTGACCTGTTTCTGGGGACTCCAAGAGCCCGAGATGCCCACTGGGGTCCACTCCTGCTGGGAATAAGACCATCTGCTGTTAGCAACAGGACACCTTTTAACAGGGGCTTCCCCACCGAGGAACCGCGGCCTCTGGGGTGCGGGTGGTGGCCTCTGCGCTGACCGGTAAACCTGCAGCTGGCAGACCCTTCAGGCCTTCCAAAGGCCCTTGCCAACTGGGCCCTCAGCTCAGTGGGAGGCCCAGGATGGCTGTAGCTCCTGATCCCATGGTCTCATTCTGTCCCCTCCACCCAGCATGTCTCCTGGCTCATAATTGGCCACAACCACGTGGGCAGAAAGGGATGGATGAATGTGGTCATACCGCCCTGGAGGGGTCTGCCTGGCCTCAGTAGGGCTGGGAATGACTTTGGTGATTCCCAAGGCCCCTTCGTGGCAGATGTCATCAGGCCAGAAGGACTGCCCACGTCAGGTGTCAGAAGGTGGGGTCAGGGCAAAACCTGCAGGGGTGAAAAGAGCAGGGCAGGAGTGGGCACGAGGAGGTTTGTCAGGCGGTCGGTGGTCAGTCAGGCAGAGCAGGGGGACAGTGAGGCTGTTGCTAGGAGACAGGTACCCGAGATCCTGGAGCAGCCCAGGCCCCAGCCTAGAGCCCAAGTCCTGCTCCTCCAGGCAGAAGTGGTGTCCCTGCCCATCCTAGAGCCCTCGTCTCAGCATGCTGGGCAGTACCACTACGCCATAAGGGCAGGGAGCTGCTATTCCCTCTAAGCTCCCATGGCTCCTCGCCCCAAGCTGTTGGGACCAGTGCCAAGGCCCCCAGCCAGGGTCTTGCCCATGGCTGTGACTCCATCCAGGGGAGGCATCCTCCTCAATATCTCCATTGGCTTCAGATCCCAACCATCCACATGAGAAGGGCAATGCGGACAGAGTCAGTGCCCCGGCACCCCAGCTCCTCCCAGGGACCCGGGGCAAACCCTGAATGATGTGCCATTCTTCCGACAGCGGCTAGAGGCATGCTTCCACACTGCAGCATTGGGGCTAGAAACTCAAGAATACAGATCTTTCAACGTTTGCCTCTTGCGAAGACCATTTGTTACAACTATACGATAGAATGTCCGAGCCCCACAAGCAAAGAGATTCACGGAAACTCTGATTCCTGCAAAATTTCGTGTTGTGTCCAACACCAGAGTTCCAGGCTGGCAGTATTTTGATGATAAATTCCCAGCCCTCTTTGCTGAAAGAAAGAACAGATTCTTCCCATCTATTAAATCAAATCAGAGATGAGATGTCACCCAGCCGAACAGAGGGCACGTCAGTGTGAAAGTCCAGATTCAAAGGCAGGTCTGTCAAGATCAAACTTTTAATTAATGCCCGACATTCTGCCTCCTCATATCATCCCTACAATGCAGTTCTTCCTCTTCTTCTTCTCATGTTGAGGGTAAAGAAGCGGGGGCTTGGAGAGGTTAATGAAAGTCCAGACGGACAGTTATTGTGCGACATGCAAGTGGCTCCAGTCCTGCCTGAGTCCTCCAGTCCTGCTCCCAGCTCCTCTGCACTGCACAGACCATGGAGAATTTACCAAATAACCTTGTTTTATATATTCCTTTGACGACTCTGCTTAGTGGGAACAGCCGCACTTTGAGAAGGCTTACAAAAATGTGTCGGTTACATCCTGGACAAATTCTGGGAGGATCGCTCAGAAGGGCACCATGCCGCAGCGCCAGCACAAAAGCCGGGATGCGGATGCCGCAAGGAGTCTGAAGACCGTGGCAGGCTGTTCTCTTCACAAGGCAGGCCCTGGGACCCCACTGCATTTGGTGTGTCTCCAAGGAAATCACAAGGAACACACTCAACCACACCATCTAATTGAGCATTTCTTCACTGCTTTTGGGGCGTGAAGCACAGTGCCTCGCGCTGGAGACGAGCACGTGTGCAAGCCCTGTCGCTGCCACCAGGGACTCGCCCAGCAATCACAGACGCAGATCCAGAAGTGGGTCTAACAAAAGCATCATGTGTCTCGCCTGCCTGCTGCAGGAACACGGGGCTCTGGGAGCAGGAGAAAATGGCTCAGTCACTCAGGGTGGGACATGACCTCCCAGGGGGATGGCCAGGTGACCAGACTTGTGAGTGGACAAGGGGCAGGCAGAGCACTGGAAGAAGAAGCATTGTGGGCAAGGCACAGAGGTGTGAGTGATGAGGGCACGAGGCATGCGGATTGGCTTGGTGAAAGACGAGGACCTAGGAAGCACATGGTCCTTCTGCCAGGCTGTCTACGGGAGGGAGGGCTGTGTGCTGAGGACATGGGACGAGGTTGCAGACCCACTCACTGGCCCTGGGATGCTGCCACCACAGAGGGACATGGGTGACACCCCAGGTGGGCTGTGGGCAAGCAGAGGCGTGTTCTGGGGAGTTGAGACTTCTTTGCATAAGCCAAATGTGAATGTTCCAGAAAAAACCCATGAGCCTGGGTGATCACTCCTAGGAGAGTGATGTTGGTGGCGGAGCTTTCTGGCCTGGGCTGGAAATGTCACACCCAGGGAATCTCGGGTTCCTGATGTCCAGCCTGGCATCATTGCCTCTCACGTTGACAAAACCTGGGGACACTCCTCAGGGACATGGCACTTGCTTTCCCAATGAGGATAGACCTCGTTATGGGTTTAATTGTGTCCCCCCAAAATTCATAAGTTGGAGTCCTAGCCCCCAGAACCTCAGAATGGACCTTGTTTGGAAATAGGGTCCTTGCAGATGTAATTAGTTAGGATGAGGTCGTGAGGGTGGGTCCTAATCCAGTATGACTGGTGTCCTTATAAAAGGGGAAATTTGGACCCAGACACACACACAGGGAGAGAACACCATGGAAGATGAAGGCAGATTGTGGGGTGTTGTATCTACAAGCCAAGGAACGCTACAGATGCCAGCAAACCCCCAGGCCCCTGGGGAGAGGACTGGACCAGATTCTCCCTCACAGCCTGGGGAAGAGCCAGCCCTGCTGAGGCCCGATCTCAGACTTCTGGCCTCCAGATTATGACACAGTACATTTCTGTTGTTTAGGCGCCGCACTTTGAGGTATTGTCACAGCAGCCCTGGAGGCTAACCCAGGCGCCCCAGAGCACAGGCTTCCATGGCCAGGCCCGTATTCTTGAGTCCTGGCTGAGTCCATAACCTGTGGGGTCTGCACTAACTCTGGCAGGTGGGACACTCGTGATGGAGGGGAGTGTGGCTGGAATCCACAGATGTCAACGTCTGTGTGACCTGGGCAAGGGGCCTGCCCTCACAGCTGGGTTCTCTCTCTGTGAAGTGTGAGTAAGAGGAGCACATATTGCAGAGAGCTCAGTGAGCGGCGCACGAGAAAACACTGCTCGCTGCACAGCAGTGGCTGCGATTATCAGTTACCTCCAATGCCACTCTGCTGACTGTGCCGACGAGCCCACGAGGAACGGCCGCCAGGGCCAGCAGTGCACCTGGCCTGGAGTGGACGTTGACGAGGAGTGAAGGTCATTCCCTGTCCTGTGGTGGAGCTCAGGGGACTGTGAATTGAGCTGCATTTGTGAGGGCGGGAATAGAACACCAACACCTCTTAGATGGGCCTTCCACAGCCCAGAGCCAGGTAATGGAGCCCCTAAAACACGGCCTTGGAGATACGTCAGAGGTCAGATGCACAGATGGGATGGCCAGCCAGGGACCAAAGACCACAGCATCACATGCAAACCTGCATCAACCTTGTGATGTCGGCAGGGCAGAGGAAAGCAGTGACTCTGTCTGTAATGCGATGAGAGAGATTCCCATCACCACACTCCTGAGAGCTTCCATTAGGGACGCGGGATCGTTTTGCATTTGCTTCCCCGGTTAATGCCATCCTTCCCTTCAGGCGGCGTCCGTCCTCGCATGCCCCACCTGGGATAATGAATAATTTTGAAAAGCACATCAAGGAAATAGGCACTCAGGAATCATTTCACGTCCAGGAAAATATTTCTGAAACACGTCTGGGAAGACGCGGCCGGCGGGCCTCAGCTCTGAGGGACCTTGACAATAAATAACCATGTGCTCCAGAGGAGGTGCAGCGTGGCAGGGAACCCCGCGCCAACTGTGGGTTCCCTGGAGTCTGCTGGGAGCTGCCTCTGGACCTCACACCTAGGGGAGCCCTTGGTCAAGGAGGAGGAGGAGCAGAGACAGAGCAACGAGTCAGGAATCAGGGCAGTGGGGACCACAGGACACCCACTTGGCTCTGAGCCCTCCAGGCTCACCATTTCCCTCGGAGTCACAGGCCGCGTCCCTCCTGTGACTGAGGAGACCCAGGGTCCTGGCCCCTCGCCGTCCTCTGAGTGCTGCCCATTCACACACTGTGCTCCGGCCTCACTGGCCTCCTCGTAGCTGTCTCTGGAACATTCTAGATGCTCCCACCTTAGGGCCTCTGCACAGCTGAACCCTGGGCCTAGAATGCTTTTTTCTCAGATGTGCACAGGGCTCCTTCACCTCCCTCCAGGATTTGCTCGCAAGCACCCTTTCCAGGAGGCTGCCCTGACCTCCAGGGGCATCCTGCATCTGGCCTGCCCGTGTGATGGCCCCAGACCCTCCCTCACCTGGGTTAGTTATTAAATTTCCTAAACAGGTAACATCTTTGAACACACCACCTAATTTGCTTATTTAGTAGGGTTCATTCTTTGTTACTCTCTGTCCCTCCCCCAGCAGGTGAGCCCCAGGCGGCAGGGGCCTCGTATCCCCCTGCAGGCACCAGCAGACCTGTGCTGAGGGGGGACACGTGCGCCCCTCACAGGCCCTTCCACGTCAGTGATCCTGGCTGAGCCGCACAACCGCGTGGCAGGGTCCGTGCGTGACGGTGAATGATCCGCGGGGCTCAGGAGCCACGCAGGCTGCCCTGGCGCCCGAGGGCCTCACACAGGCCCTGGGTAACGCCTGCTGGATGGAATTAGAACACAAATCGGACCTACCCTCTGACCACAATTCTCTGACGCTAACCTGGTGTCCTACAGTTCGGTTCTGACGCTGACCACCGAGTTAGTGCAGAGCCCACAGGTGAAGGACTCAGTCCCTGGGATGGCCCCGCTTCAGTCGCCAGCCACAGGTGGGGTCCCAGGCCGCCCACACCTCTGCTTTCCTTGGCTCCCTTCAGTTTTGATAATTCGCCAGAATCACTCACAGAGCTCAGGCGTGTGCTCGACTGAAGACAGCAGTTTATTATAACGGGTACAACTCAGGAACAGCCAGACGGAAGAGACGCACAGGGTAGGTCCGAAGGGTCCAGAGCACAGGAGCCCCTGTCAGGGAGTCAAGATGCCTCCCTCCTGGTCCACCGATGTGCTCACCAGCCAGGAAGCTCCCCCAGCCCTGCGTCGTCCAGAGAGTTTATCAGGGTGCCTTACGCAGGCCTGATTAAGTCACTGGAACTCCGTCTCCAGCCCTCTCCCCTTCCTGAGGGTAGGAGGTGAGGCTGATGCTCCCAGCCCTCTAATCACTTGGCTGGTGGGCCAGCCCATCCCTTGAAACTATCTAAGGGCCACCCTGAGTCACCTCCTTAGCGTAAACTCAGGTGTAGCCAGGTAGGGCGCCTGAACAAAGACGCTGCCGTCACTCAGGAAATTCCAGAGGACTTGAAGCTCTGTGCCAGTAACTGGGACCAAGACCAGACCTGCTCTTTGTTATTTCACAGGACCACTCTTGCTGCACACCGCACTGCTAACGGGCCCTCGGAGCTGGCAGCGTGTGGCCCCGAGTGGTCACTGACGGTTGGTGGGCAAAGCAGAAATGCCGGCCAGGCTGCCCTCCGCCCAGAAGCACACCCAAGGGCAGGGAGGGAGAGAGTGTGAGTTTAAACAAAGCCCAAGTCACTCAGCGGCCCTGCTTACAAGGGGCTGCCCAGCCTGGGATCCACCACGGGCCAACCATCGGCGGGGTCCCCAGATGGTGGCCGAGGCCCGGGCAGATGCAAATGCTGTGGGAGGCGGGCCAGGGCTGCTGCACGTCTCCGTCACTGTGACTGCTGCCTCCTTGCCCATTGCCCACGCTGGGGAGCGCACCATCGCCTGCAGGGTGGAGGCCGGGGGCACTTGCCAGAGGCATCTGCCTTGGGCATTTTCTGCTGAACATTTTTATGAACACGTTGGATGAAGAGGCAGGAGGCCTGGTTATCAAATTTATAGGAACTGCAAAACTGGGAGGCAGAGCTAATAAGTTCATGGCAGAATCAAGATGTTTAAATATTTCAACAGGACAAAATGATCAGGATCACATTTAAGTCCTAGAATTGCAAGAATTGCAGTTCTTTTGAGGCGTTTCAAGATCGTCTTGTCCGAACCACGTGTCTTACCAAAATTAAGGTCCAGGGAGTTTCCGTGATTTGCTCAAGGTTTTACAGCAAGCCATCCACACCTGGAGGCTCAGAAGCACCTTCAGCCCCACATATCCACACTTGGCCTCTTCTCCAGAACCAGGTGCTCACTCAGAAATCAGCATTTCCTTTAGATAAGATAGAATCCCCATGGCTACAGTCTTCCTGGAGTCTCAACCTGAGTTGGCGTTTGTTTCTCTTCCCGTCTCACATTGAGCAAGGTCAGACTGGATGTCTTCTCTTCCTGCAGTCTGTCAAATGACGGCGTTATGAGGGAAGGAGGGAAACAGGGAAGGAGAGAAGGAAGGAGGAAAGGAGGGAGGGAAGGAGAGATGGAGCAGAGAGGGCGGGAGGAAGGAAGGAAAGAGGGATGTAAGGAGGGAAGGAGAGAAAGAAGGATGGAGGGAAGAAGGAAAGGAGGAAAGGAGGGAGGGGGAGAGGGAGAGGGAGCACTCTGAGTGAGGAGTTGCGCTGAGGGATTAACTTGGACTATCTGGTTGAATCCTCACATCAACCCCGTGGTTGCCCCACATGAGGACACTGAGGTGTACAGAACTCAGCATATTTGCCCAAATTGAGGTTTGGACCTTAATCCATCCAGCTCCACAGTCTGAGCTTCCCCCTACCTGGGTGATGCCATGACACTTGTACGTTGACACCTGAGTCAGTGGGTGGGTGCCTCAGACCTGCCCGGTGTGCACCCCTACAAAAACCACGCAGTCTTCTGAAGCTCCGTCTCTCTCTTTCTCTCTCTCTCTCTCTCTCTTGCTCTCTCTCTCCCTCTCTCATAGATAGAACAATAGAAAGCCACTTACCTTTGAACTGTCACAGGCTGTAATTTCTTTGCCAGGGCGACTGTTCTGACCTCAGGATGGCTCCACTGAGAGACTCGGGAGGTGGGAAGAGGCATGTCTGCGTGTCTGACTGGCCTCAAGGCTCACGGCAGGCGTGCCAAGTCCAGTGGCCTGAGTCCTCTCAGACCAGATAAACTAATTACATTTTGTCATCCATAAAAGGAAAATAACGACTGGACTTGCGTGTTTAGAATCTGGTCTCGTGCGTTTTAACAGATAATCTGATGCCCTCGGCACGAGGGCTGCAGACTTACCCACAGGGACAGACGTGTGTGCACACGTGCCCACGTGATTAGCGCGTTGCCTGGACATGCTCAATAGCCTTCCGAGGGCTGAGGCGAGGGGCAGAAGGGGGAGAGGAGCCCCTGTGTCCAGGGAGCGGTCACCGTAATGTCTCCAAAAGGGTGGTGGACAGAGGCAGGGAGCATGCTGCCTCTCGGAAGGAAGAGACCCCAGGGCTGTGGCCCCGGACTGGGGGACCCTGGCCCTGGGAGAAAGACTGGACAAGACCAAGCCCCTTTTCACCTGGAAAATTGACCTGGAAAATTCCCAAGACGGTGCATCGCCCAGGCGAGGCGCGGGCCATGCAGTGAAACCATTTCCTGACGAGAGACCTTTCCCCTCGACAGCCAGCAAGGCTTGTGGGACCCCAAGTAGTGTGCCCTCAGGGACACTGCCTCTCACCCTTGTACAATTTTGACTTGAGCTAGTTTTATTAAAAGTATTAAAATTTACTTTTTGTTAAGGGTACCAAATTCATTCACCCATAAGAATATTAAAAATATATTTAGCAAGTTTGCATTTGCTTTCAACCAGTTCTAATTGAACTGATGGCT
Organism: Diceros bicornis minor; assembly: GCF_020826845.1. Classification (NCBI taxonomy): domain Eukaryota; kingdom Metazoa; phylum Chordata; class Mammalia; order Perissodactyla; family Rhinocerotidae; genus Diceros; species Diceros bicornis. The sequence goes on along the minus strand of NC_080745.1, from coordinate 93,203,997 downwards.
TCGCGGTCTGGAAGGTGTCCAGTGGTTTTGAATAAAATATTTTGTTGAATAAGCTATAATACGCCATCATCGCTGAGCTCACACATTCCTATTAATCTTATTTCAAGTTACAACAATACAAGTCCTGTTTCCACACTTCTATTTTTAACTAATGAAAATTGATTACAAAGAAATCCTAATTATACCTTTTGGAATATGATACAATTGCAAATTCACAGTTAATTTTCTTTTTTCGAAATTCCACATAATCGCATGAGAAGCAAAGAGTGTAAGTTCTCTTCAAATAGTTGGTCTATAAATAAGATTCCCTAGTGGGCTGAGCAAACATTTTTTTTCCTTTGCCCATTTTGTGTTAGGTTGGATTAATCCATGTGACAACCCCGGTGAGTGAAAACCCTTGTTTAACATAGAACATTGTATATTCTCAGCACATCGTAAAAGTGGTAACTAACGTATTTCCACAGTAAGCTGGACAGACGTGATGGGAAAGCCATGCGCCTGGTGGGCATCGGGAGGCAGGGACTGGCCTGGTCCTGGCCACTAAGTGATAGTACAACCTTGAGTGGTCCCGTCTCCTCCTCCCTGCGTACAGGAGTTGTGCAGACTTGCCCAATAATCCGGGGGGGGGGCGGGGCTGCCCTGGGCATTGCAGGGGTTTAGCAGCACCCCCGGCCTCTACTCCTGTGTGCCAGGACACCTCCCCAGTGGTGGCAAGCACAGATGTCTCCAGACAATGCCAACGTCCCCCAGGAGCTGTCACCCAGGATGAGGGCACCGTGCTAGACGTATGTCAGAAAGCCCAGACGTGGATGGTGTGAGCGAGTTTGTGCCCCACGCCTGGGGTGAGGCTCCTTTTGCAAAGAGCGGGGAATGTGCTTTTTAAATGCACATTCCCTGCTGTTGCCAGACCCCCTGGCACTTAGGGTGTCCGTATGCAGAAGGCACTGAGTCACGTGCTTTTTGGTGCCCTTCTCTTTACGATTGTCAGCCTCGGTTGCCCTAAGTGCCCTCAGAAAGCGAAGGCTCTCTAAGACCCGTGGTCTACTGATGGAATTGCTGAGAGAACGGGTTTGCACCTGCCCTTGTTGGAGTCAGTGGGCGCAGGACCTGAAGATGGAGAAGTGTGGGGCGGGGCCAGCCCGGGAGGAGGCCCAGAAGAGGGGTCCGTGGGGGCAGAGCCAGGCTGCTCTCCACGGCCGGTGTAGGTGAGATCTGTGCATCATGGCTGAGAACAGGCTGCATGGGAGGGGACAGGAGTGGGGGCTGTGTGGACCTGCTCCCAGGCAGGGCCAGGTCAAGGGGGCACATGAGAGTAACTGTTGGCATTTGGCCAAACATCTTCTTCCAGCAGCAAATGTCGAGGGGTTTTAGAAGGATGTTTCCAGATGCTTCTAGAATAAAGTGTAGAATCATGAAGAGATCTATCAAATGGCCGGTTAAATAACATAATGCAAGGCGTGGAGTTGGCGCTAAATAAGAGTGGGCCTCTCCCTCCCTCCCACCGCCCAGTCTGGTGAGGCCAGCTTGTGGCTCCCTCCCCCCGTGCCCACACTGGGCCTGCCTCATGCCCGTTCCCCTTGTGTCCTGGGCCTTGGCTGTGGCCACCCTTGTGCTGGGGGAGGGAATATATCCGGGGCTGCCGGTGGTCCAGCTCTCTACCATTCCCTGTGTAGACAGCCCAGGGCAGGGTCCCAGTGTCTCCCATTGTCACTGAAATCTCCCTTTTGGGTTAGACCTCACGACAACATTTTCCATACCCTGAGTGTTGATAGAATAGTTCTTCCTGTAACTGTCTTCCACAATTTGTCCAAAATGAAGGCCTTTCTGAAAAAATAGAAGGAGGTGTGAGCTCCAATGATTTGCTCAAATGGGAAGGCTCGCTCCATTGCCTCCCTGAGGACTGTCTCTAGGCATTGAATGCTGACTCTCCGCTTGTTTCCCCATCGGCCCTGGTGGCAGCTTGGGCGCATTCGGCCCACATGTGTACCCCCCCCCCGGCTGGTGCCCACTCAGTTAGGGCTTCAGTCTCAACTCTCCCTCCCAAATGCAACAAAGCAGTTTGCATTCCAAGAGCAAAAATCTCTGCTTTCACCATCACTGGGCTGACTGCATGGGGCTTTAAAAAGTTTTCAAAGAATGTTTGCTTTCTAGTTCCCTGGAGGGTTTTTAAAGGTTGCAATGAAAAGCAGTTGGGTCTCCAGGGCGCAGTTAACTCTCTGTGTCTTGTGCCTTGTGCCTTGAAGGACGGAAGGCCGCGTGAGTCCCCGCATGAGTCCTGGGCCAGAGGAGGCGGAGACAGAGGACAAAGTCAGCAAGACACCGCCGCCCCAGATCCTCCTGCCCCTGGAGGAGAGGGTGACCCACTTCCGAGACATGCTACTGGAGAGAGGGGTAAGGACCTGCACGCAAATAGTGGCCCCTCAGAAGCCAGAACTGAGTAATCGTCCCCGAAGCCCGAGCGACACTTCTCCTTCCTCACTGAGCTTGTGGGATCAGGCTGAGGGAAATTCAGGTGCCAAATGATGTGAGGCCAAAGCAACATGAACAGGAGCCCCTGCCTCTTGTCTTAACGGAGAAAGGGGAGTCTTGCAGGGTGTGGTGGCATCTCGGGCAGCTTCCTTCACCTCTGAGAGTAAACAGGTGCGGGTCTCCTGGAAGGGGCAGTGTGCAGATGGGTACGGGAAGCATCCGGCAGTCACGATAAGATGCCTGCTGGACCCCGGCCACGATTCAGGGTCCGTGCATCCCAGAGGGATGTCCCTATGCTTTTCTTACTCAGGAAGGGACTTTCACACCTGTGAATTAGTCCAACTCTTTTTAATAAAATTAGGATGTCTTAATTGTAGTTCTGAATCTCATTTTGGATTTAGGGGGAAAAGAACATTTTATAATCAAATCTCCTTCCAGTGACTTTTATTTCCTGCTTTAACTTTTGGGTATAAAATGAGCCAGATACGATAGCTTAGCCCGGTTGGGTTTCTTCACAAAATGAGACTGAACGCAGGAGGCAGTAATGGGAACCTATGTGTCATGATGATTATAATGAACCCTGTAAGGTCCTTGGGAATTCAAAAGCCAATTCCCTCTGCAGTCAGCACCCACCCCTGACTGCCTCCTGGGCCCGCCTCTCAACAGCAGGTGCAGCTGGGATTGAGGTTCAGGTGGAGGGAAGAGAGAAAGTACGGGGGCTGCGTGTGGAGACTCCATCCTCCGCCAGAGCAGATGGTCTGGGCAGGGACCCTCAGAGTCAGGGCTGGAGCACTGGCACCCGGGCAGGGTGAGGCCATGGGAATACAGGGAAAACTGAGACGGTCCCAGCTCTTGAGAATTATCAGAGGGAGGAGCTGATCCCAGCTCCCCTCCCAGGGAGACGCCTCTTCCTTTGTACTATGGATTTTAATACACGCATCGCTTTATCTGTCTAGTCACTCATTCAAAAATAAAATACAGCCCTTGCCCACAAGAGACTGGAAGGAAAAGCAGACTTGTGAACTCAAAACTACGATGCAATATGTTAAGCCTAAATTAGCATTTATGCCAAGTAACACAGAAGCGCAAAACAGGGAATGCCCTGAACATACACAGGCACACGGGAACAGTCCCTGCTAGAGATGGATGACGTGCTTTTCAAAAAACCCATGATTTTAAAAATTGTGTTTATTAGGCTAAAATTGTATTTTGAAAAGGACTGTAGTCGCATCTACCCCATACAAATTTCTTGTTTTTCAAGCCATAGGGATGATTGGATTAAACTAATCCTGTAATTTGGAATGGCCCTTGAATCAGCAGGCCTCTCCTCCGTGCTGTATGTGCTCCGCCAGGCCCCTGGGACTGCACCATGGACCGCAAAGGGACGGGGAGGGCAGCTGAGCCCAGCGCCAGGCCAGGCTCTCCCCTTGCCATTTGCTCTGCCCCCAGCTAGTTCCATCCTCCCTCTGCTCGGCTCCTCCCACTTCAACAGCAGACAGACATGCCAATCAAACCCGCTTACCCACTGGGTGTGCTGAGTACCACAGCAGAGAGAGAAGGAACCAGGGAGCATGAGGGTGGGTGTGTGCTCCCTGCTCCTCTGGCCTCTCCTGCCCCTCGAGTTCCTACAGCAGAGAAATGGGTCTGGTCCCTGCACGCCCTTTCTCCAGGCGGCCCGAGAGGGTGCCTTTAGAGCCATCACTGCCACCCAACTGGGTTGCTCGTTCTGTGGCCGTCAGACTGTCCTCGTGGAGGCTTGTACCCAATGTCACCACTGGTCACCACCTCTGGTGGCCTCCCTGCACTGTCTCACCCGCCCCCTGCCCCTCCTTCCACTCTTGTCACAGGGTCCCTTGGTCCCCTCCTGCTGCCCTCTCCTTGCTGACTGCTCTGTGTCTCTGTCAGAGTTACTGTGCGAGGCCACAGATCCTGGAGGGTCGGACTCCCTGAGGCTCCTTTGGATTCAAGCCCTGGCGAGTGGTAGCACTCAACGATCCCCAGATTCCCTCGGTGTCTCTGTAGATGCTGCCCCGGGACCCGGCTCTGGTCTTGCCGCATGTGCCCCCTGAGCCGGCCCAGTGCTGACCCCAGAGCCAGCCCCTGGAGCCTGAGAAGGGTTTATCTTCTGCAGCAGCTGCAGTTTCCTTCTCCTCTCCCTCCGCTCACGGTGCCCAGAGCACCCACAGGACGGGGCTCGGGGCATTGCCCATGTGAAGGTGACAAAACAGAGTCTTCTCCCCACAAAGTCGCCAAGACTAGGATCCCTCTCCTCTGGAAACCTGTGAGCTGGAAGCCCCTGAGTTTTGTCGCCGTGTTCTGTTAGCTGTCAGTCAACACACAAGAGGTTCTCCACCCTTAGCGAGCGCCCCTCTTCTGATTGCAAAGATGATGCCAAAATATGTGTAATTCCAAGTGTCTGCATAGACCTGGCCAGGCTGTTCCGGTTGAATTCCCTAGCAGGACACGCGACCTGTCTCAGGGAGACGTGAGGGCATTATAAACATTTGAGAAAGATAAGCAAGTGTTCTTTCCATCTTATTCATGTCTGAGTTTTCCATCTCCCTGTTTTGGAAACCCACCATGCCCACTTTACCAACACAGCATTAAACAAACCTGGGTGGGAAGTGAGGGCTGCCCGGGAGACCCCCTTTCCCTCTCAAGGCTGCTGGCAGGCTCCATTTACGTGGTCTCTTGAGTCATCCCAGTGGCCTTGGGTTTACTAATGAGATTCTCGGTGCCTTCTTGCCTCGTTGAGGAGGGTGATCCTTTCAGCCTAAGATTCTTAGGTTCTTATATATGAGAATCTTCTAAACATGAGAATTGGCAAGAACAACATGGAAATATAAAGCACCACCCCCAGTGCTCTGAGTTCCCCCGGGAGAGAGAGACTGGAATGCAGCCTAACCTCCTTCTTATGAGGATTTCAGAAGAAACCCGCACACAGCTCGTGAACAGAAATGACCACTCTGAATTTACTGCTGGTATTATACAGTGATGCCACCATTTGTGACTTCTTGACTTTATAAAATATGCCAGCAGATTTCATATGTTACTCACGCTCATGAGAATTTGATAGCTCAGCCCATAAGATTTCTAGTTGCTTAAAAATGAGGCCCAGAAAGGTCACTTTTTTCATGGACTGAGAGATTAATAAGATTTTTTATTGCATTTGTTCAATGCTTCAGTTCAGAAATTCATGTACTTACAGAGTGATGAAGCTGGGTCCTGTGGATTTCCACTTGTTTACAAAGGGCACAGTTTGGGGTATTCTGTGGGGATTATGGATTGGGAAGGGGCCTTCAGCTTTATGGCTTTGGAGGATGTAAGTGATGGTTCAGGGAAGGTTTGGTTCTGGGTTTTTAGTCGTCAAACCACAATGGAGCTTTCTGTTAAACCTCAGTCTATAAAGGGGCCATTTTAATTGAAGGGTAGATTATTAATTGAATCCTGCCTATTTAGGTAAATGCATTAGAGACATTTATTGAGAACTTCCTCCTGTAAGTATCCCTCAGAAGTAGGTACGGCTTTCCCAGGGGCCAGGAGAGAAAGGACATTTCCAGGACCCTAGATTTTACTCCGGGAACTCTGGGGGCTGCATCTGCCATCCTCTCAGAGGTCCCTCTGTGGGTGACCTTGGCCAGCCTCCCGGCGGTGGGCAGCCTCAGGGAGATGGGCTGACACTGTCATAGCTACGCAGGTGAGGCCGCTGGAGTTTGGACCCAAGTCTGTGTCTGAATGAGGAACTCACAGACCGCATGCTCACACTGGCTGGGCCACAGTGGTCGCTACCTGCGCTGAGACAGGTGTGGATCATGAGGTCGTCAGTATAAAGTGAGTACAAAGGAAGTGGAGGCTCCTTACTACAGGTCTTCCTGCTAACGGGGCGGTGTGGGGGGGTGCCTTCTCCCAAGCAGCAGGAGGGGCAGCCTCGTTCCCCCACTTCTGAGGCCCCCCTCTCTGGTAAGTGATGCCTGGTGCCCCTTTCCCTCAGATGCGTAAACAACAGGCTGTAGCAGGCACCTGGGCCAGGACACATGCTGGGAGGGCTCTGTCGTGCTCATGGGCAGGGAGCACGTCCCAGGAGAGATGGCCCTGGAGACGAGGCTCGGAGCTCTGTGCTCCAGTCCCGGCCACCCACGGTGTCGACTCCGTGCAGTGAATCTGCGCTCCCGGGGAAGCTTATCTGCTTCCTGTTCCTATGGCAACTCTTCAAAGTCTCACAAGGCGCATAGTAATACCGCTAATAACATAAAATTATGCTATAAAAGGAATGCATGCTTATTATAGAAAATTTGCAAAATACAAAGAGTATAAATAAGAAAAAAAATCACCTGAAATCCTACCCTAAAAGACAATTGTCATCAATGAAGTACATTTCCTTCCAGTCTTTTCTTTAAAAAATAGATTTTTAAAAAAATATCAAGAATAAACATTTTTATCTTGTAGTGCAACCAAGATTGAACTGTAATTGAACGTGGCTGAACCAATTTTTTTTCTAATATAGTCAATTTCATAAGGTTCAACCTAATTTATAAATTTGTATACTGTTTTCTCTTTTTAAGCATTTTTTTTAAGTATTAGTATAAACTTTTGGAAAACATGTTTAATGAGGGCACAATATTCAATTCATTGTCAGTTCAAAGATCCTACATTTCCATTCACTTAGTGTCTTTCCCAATTTTGCTATTTTAAATAATATTCTGGTGATCATATTCATGCATGAGCTTTTGTTTGTGTGTGTGTGGGCTATCAACATTGGACCTATATTACCAAATTGTTTTTTAAAAAGTCGCTTTTATACAATGTATTCTCCCAGTAGCAATGTTTGACAGTTCCTGGAAATTGGTTTTGCCCATAGTTCCACCAGCATTGAATAGTAAGAGGGATAAATATTTGCAACTTATTATTTTTTGAATCTGGTTGTTCTTTTCCTTGGATTTATGTTTTCTCTTGGCTTCTATGCTGTGGTTCCTCTTTTCTGAATTGACTGTCACGGCCTTTGGCAATTCAGCTCTTCGGATGCTGTTAGAGTGCCCCCGGAATCAGTGTTAGATCACCTTCTAATCATCAGGATGGCCTTGGGGGGAATAGTGGACCACCCACTCTAATTCTTAGAATGGGATTATAACTATCCCTAATGTGAAAATAACCCTCAAAAGTAAGCTAAATCAGCTGAGGGTGTTGTGCAATGACAGTATAAACTTTTATTTATCCACCAAAATAGAAAAAAAAACTGCAATGGGTGAAATCTGATGAGCACTGGGAGAGGGGGGGTGGGAGTCGGGGGTCCCCAAGTTCGGGGGAAGCAGCAGGCCCCATGCTCACTCGGGATTCATCTGCGGGTCACCCGGCCTCATGGGAACTCTCCATGTGCTGACCACTCCCCCCCAAGTGGTGGGGACTAAACATCTCCAAGGGCAGGTCTCAGTCACGAAGAGGTGGGGACCAGCAGGTAGACCCCCGTGTCCCCGTCCTTGGTGGGACAAATCTCAGGCAGGTTCTCATGACCCATCCAAGGTCCCCTGGCGGGACTGCACCCAGTGGCCCACTGTGGTCACCTGCTCATTTATGCATGGTCGGTGGCTTTTCTCTTTCCACATGTTAGTTCTCAGTACGCCTGGAATCACCTCCCAAATGCACCGCCTGTGTCCAAGCCCCTGTCTCGGGGCTGCTTGTGGGCGATGCTGGGTGATGACACTGCCTCACAGTCAAGGGTGAGGTGCCGTGTCCACCTCAAGCCGCCTTTAATTGTCAGGAACTCCAGAGCCAGAAATAAAAGACACAGCCATGCGTTTCAGGAAATTGGTAAAGAGGATAATGGCGTAAGTGCTAATTACAAAGAACAAGACATTTGTTATCAGCCTGAGGCTGCAGGCAGAGTGAAGGGCGGGCGGAGAGGAAGGCAGAGGAAGGACATGTAACAGGGAGAGGGGTGGCCAGGCAGCTTCTCAAAACTGAAACCCGTCCACGTGGAATTGGGATCCTCAGGGCTCGTGGGAGATGGCTGTGGGGTCCTGAGGAGAGGGTCTCGGAAGGAGTCAGTGCGCGAGTGGGTGAGCTGTGGATGGAGGAGGAAGTTTTGGGACATGTGGGGGCTGGAGATGGAGAAGCCAGCAGGCAGACTGGACAGAGTCATAGACAAGGGACCACGGCCCAATTCTCCAGCCCCTGTCCGCTGGAAGCAGAGGGCAGTGGGCTCAGGCTGGAGGGAGATTCGTGAACCTTCTTCAGGGGCCACTGGTCCTCCTGCATGGCTCATGTTCACCTACCCAGTGGTCTTGCTGCCCCTTCAGAGCGCCACACCTGCTTCCCTGCCGCCCCCACCCAGGTGAGGACGGCCTCTGCTCCCTGGCTGAGGCCTTGGGTGAATTTCTCTGAGGCCACGGGAGACCAGGGGGCACCAAGGATGGCAGGAAGGGGAGAGAGGGCGCCCTGGCCAATGGGCCAACTGGTCTGCAGCACATGCTGGGGGCATGTCAGTGACCAGGGACGGGACGGGTTCCCAGTGCCCAGCCCAGCCCCGCTCCTTTCAGCTGCGAGAGTCTCTCTCGGGCAGCCAAGAGCTCAGACCGCTCCTCACACACCTTTGAGAAGTCTTTCTGTCTGTCTTTATCTTTCTTTGTGTCCCTAACATAACACAACATAATATAACATAACTCGATGTCCCATAGGAGCTTCATTTACTTGTTTACGTTTAAGCATTCTGTGGAGGTGTCCTATCCCCGGGGACACAGACTGAAGAGAAGAACGAATTGAGAACAGAGACGGTGATCGCATTTCAAGGTCTGGCTTTCTTGTCATCGAGAGATGAGCGTGATTGTAACAGATTGCTCCCTTCTGCAGGACATCTACAGTCACAAAAACCAGAAGGAAAAGTGGCCTCTAGTGATGAACAGTCCATGCTCTGGGTTCCAGATCACTATTTACAAATGCCAAGGCAGTAAAGAGTAAACACAGTGTGTTTGATAATCAAATTTGGTCAAAAACGTCTGAAGGAAGTGGATGTGTGTTTGAGATGGACATTATCCCTGTACAGAGGCCCTGAGAACACCCAGCTCCGCGTGCCCGAGCTGAGCCGGCAGCTGCTCTGGCTGGACCCCTGACAGAGCCCGGGCAGGAAGCAACAATGACAGACGGGCGGGCGGCACAGACAGACGGACAGACAGACAGGCGCGGTCACCTGCTCCACAGGTGCACAGACAACCACGACTGCCCATCAACTGCCCCAGGAGGGCGTCAGAGAGGAGCCCCGGGCCCCCAGCGTTAGCAGAGCGCCTGGTCAGCGTTGCCCGCCTGGGAGGGCCTTCTCAAGGCAGGGTGGTGACCCTCCAGGTCAGGGCTGAGCAGGAGCTGTCCTTCCCTATCTCCCTCCCTTCTCTCTGGTCCCGAGGGTCCCTGATCCGAGGACTGACAGAGGCAAAGGCAGCCTTTGGTTTTGAGGATGGAAGCAGCGTCTGCCTCCTTCAGGGCGGCCCTGCCCCTGCCTGGGGGATATTTCTGGATGTAAGGATTGTGGCCGGCACATCGGACACCAACAGGACTTGCATTATCTTGTTTTCAGCCATAACTGAACTCTCTCCGACCACTCTACTTAAATGGAATCTATTTTTCTCTAAAGTCAATCTCCGGGAGCAACAAAAACCTTTTTTCCTCAGTTTTCCGAGAGGCTGAGGTGGAGCTGGGACTGAGATTGGAACTAGTTCCTTCAGTGACTTTTCTCTTTGTGCACAGGACCCTGGTCACCTCTCAGTGGCTTCTGATCCAGGGGGGCCCCACCCGTGCACCGCAGGTGGGGTGGGGGAGCCGGTGCTTTGGGGGACCCTTGCTGCTGGGGTGGGTGTGCAGGGCAAGGTGGGCCCTGCGTGGGGGCAGCTCAGAGCCACGCTGGCCGGGCAGCAGCCCCGTTAAAACTGAGGGGGCAGCTGGGGCCAGGCCACAGGGGCCCCGGGTGCTGGCTGAACGGTTGGCCAGTCTGAAGGCTCAAGAAAGAGACCCCTTGGGAAAGTGGGAGCTGTGGGTGGAGGGAAAAGGACTCTGGAGGATGAGGGAGCCATTGGGAGACCGTTGTGTTCATCCAGGCCCGAGATGACCACTACCAAATGCTGCGGCAATGAGGTCGTCATTTTGCTGCTTGTTCTGGCGAAACACTTGGGTATTTTCCAAACAAGGTTATTTTCTCGGAGAGAACACTGAAAACAGCTGTGAAAAGAAGGGCCCAGCTCGAGCGCCCACAGAGAGGGTACCAGCTTCCTCCCTCTGAACTGCAACCTCCCTCTGCCTGTCATCACTCCAGCAGTGGCGTCTGAGGTGCAGACAGTGCCACACAGGGACCCTCATGTGCCAACTAGCCACAGCGGCAGCCTCTGCCCCTGCCCAGAGGTTGATGCTCGCTGACAGTTTCCATTTTACAGCAGCATCTGCTGGGGCTGGGAACTGCCCCCTAGCCTGCGTCCACACTGCTGCTCCTTCTCTGGGCCCATGTTTTAAATGACCAGCTGTGATGTCTTCTGTTGTAGAAATGGGAACAGATAGCAACTCAGACGCTAATGATGAATTAAAGGAGAGTCCGCCAGCAGGAGAAGCACAAGGTGCAGGGGGCTGGAGAAGAAAGGGCATGGCTGCCAGCCCAGCTCCCGGTGACCCGCTGTCCATATTCTCATGACTCTGGGTGGGTGACACTCCAGTGGAGGATTAAATAAAGAATGTGCGTGCCTGCTAATGGGAGGCTAGCGGCACAGTCCTCCAACAGTGTCGGATACGCAGTCCCGCCAAGACAGAGAGCTCCACCCGCACAGACGGCGCCCGGTCCCCGGGTGGTCAGCTCACTGACCTGCTCAGAGGCTTCTGGGCTTACAGCTGCCAATTATCAGGAGGTGACATCAAGGTCCCAGAACATGGTTCAGGAGGGAAGATGGAGCCATGCATCACACAATCAGGCTGCAGTGGAAGGACTGGACTTCTGCACGAAAGCGTCTGAAATTGGCTGAAGAATTCCGCTATTCAAGGGCCAAAGTCCATGCAGAATGTCAGAGAATCACAGAAGTGTCAGGCACGATGAGGGACAGAGATGACTGTTGAGAAATGAGGGCCATGGCAGAGAAATAATAATGTGCGTTAGTCCTGGGGACCTGCTGTGTGGGCAGAATCCCGATGTGGCCCCCGAGATCCCCACCCCCAGGTATGCACATCCTGAATAATCCTCTCCCTTGAGAGCAGGCAGACCTGTGAATAGGATGGGGACTCGCTCCATGACGATGTTACATTATGTTATATAAGGCTGGGTCTTATATAGAGATTCTATTGCTTTCTGAAGAAGCAAGCCGCCCCACTGTGGAGGCGGCCTCATGGCAAGGAACCTCAGGTGGCTTCTTGCAGCTGAGAAGAGTGCCCAGCAGACAGCTCAATTGGTGCCCCATAGAATGAACTTACTGGGCAGCGAGACTGTGGGGACAGGGAGGGGGGGCTTCTATCAGAAGCAAGTCACACAATTGATTGTACTGCACTTATCAAGAGGCTTTCTTTGGGAACAGCTCTGTCTCACAGACAAGGCTGTGCCCACCTGCAGGCAGTGGAGGACCCGTTTCACACACAACTGTCCAACCTTCCCTCCTGCTCCAACCTCCGTCCCAGGTCCCGCACCTGGGCGTCCCCTCTCTCAACCACTGCCACCTTCTCTGAACGTCACGAGCATCTGTGAGCACGGCCCTCAGGTACTATGGCAGTGTCTGTTTTATCATTGTAAATTACAGTCACTGCAGACATGTAGAGATCTTGCCTTAAATAGAGATTGTAAATTCCTTTGGAGGCAAAAACGATATATATACATATATTTTTAAATTTATTTTATTATACATTTAGAACTCCCCACATTCTCAACATACTGGTACAGTTAGTTATGTGGCACCAATTCTTAATCATCTTCTGCCCTCCCTACAGGGCTGGGACCTTCTGGGAGGTTCACAGATGCCCATTTGATTGAGCTGAATCGAGGCTGCCACAATTTCTTTCCATAACTGCCCTAATGCTCCTGTGGTCAACTGTGTGCCATCAAAGAACAAAGAATCATTCTGCCAGCTGCTTTCCCAGAGAGTCCCTACCCCCAGTCCCTGTGATGTATCAATGTTCTCAGTCAACTGAAGAAAATCCCTAGTGGGGCCTAGGTCATCCCACCTGATAAAAGAGATCATGAATAGTGAAAAAGGGCCTTGATTTTTTATCATCAAAGATGGATATTGTCAATTAAAAAAATCCATGTTATGATGTACCAAGTTAAGCAAGTATTTATTGAAGAAGTACTAGGAATACTTTAACCTGTTCAAAAGTAAAACTGTGAATGGGATTTTGGTTTTACAAACTGCCACTTAGCTTCCCCTCTCCTCTGTGCCCAGGCCAGGGAGTGGCCTTCCTAGAACGCACATCACGTCTGTCTCTTCTCCCGTTGCTCTCCAGATAAGGTCTAGGTTCCTAAACGCACCTTGGAATCTCCTGCCTCTGCCCTGTCTCTGCTGCCTCTGCCTGGCTGCTCGTGGTCTCCTTCATTCCCAACCATGTTCAACCTCCTGCAACTCCCGCCTTCCCCGTGGTTCATGGGTCCTGGCCTTTGCCCCATAGACATCCCCGCCTGGAACATCCTGTCAGGTGATTTCACAAGGCAGGAGGAGTATTCGTGTTTCAAAGTAGTCAGCATTCTAGAAAACTCCTCTCCGGGAGGATATAGAGGCCCCTTTCCTATGTCCTCTTAGCTCCTGGGCATGTCTCTGGTCCAACACTAATGCCTCTCAGTTCATTAGTCCACTTTCTGCCTTACTCCGGACCATGGGCTTCCTGATGTCAGGGGCTTGATTTAGTTTAGCTGAATACTCAGCACCCAGTGTGGGGCTTAAGGCATAGTCAGTATTTAGTCGATGTTTTTAAATGAATCAATTACTTTTTAAATGACTTGAACATTTCCTTGCTCTATCAGCTGAGACAGTCCAGAAGCAGCAATGTCTCAGCAACAGTGAGCACCCTCAGCACCCAGATCGTGGTTTCTGACACTGTTCTTCAACAGAAGGATCCAGGACTTCCTGGAGAACTGGCTGATTCTAGGGCTAAGGCGAGAGATATACAAGATGAGCCTGGAGCATCTTGAAGAGCTAGAAAATGAGGAAGTGCCCAAAACACAAAACGATGGGGGTATGCCCAAAGGACACAGGAGCCAACCAGAACAGTCTCAGTGGCCAAAGCTGGAACAATTTGAGCAAGAAAATAAATACAGTCATGTTGGGTTATAACCCAAAGTATGAAATAGATATCCATGAGTCCCTATGACATAAAGAAATGATTGAATAAATGAGTAAATGTGGGAGAATGGACAGATATCCCACCCAGAAGATTCCAAATAACTTACATAGATACCCCCTCCCTAGAGATGGAACATAATCCCTTACGTGTGGGCTGCACATAGTGACTTTCCTCCGAAGAGTGCAGCGTGGAAAAGGGAGAAAGAGTAAATTTATAGAGGAGAGAGCTGGCAAACACGACCTCAGCCGGGCGGCCCAGGTCGACATCCACAGTCATGAGTCAAGCTGAGGATGTACCTTGCATGAGGAGATGAACCTGTTCTCCAGTCTTCCTCTCAAAAGCCCATAACCTTAGTCTAATCATGAGAAAACTAAGATAAATTCCGGGAGTGGGGCATCTTACAAAATACCTGACTAGCCCTCCTCAAAACCGTCAACATCATCAAAAACAAGGGAAGTCTGAGGAGCTGTCAGAGCCCAGAGGAGCCTAAGGAGACGTGACACTAAATGTCATGTGGTGTCCTGGGTAGAATCCTGGGGCAGAAAAAGAAAATTAGGTAAAAACTAAAGAATTCTGAATAAGGTGTGGACTTTTATTGAAAGTAGTGTATCAATGTTAGTGGTAACAAATCTAGCCTACTAATGTAAGATGTTAACAGTATGGAACACTGGATATGGGGTGTATGATAACTTGTGATATTCTTGTAACTTTCCTATAAAACAAAAACTATTGTAAAATAAAATAGTTTGTTTTTAAAAATGAGCTACCTCAAAAAGTTTTAAATGTTGATTGAAAATCAACTAAAATGACATTAATCTCAGACTATTTGCAAGAAATTGCCCTCATTTATGGCCTGCGGCCATAAGTTTTTACAAATGTCATTTCTCCTTTCAAGATGCGACATTCAGAAAGCCACAGCTCCACAGATATAATTGGGGCTTCAGATCAGTGGCACATGGCCCTGGAAGATATCCAAGGAAGAAATAGTGTCATGAGTCTAGAAATTAAGTGTTCTAACGCTCTAAGTATTGATTTTCTTAGAGAGTTTGACATGTCTAACACTTGTATACAACACTGCATCCCTAAACCGGTGGTCCCTAATGCTGTGATTTTGCTATTGATCATTTCCCATGACTCTGGGCTCAGCGTTAGATGCTAAAAACAGCTCTATTGAATATCTTTCTTCAGGTGTCAGCGTTTTCTACCTGGGAGAAAGAATTACACAAAATCGTGTTTGATCCGCGCTATCTCCTGCTAAACTCTGAGGAACGTAAACAGGTAATGTGATGGTGGTGGGGCACGGTGACGGCTGTGGAGACACAGCATTAAAATGACGCTTCATCCCGAGAGCCCTGCTCTCTATCAGATGCTTGTTGTTTTCCATTTGTCAGTGGGGAAGTGTTGTAGACTGAGTACTCTCTCTTGTGAGCTGGTGAACAGTAAGGTTATGGGTGCAGAGGAAGATTATCCTGGTAACTGTTCTTAGCAAACCGTCTGGTCGTGACCCCATAAGACAAATACTCATATTCAAAGATGAAAATGCAAATTGGAAAAAAATGCAAATTTTGGGAACCTTGACTGCATCCCAGATTACTGTATTTAAAAGACTTGAGGTCTTATGTACTAATAGTGAACTAGGAGAGGGTCCAGGAAGCAACAGTAGCATAGGAAAAGGATGGAAGTTTCTAGAAAGCAAGTCCCCAGAAAAGCTGGGAATAGGTCAGAGATAGCTTTGAAATGGAGAACATGTTAGACAGAGATTTGACAGGGGTCTGCCCTAGCTTGTTCACAAATTAGTTCTCGGGGCCAAAACTGTTTCCCAGATTAACCGGACAGATGGAGGGACAGGCTGTGCTGCCCGGCCGGAGGGGGAACTGATGCCATAATACATAAGCTTGTACAGCCCACCTGGGGGTCTGGGTGGTCCACGGAGCACATCCAAGAAGGGCCCTGAGGTAAATCCCGAAGATCCAGATTTCCATGCATTCCATCCCTGTCCCAGTCCTGTCTCTCCCTCCCTCTGCCCTTCGAGTGAAGAACTAATGCCCGTGAAAGTGTGTCAAGAGCGGCCCCTGAAAACAGAAGAGCCACGAGAGTCATTCCAGAGGTCTGTTGCAGTGGGCTGGTAGGCGTCCACTGGACTTCTCAGACAGCAGAGTCTGGAGAAGCCTGGGTGAGGGGATGGAAAGTGCGATTTTGTTTTCAATTCTGTCGTTGGCTCATGGAGTTCCTTTACTCTTATGCCAAGAGGGTTCAGTGAAGCGCCAACCAGGCAGAGCCTCTGAGTTTGGGCGTCAAGTATTTTTTTCTATAGCCGAGGAAAACTGTAGACTTTACTCATTGGTGATATTTCACCCTTTTGTTGCAATATTAAAAATCAGAAAGTTCATCTATTCAACTATGAGAACACATAGTGAGAAGCCTGTTTATTTTTGTGACAGAATCACTTTATGCCAAAGTTAAGATCCACAACCTGGCTAATATCTATTAACAGTCAGCACACTAACAGTGACACACCTGGAGATCGTGTGTCACTGACCTGTTGTGGTCAACACGGCGAGCTCTCTCGTTCACAGATGTTCTCAGAGGCCATCAGCCCCCTTGAAGGAAGCTGATTAACTAAGACCTCCCCACCCTCAAAGAAAAGCCCACATGATGATTTGACGCTGAAGTCACATCTCTTAGGAGGTCTGCCCTCCTGATGTCTGGGCCAGTGGTCATCCTGCAAAAGACTCTGCATCCACTGGGGCACAGAGAGGCTGGAATTCTGCAGGCCATGGTCAGAGAGGGCAGGTGCTAACTGGGAGGGGCTGTGTCTGCCTGGGCTGGGACATCCTGGGACGGCCTGCCTGCACCTGGATGTACACTCTGCAGACAGAGCAGACTGGAGTGTGAACTCACGCTGAGAATCCACTGTTTGGGGAAAGCCTTCAAACATCCCTGTGGAAGCACCCAGAGAAAACTTCAGGCCTGTCTTACAAGACTGCAGCTTGGTCCCAGAGGGGTGACGAGGAAGAGAAGGAAGCAAGCTTCACCGGGAGCTGATGCACGTCAGCATCCCAGAGCCCTCAGATTACACACCTGCGTTTGGAAGAGAAACCAACCCCATCGAAGGGGAAATGTCGCAGTTTGCATAAGGAGTGGTACTGAAGCTGAACTGATAAAGGAAACAATATTTGGGCCCCATTCAAAAAACAGTCCTACTTATGAATAAAATGAGTTAGCAAGCTTCAAACCTGGAATGTGTATGGGACCTACTATCCCATAGGGTTTTCATGGGGAAAGCTAAGGCTCATGGTGTGCAAACTGCAACCTGCCCTTTCCTGGGGGTCCTGCAAAGGAGAAGTGACTGAGCCTAATCAGAGAGGAGGGGTCGTCAGTGGGAGTGCTAATCAGACCTGTTTCTATGGTGACGGAGAGTGTTTCCTTTTATTGCACTAGAACATGCCATAATGAGATAATGGCCAATGGTATCTCTTTTAAAAAGTCATGCCCCACTTTGAGTAAAACTGGAATAATTTGTTAGAGAGAGGAAAAAAATGTGCTACATTAAATTATAGTGGCATAAATAAATCAATAGAGCAAAGGGAGAGGGAAGAGAGAAGAATCTGATTAGATGGCTAAACGGTTCTAGGCGGAGAGAGAAGCAGATCTTTCTTTCGAGCTCTGACCCCACAGCCAGCCAGCATTTCTGTCTAGATTTAAAATTAATAGAGCAAAACTCTGACTAATGATGGAGCCACATGTTTTTATTTGGATAATAACCCTGCATTCACCTTTTTTATGAGTTTAAATTATAAGACAACTGGAGAGCTTACATTACCACTTGCCTTGAAGGTGAAATAAGCCAATCATATTCTTACTTAAATATATACGCACGGGTACTAAATTTAAGTCCTGTTGGTGAATATTTCATTGCACTGCTAAGTCTTCAGGAGGCGAGTAGCATTTTGTATTTATAATCCTATAAAGGCTTGCCATTACTGAAATGGAATCCAAAACCAGAAGACAAAGCCAGAAGAGAGCCACTTCTGCATGGAAGGTGACGGAGGCTTTAATCTGCCGGGTCTTCGCTTCCTGACTCCATCTCCTTGGCAGGAATGCGGAGACTCCCTGAGCACTTGGGTCAAATTTTAATATCTGCCCTGGGCATTGATTGGTTGGTACAGAATTGCTGTTTATTGGCCTTATACTATCGTATGTGGAATTTTTAATAATCTTTTTATTTATATTTGCATACACATTTAAGTTGTCTCCAGTTTGTTTTCTTTGTGATGTTCTTGAGGCCTGGGTAGCCTTAGGAAGGAAAAGCTATGTTTCCACCCCCTCTGGCTTTATAGTCTATAAATGACAATTTTCCTGATAATAGGATGATGAGTGGTCTTCGTCTAACCGAGGGAGGATCATTCTATGGACCACTGCAAAGAGAGATTCCACAGTGTCATGTTGTTACGTCAGCTGCCAGTTCCCCTGAGAAACTGTCCTGGAGCTGTGAATGGATTTACCTACCCGACAATATCCATATCCTCAACCCTAGGAAGGGGGTTTTCCTGTAGGGTTGGCCTTCAAAATACACTGCCTGTCAAACCGGGCAGCATGCAGTGTCCTAGAGTCAGGTCTCCTCTTTGGGCATTTCTACCTGCGGGCTCCATGACACCCTCAGGGGAGGCTCGCCTTGAGCCCTCCTGGTGAACCAGACCCCACATTCACAGCGATCTTCTTGGAGACTAGAGTGTAGGGAGTCATAGATGCTGGGGTGACTTTCTTTTCACAAGTTTAAGTCACATCTGGAGACTCAAATGCCAGTAGTTGCCATATGAATTGACTAGAACAAATTACGTTACTGGTTTTATCGGTGGTGACGTGCAAGTCAGCAAGACAACGTGTGTCTGTACATGCTACTCATGAAGTTCCAAAACGAGAAACACGGTGGCCCCTGGCGCTTGCATTTCCAGGCTGCAGATCGCTTCCTCTGCGCCTCTTGAGAGAGCTGCCCAGTCATTCCCAGGATGTCTCCAGCAGGGCTGATTCAGTTGGGACCCTGAAGTGGCACGTGTACCTGAGAAGCATACTGGCCTCTAGGGGATCGAGGGTTCATTATGGAGTCGCTTGGTTTCGTGGAGAGTGTCACGGTAGCTCCAGCAACGGTGAAAAATAAAGCCTCCAGTTCTCGCTACTTTTTCGTGTAGTGTTTGAAACGTAGGATTTCATTTCTGATACGCAATCTTGTAATACTTTTCTTTTGTGTGTGGTTTAAGATATTTGAACAGTTTGTCAAGACAAGAATAAAAGAAGAATACAAGGAAAAGAAGAGTAAATTGCTGCTAGCCAAAGAAGAATTCAAGAAACTTCTAGAAGAATCTAAAGTGTCACCCAGGTATGGAAAAAGGAACGTGCCAGGCAATTTCTGGGGCTGGGAATTTTCCAATCATCATAAGAGGGATTTTAAAGTCTGCTTAGGTTAAGTCATGTAACCTAACGTTCCATGGACATCAAAATTGCAATTTTAAAGATCCATTGGAGAGAGAAGCCAACTCCCTCTTGTGTTGTCAGTGAATGAAGCTCCAACCCCTCCTTCTGTATCGGTCCAGCAGACAGTGCTCTTTGCTAACCAAATGCACCACAGTCATTCTGTTTTTCTGCACTATGTGGTTTTAAAAATGTCAGCAACCCTGACTCCCCGGCACAAATAAATAATCAATAGGTCAGCCCTTGAGTCATGAGGTCTAACTTCTGATCTAATGATTAAGGAGTAAAAATGCAAAGCAAGCAACAAGAACAGCAGAATAAACCAGCCAATCCCCTCAGTTCCAGACACCTTAGCCGTTGGCTGGAGTGTACAGTGAAGATCTGACACAGGGGCTAAAGGACCCAGTGAACTGGGTGCCAAAACTTACTTAAAATAGTCAGGCATTCTTTCTGTGAAATAAAACAAACTAATAGGAAAATAGAAGTTAGAAATTAGAAAAATACATAAGCTTAATTCTTCTTTAATATTAGCTTTAATTCACTGACACAAAAAATAATGAACATTTTAGAATTATAAAATTATAACTTTTATAGGTATAAAAGTGACTGATTTTAATACATTTTTACTTTAGATTGGGATATTATTTTTGAGTGGACATATTTATTATCATTTTGAATAATATAAATTCAACATTTTTTTTAAATAGAACTTAATGTTTGCTTTCTATGAAGATGTAGGCGTCTATATTTTGATCAATAATTGGTTAATTCATTTGGTCAATAATTGGATAATGTAAGTTAGTGTTGGTTACATAGTCCTCGTAGAACTTCTCCAACTAATTAAAGGACAGATACTTTCTGAATGGGAAAAAATTAGCATGAATTATCCCCATCACAGAATGCTAACCTAAGAAAGTAAATGTGTGTCTAATGATTTGTAAATTGTGATTTTCTATGGTTAAAGTCACCCTGATGAACGCTGGGTTCTAGCCATGGCGTCCCTTTGTCCTCCCACATGGTGACCCTCGGGGGGAGGAAGTTGGTTCTGGAGCCCCCTACCCGAAGATACACCCCGGCCCCCTCAGCCCTGGCTGTGGGGTAAGGTGCTGGCCTTTACCAATAAGGGGTCATCATCTGAACAGGGGATGGCTGCCCCAGCCTTGCTGGGCAATCAGGAGGACGTGGGAGGTGCTGCACGTGGAGAACACACGTGGTGCTCAGCAGGTAGGAGGACCGGGGACGGAGAGCTCACGTCATTCCTGTTATTATCGTTAAGGACATTTAGCTGATGTTCTCTGTCTGTGTGTTAACAGTAAGCCAGCATAGCCCCCTCTCCTGAATATATCATGAAGGCAAAGGAGAAAATGTTCAGAATGTATCGAGCAATTAAGAAAAAGATCACGGACACACAGAGAGAAGGAAAGTGAGAGATGGAAACGGAAAGAGAGTTAAACTTACTCTTCTTTACAATTAGATTTAATTGCCTGTTTAAAAAAAAAATGTGCACTGGGCATATATTACTTTTATAGTTATAAAACTATTTTTTATTTTTTTGTTTATTTATTTTTTTGCTTGAGGAAGATTCGCCCTGAGCTAACATCTGTTGCCAGTCTTCCTCTGTTTTGTATGTGGGTCGCCACCACAGCATGGCCACCGACGAGTGGTGTGGGTCCACTCCTGGGAACCAAACTGAGGCCACCAAAGCAGAGCACACCAAACTTAACCACTAAGCCAATGGGCAAGCCCCTATTTTTTATTTTAAAAGTCGCTAATTCTGCAACATTTTCGAAACGTTTTTAGATCTTCTCTACGTTTTCCTCTCACTGCCTCACAGGCATCCTGGTAAAGTACGTGTGGTCCAGATGGCTGCACATGGGATGGTAGGTGAGGCGGAGGAAGGCCGTCCTGAGCATCCTGAGAAGCAGCCTTGTGGGTCTTTGCAGCTCCACCAGTTATCCCAGGCTTTAATGCTGGGCAGGGCCTCAGCTCTCACCTGAGAAGCTCTAGGGAACGGGGGCCACAGGGATAGTCCAGAGCCAGCTCCCAACCCTGCCCAGCTCTCAGGGTGTTGGGATGGGGAGAGGAGCTGCCCGGACCTCCCCTTGGGCTATGAGGGCAGGCTGTGGGACTGGCACTCTGTGGCTCCTTCTTGAAGGCCACCGTGGCCTACTCCTTCAACTGCAGGTGGGCCGTGTCCCCAGTTGCCAGAGGGAAAAGGGATTCCCAGTGCTGATGCCTCAGATGACTTCCCCAGACCTGCTGGACAGTTCTGCAGGGTCAGCGGGAAGCCCGGCCCTCCCCTCGGGCATGGCTAAGGGGCCACACAGAGTTTTAATTCTCTCTTTCTTTTCAGGAACACTTCTTCAGAGGTTCCCCAGATAGGACCTACGTGGAAGGGGCCACTGCCCAGCCCCTAACTGAAAATGCTTAGGGTCCTCTCTAGACAAGTGAAGAAAATAGGCCCCCAGTGATTCGCATCTTGAGAGGAAGGAAGGAAGGAAGGAGGGAGGGAGGGAGGGAGGGAAGGAAGGAAGGAAGGAAGGAAGGAAGGAAGGAAGGAAGGAAGGAAGGAAGGAAGGAAGAGAGGAAGGAAGGGTCTTAGTCCGTTCAGGCTACTGGAACAAAGTACCATGGACTGGGGGGCTTAATCAACAGACATTTACTTCTCACAGCCTGGAGGCTGGAAGTCCAAGACCAAGGTGCTAGCAGATTCAGTGTCTGGTGAGGACCTGCCTCCTGGTTCATAGACAGCCGTGTTTTCCCTGTGTCCCAATTTGGGGAAGGGTGAGGAAGTCCCCTGGGGTCCCTTTCATAAGGGCACTAATCCCATCATGGGGCCCCACCCTCATGACGTCACCTGACCCTAATCACCTCCCAAAGGTCATACCTCCTATACCATCACATTGGGGGTCAGGCCTTCAACATATGGAATGGAGGAGGACACAAGCATTTAGTGCACAGCAAGGAGGGAGGGAGGAGGGAAGGAAGAAAGGAAGTTGAAAAGCAGAGAGAAGCGCTTTTCTTTCAGAGAAGCGTGTGCGCGAGCATGACCCCAGAGCCCCGACAGGGAGACAGCACTGCTTCAGAGGAAGGAAGGAGACTGCTTGTTCAGTGACTACAAAGAGACGAGTCTACTGGTTACTCGTCTTGTCTCCTAACAGCCATGTCGGTATAATCTTGTTGTTCATGTATAAAAAAAGCGAAGTTATAATAATTTAATACAATAATCAAAGGTCTGCGATGAAATATAAAACTCTCCACAAAGAGAAAGGGGAGAAATGAGAGGCTTTCCTGGACAAGGCAAGAGCTCGCTTCCCCTTCCCCCGGGGTGCCCTCCCACAGCTCAGCCTGAGGCTCCGAGGCCAGGGCCCTGGGGCAGGGAGGCAGGCCAGAAATGTCAACAGGCACCGGCTCCTCCAGACCTCAGCTCTCCATAGCTGTCACCATTCCCGGCTTCCAGTCCAGGCCTGGGAGAAGAGAAAGCCGTGGGGACCCGGTGCTGGCAAAGGCTCCATTTGTCCCTGCAAAGGTGCGGCCACTCTTTTTGCTCTCTGAGCTGCCCCAGCCCCTGGGGACTGGCCTCACCGGGCTAGGCTGGCTTCATTCACATTTCCTCACGTGGGACGCCCTGGCCTGGCAGTTAGGGATTCATTCAATCAATATTTGGGAGCTTACCGCACATCGGCCATGGCCTGATATTCAAGGTGTTCAGTGGAGAGCAAAGCTGTTAATGGTGCTTCCACTGGAGCAGGGAAGAGTTGAGTAATACTGTACAATTAAGGCTTATTGCCATCAATAACTGTGACAAGGGCCGTGAACGAATGACACGCAGTTCTCTGACCCTCTTGATAGGGCGAGTTTCCCTGAACGAGACACCCTGGTCCTGAATTCTAATGATGAATGAGCTGTAAATGAGGAGGGAAAAAATAAGGGAAGGGTGTGCTAGGCAGAGCGAACAGCATATTCAAAGACCTGTGGCAGGTAGGAGATTGGTGAGAGCCAGGGGGGAAGAAGACCTGTGTGGACGAAGTGGTGTTGGGGGGCGGTTGGACAATGGTGGACTCAGAGTGTGAATCAAGGCTGGAGAGGCAGGCAAAGCCAGGCTCATTTCCAGGGACCAATTAGACGGAGACATGGGGGTTCTGCAGGTTAAGTTGGATCAGGACCCTGGGCCCGGTGGGCGGTCACGCCCGGCTTGGGGAGGGTGGGGCAGGCCTGGGAGGCCCAGAGCCATGCCCTGCAGCCAGTCCCTGCCAGTGTCCTGCTCCTCTGGCCCTGCAGCCAGCAGCCGGGTCTGCGGGAGGAGCTGTCTGCCATCTCCAGCCACGCCACCCTCAGTGTTCAGGAAGCCCAGGACCGGCTCTTAGGGAAGGAGTCTCAGGAAACCTTTTGTTTTTCAGGACCACATTTAAGGAGTTTGCCGAGAAGTACGGCCGGGACCAGAGGTTTCGACTTGTTCAAAAAAGGAAGGATCAGGAGCATTTTTTCAACCAATTCATACTTGTTCTGAAGAAACGGGACAAGGAAAACAGACTCAGGCTTCGGAAAATGAGATGAATGTGTGGAGAGTGCAATAAGACTGAGAGTTGCAGGGCGAAGGGGGGACGCGCAGTGGAGGCACAGAGCGGGGCGTCCGCCCGGAGGGTGGGGTGCTCTCGGCCTCGCTGCTGTCTTAGTTCTCAGAGGATTACTGTTTCATATTGAAGCTCTCTTTTGTACCACATTCAGAATTTGATGCATTTCTAATTGCCATGATATGTTGATCCCTTGTTTTAATTATGCAAATTCCTTGTAATATATACAAATTGTAAATCCACTGCAGGTTTGCAAGTCAGCACCCTCTAGAACCATCTCAAGGCATTTTCATGAGATGAGCCGATTATCTGAAACTTTTCTGAAAACCTTTGTGAGTTTCTTGGATTCTTCGGGAGCTCCATGGTGTTGGGGAATTCCTTACTCAAGTGTCCAGGGTCTCCGTCTGTTTTCTGAGTAGTAGCAATAGGGTATTCATCATTACTCGTAGTGACAACTGTGCACATCTCAACACATGAACCACGATCACCCGCAAGTGTCGAAGGGTGATCCCTCACTCCCCCGGGGGCATCAGGCCTGGAGAAGGGGGCCACACCGTCTCTCGGTGTCCTACTTATAAAAAGAATTATTTTGTACAAAATCATCATATTAATATTTGAGTTATTTTTATTGTATGCCCAGAGTTTGCATGAGATTTTTCTCATCCTCTTTGTATAAAAAAATTTTAAATTTTTTTTAATTAATAAATATTTTAAAACAGCGTGTTTTTGTGGCTAAGACGTCCAACACAATCTCAAGCAGCAAAATTGTGTTTCAACTAAAGATACTTTATTTCTGAAGATTCATAAAAACATGTCTGATTGCACGGAAGGCTGTGTAAGTACTAGGCAAACAAAAATCTTACTTTTCATATTACTAGTCCTGGGTGGAATAATGTTTTATAAAACCCCAGCCAATTAACTGTATTCTTTAAATTATTGAACATCCGTTAATTTATTTCAAGATTTGTGGAGTTTCTATTCAGACACACTGTCTTTGTCCCCAGCACACAGTGACACTGTCTCCTCACCTACTTCTCCTTGATCAGTTCCCAGAAGAACACTTTTTGCCATGCCTATTAGGACCTATGGCAAGGTGGGATTCTCTCTTCTTTGGGGTATGCCTTGGTCTTAACACTAGTATTGTTAATGTGTGGTCACCTTCTAAGTGGGTGACCTCTGTAGGTGATGGGGCCATCACTCAGGCCATGATCCAGTGGTGTTGGGTGTCCAGGGCTGGGCTGCTGGAGGCAGACTCTGGAGAAATACATGCCAACTCTGCATCAGTCAGGGTCCAATCAGGAAACAGAAACCACCTCGTAATTTGAACAGAGAAATTTAATGGAGGGAATTGTAAATATAACAGGAGATGAGAGTGACGAGGCTAGTAAGTGACGACATGTGTGAAGAACAGAGGAGCCGCCATTGCTGCCGAGCTCAGAGAAGCATCTAGGAAAATGCCTCCCCCACCAGGGTGGAGATCTAGACCTCCTGGAGAGGGCAGCTCTGTGGCTCAGCCAATGGCAGAGACGTCATTGTGGTGCCGGTCAGGGGAACCTGCTGGAAACCCACCCTCAAAGGTACTGGGGAAAGTCGCTCGCGTGGTGGTGTCTCCTTAGATGCACTGTGCCCAAACCCACCCAGGAAGATGTTGGGGTGGCGGAGCTGTTGGCCGCCCAGCCCCCAGGGATGGGGTTCTGGGGAAGCAGCCTGTGTTGCTACGGGAGCTGGAGGGAGGAGCTTCTGGTGGCTCCTGGGGTTTTGCTGGAAGCCAGTGCTCTCTTCTGCCATCGGTATCATCCATTTTAAAGCTTGCTTGGCTTACTTCTTGCCCTGGTAGAGGCTGGCAGCCTGATCACAGAATACCAAATGAGCGCACCCTAAAGCCCACCACCACCTGTAGTCTGGTCCATCCAGCATAAAATTGGATACACACAGCAGCGTTTCATCTAAAATGGAAATATATAGCCAAGACTGAGCCTTAGCAGTTCTGGAAGGTGTACTAAACCCATATTCCCTGGGTACCTGCTCCCTCCTGATGCCACTCCCTGCACACACAGCTCTGCCTCCTGCTGAGATCCCCATGTCTAGTGGCTGAGGAAGGAAGGACAGGCCTGGATCAAGAGCTGAACCTCATGGGATGCTGTCTCCAGTCACGAGTAATTGCTTACTTCATCACAGCTCCGGTCAGGAGGGGCCCTGAGAGTGGTGGTGAGGGGAAAGTCTCTCTGTGGGGCCATTTGACTCCTCGTGGCACTGAAACAATAGGGGGAGAAGGTGGTAGCTGTTCTTGCTGGCAAGTCCTCCCAATTATGGAAGGGAAATGACATTTCTGGCACCTCTTGAGGTTAAGGAGGACCGTGCTAGAACCCAGAGGGTCGCTGGGCACCTTCAGTACCACACTGAGCGCTTGCCAGCAAGGGCCTCACAGCTTCCATAAAGTCAGGACTGCTAAAGACTTAGGCCCATGGGAAAGAAGGCGGGTCATCCCACCATGTTGTAAGGCACCTCTGCAGAGCTGGGAGAGGGGAAGGAGCACGCGGCGGCTTTGCAGTTTTTGCAGTTTTTCTGAAAGACAATCCTTAATCACTTTGTTGGTAAGAGATGTCGGTTGGAACTGGATCTAAATGGGCCCCTGGACCTGGGCTTACAGCCTTGAGCAGCAGTGATCAGAGTGGAGCTTTCGGACTGTCTGCTGACATGAATGAGAACGATAACCCAGTGGATTCACTCCCTGTCATCCCTTTATCGACGGCTGTGACAAATTTCTCATCCTTCATCGGCTGTTTATTTTCTTACTAAATGTTTATCGTCTCTACTGTTTATTTTCTTGTGGCTTCAATTGAATGACCTGCTTCAAACAATCCATCAACGATAGTGAGAGAAAGTTGTTCATTTGTCTTTTCCCAAAATACTTAAACTTTGCTTTGTTTTCATTTTCCCCATGAGGTATTTAAAGTGGGAACCAGGTTAAAGGCTCCTGATAGTTCGTAAAACGCTGTCAAGATAATGAAGAAATGCCTTTGCTGGGATCACGGCTGTGAGATGCTTAAAGAACAGTGTTTATGAAACCACTGTGCTCGACCTCACAGACGATGCTACCGCAGGAGGCCAACCTGAGGGCGGTCGATGTGGGGAGAGAGCAGTAGTCAGGGGGAGAGACGGAGTGGGTTAGAGAGCCGCTCAGGACAGTGCAATTGGAGGGAAACAGAATTGCTTAAGTGGAATTCTAGAGATGTTTGTCGTGTGATATAACCCCTCTCTGCCTCCACCTTCTATTTTCCAAGAAACAATCTTTAAAAATTGCATTACACTTAAAAAATGTTTTTATGACCATCAAAATAATACATGCTCTTGTAGAAAAGTGGGAAAGTGGGAGAGCATGTAGATATAACCTCTCCTAAGACGTCAGTGTGTTTTTTCCCAGCCACAGGGAAGCAGTATCCACTCCATTCTGATACAGGTTTGGGACAGAATGGAATTTCAAAAAATGCATATATATATACTCACACACACACACACACACACACGTGTGTATATATCTCCCACACGCTCATCTTTTTTCTCTATCTCTATCTCTATATTTATCCCACATGCCTGTCATGTATGTATGTCTTTATCTGTATCTACCTCTACTTCTGTTTCTATCTCCATCCCACATGGTCCTCTAACCACGTGCCTGATGTTCCTGCCACAGTGGGAGGGGTTCAGGCGGGGCCTGTGACTGCCTCCACAATGGGGTGTGATGGAAACGATGCTCTGGGTCCAGGCCAGGACCTAAAGAGGATGCCACCTCTCCTGGCTTCTCCTCTCTTGGGATACCCTTCCTTGGGAGCCGCCATGTGCGGGGAAGCCCAGGTCACATGGAAAGGCAGGTGGAGGTGTTCCCATCATCAACCCCAGCTGAGGGCTCAGGTGATAGCTGCACCAACTGCTTAGTAGGTAGCTCCCAGCCTTGGAGAGGCAGCCGCTGACCCTGAGGGGAGCAGACCCCAGCTGCCCACAGCCTGCACAGGCCTGGCCCAAACCGCAGACCAGGAAGCAAAACGAACTGTGTCCCTGTTCTAAGCCACCACGTTTCAGGTGGTCTTGTATGTGGTCACTGTAACTGGAGCAAGCTCCTCTTTCCAAATGACTGTGACACTTTATCTGTAAATAATTAAAATATTAACCGTGAGTGATAATTCGATGAATGCTTCCTCCACGCCAGGCGATGCACTAAGTGCCTTGCTTCTCACTCATTTAATCCCCTCCACAGCCCTCTGAGGTGAGTTCTACTATTACCCTCAGTTCACAGAAAAATCTCAAATTTAGAGGAGTAAGCAATTTGCTCAAAGTCACAGGACAGTGACGCAGCCAGCGCATGCACAAAAGTCTGACTCTGGACTCTGTGCTCAAACCACCCCGCCCTGGCCCCCGGGCCTCCCCCTGGCACGTGGGACTCCTGCGGGTACCGGAAGTGGTTGTTCCTCACTCATCATTTACTCCTCCGACGCCAACATGCGTCTCTTGGACCGGGCACTGCTGGAAGGAGGCCTCCACAGCAGCTTACAGGCTGATGGAGGAGGAACCCCCCGATCAAGCAATCCCCTCGGAGTGCAGGAGTGCTGCCTAGAGCTCGCACGAGCTGAGGGGGCAGGGCAGGAAGGGGGCCCAGAGCAGAGGGGAGGAGGAAGTCTGGGAGGCTGAGCCGGCAGGGACGCAGAGGCCTTCCAGGTGGAGGAAATAGCTCGTGCAGTGGCTCAGAGGCCCGGGAGCAAGATCTGCCTGGGGAACCACCAGCAGCACCCGCACCCCAGCAGACAGGGACGCCCTCCAGGGCATGTCTGATGCATCTTGGGCCCAGAGGAGACCTGGCACCCGCTGCACCTCAGGGAGGCAGGCAACTCAAACACGCTGAATGGCTGGGACAGTGACACAGACTCAGGGGCTTCTCGAAAGCCTGTCAAATGTGTGTCCAGGAGAGTAAGGCAATGTTTTTAATGATCTCATTCATTCGTCCAACAAATATTGTTTCACTCCTAGGAGGTGCCAGACACTGTCACCAACAGAGGACTCAACAGGAAACCAAACAGCTGTGGGCTGCCCTCTGGGAACTGGACCCTGGAGCAGGGGAGGCAGATGCAAAGGAACAAATGCATGACATGGTCCATATGCAGAGTGTCGCAAAGGGGACAGTGGCTGGGACAGAAGGTCCAGGGCGTGCGCTTGGTGGGAACAGTCAGGGGAGCCTCACTCAGAGCAGAGATGGGGCTGAGACAGGCACAGGAAGGGGCAAGAGCCCATCCTGGGACAGGGGCTCAGTGGAGACCAACCTGAGGGGAAGGGCGGGCAGCGGGGGACCTGCTGAGGCTGACCTTCTTGGGAGGACTGGGCAAGGCCAGGGCTCTTTGGCCTGAAGCAGAGAGAGCACCTTCCGTAGGTTGCACAAATGGCCGCTGGGGAGGCTAAGGCTGCAGACTCACCTCTGTCGTGGGGTCGCCTTCCCCACGAGTCCACAGTCCTCAAGGTCCCTTTACGAAATTCCTACTGTGGATAGTAGCTAAGTTAGCACTGTGCATATTTGCCCCATTTTCTCCCCAATTCTTTCAACCTCGTTGTTCTCCTTGTTCCTTAGGAGCACGAACACCTTCTATGAGACTGAAGCCAAATCTTGTGGGTCCCCAGCCATTCTCTGAGCAGTGACTTGGAATTTCTTGTCTCTGATAGGTTATACTTAAGTTCATTTCATGTTTAACTTGGGGAGCAGTCATGGGGAGCACATTCACCTTTGGCCCCTGCCCTGCTTTCCATCCGCAGGATCAGGCCCCAGTGGTTGGGATCAGTGACATCTTAAGCCAAGAGAGTGAATGGGTGACTTTAAATGGATTGATTTCCCTGCAAGTGTGTGACAGCAGCTGGCAACTGCCCAGCCTATCTCCATGCTGGTCCGACAAAGCCCCACGTATGGCAGGGGGGCAAATGTGGGACAGTTAGCGGTGGGCTGTCTCCCTATTAACTTAGCACACAGGCTTCGGGGTTTTCAGATGCAATTTGCGTCAGGCGGTGCCTGAACGTGCAGGGCTGGCCGAGACCATGCTGAAACCATAAATTACTTCCAGCCCAGTTGCCTCGCCCAAATGCTCCCAGCCTGTTGTGACCTCAGCTTGCAAACCACAAATGAAAACAGCTGCTCTTCTGCTCTGCAGACACCTCTTCCAGACACATAAAAGTTTATAATCAATGGCTTTACATCTCATTATCTTCAAAACCAGGCACAGGCATTTTGCTCCGGGCACTGCTAAAATAACCACTAGAATAACCTGCACACAGAGTGTGCAGAATGGAGCTCTCAGCTGAATAACAATGCCGTCCCGTTCCACCCCAGTCATGGGGACACCCTCCCAAATGGAGTGGGAGGAGACCCCCACGTGCTTTCTCCCGGGGGCCCCCAGTTGGCGCTCTGAATCCGGAGCGCCCACTGTCAGAAATGGCCAAGATGATTGCGAGTGTGGGAGAGGAGGGTGATGGTGGTCAAGACGTGGCATGGGTGTTCCCACATTAGCAGGCTGGGCCTGAACCAAAGAGACGTTACTTTTCTCCTCTGCCCCTGTCCTTCTGATCTTAGATTTATTCCCAGGCTCCGAGATCTGGGAAATCCACGTCCCCTGGAGGATGGTAGAGGGTTTCATTTACAGAGATCTGCCCTCAGTAGGCGCCACTCCCCTCGACAAACTCACCAGCCTCCTAGTGAGGTTCCAGCCACTACTCATGGAGAACCTTCATGGGGGCCACAGTGCTCATTCCCAATGTTCCGAATGCCCTCCTTCACCAAGCTCCATGCTCCTCTTCTCAGGAACGTTGTCCCCAAAGCCTCACGCCAGCAGTGTTGTGCCCACAGGGTCAGGTCTGCAGCCAGGTGTGTGCTCACCTTCTCTACGGGGGGCCAGTCCTCTACTCGCCCAACACCACCACTGAGCAGCCTTCAGAGGACTCTGTCTGGGGACACCCACTATCAGTCCTCCTGGTGCTCCAGACACACCCAGGTCAGTAGAAGCCAGCCAAAGTGGCTGCCTTGTCCAGCTGATGGGGAGGTCCCAGACTGCACGTTCCAGCAGGCTACCTGGCAGAAACCAGCTCACCTGGGGACATGTTGCTAGGGCTCTTCTGGGACACTGAACTGTGCCATTTGCTGTTTTAAAATTTCTAGATTTCCGTGTGCCCTTACCTGGATGTGTCTATCCTATGAGTCTCTCCCTGTGAGTCATCCCCTTGGGACCAGTCTTGACCCTACACAGACCGTCATTTGGAGAGAGAAGCTCTACCTCCAGTAGACAGAGTCATGGAGGTGAAAACAGACTGGATGATAGTTCCCAGGAGAGGACAGATTCCTTTTCTATACTTTCAGAAAGAGGGTGAGGTTGGCTTCAGTGGGTAATGTTACTTGATTCATCTCCGCATCCGTCCGAGATGAATCTATCCATTTCAGTTCTCTAATTCTGCCTGTGAAGTCTCAAAATGTGGGCGTCCCATATGCTTCTTATAATAAATCACCCTCTGGCAAAGTGTGCCGAGGAAATGAATCATTTTTACTACCTTTCCAACTTCCTCCACTCGGCAATACACGCATTAAATACCAAAGTCAGAGATCTACAAGCCCGTATTTCGTCTCTCACACTAACAGAATTGAAATGCTCTCTGGATCCAAATGTATTTGTAAGTGGACTATCTTCACTCCCCTATCTTTTACACAACACACTGCCCTCAAAGATACAAAAAGAGGAATGCTGATCTAATGGCGGGTTCTAAACACGGAAATGAGCATGTTGCACGAAGTGGTCATTTCCCCGGGTTTGGGGAAGCTGTTCTTCTCTGCCACGTCTGACCGTCTTCCATCTGAGTGGGGCTCCCTTCAGGACAAAGGCGATCATGCTTTCGGCACCACGTGCTGACGAATGCCCAGGGTCGGAGAGACCTCCACGGTAGCTCATGTTCCCTGCTGCTAGATTTTGGCTAAATCCCAGAACCAGGGCCATAATGGGAAGACATAGAAGAGGCCCACAAAACATTCAGGACTTTTAGGTTTTATTTAGGATATAAAAGAAATATTTATTACAGTCCTACATGTAAGAAATATTTCTTGCCACATGCATCACCACTTTGCAACTCACACCATATTTTAGAAATGGAAATGGCCCATAAAGGCCCTGGCGATTCCGCTGTGAACACATCAGCCCAGTGCAGCTAAGCGGAGTGAAGCCCGTGCCCCTGCTTGGCAGCTGCGGGAGGGGGCGCTTGCAGTAAATTGTTCCTGGTACTGATTCATCAGACCCACTCTTCCTCAGCTGGCCTGAACTCTGGCGGCCTAGACGGTTTCCCTTGAGGTCAGAACAGCAAGCCCTGGGTTACTGACTTGGGGACTCCCCTGTCCAGGGCAGGGTCATTGGCTGCCCAAATCCCCTGCCACCACCCCTCATCTCTAGCTGTGGACACACAACAACTGGGTCACACGTGGCAATTAGCACAGAGGTACTGAGTACCTGCTAAGTGTCAAAGCTTCTTATGTTCTGGGGGGAAACGGAGCAGACACAGCCCCTGCCCTCCAGGAGCTCATGGTGGAGGGAAGGCGGAAGTGAGAGAGTGGGCTATGCCCACCTAGTAGGTCAGGGTCTAGGGTGGAATGAGGCCTAAGGCAACAATGGCAGCTCAGAGGTCTTCAATGTGGACCCTCTGCCAGGCAGCTTCAAGCTGCTATCTCATGTAATCCTCACATGGACGACCAGGCAGTCAAGAAGATTGCTCCATTTTATAGATGGGCAAACAGCCAAAGAGAGGCAGTGAGCACTCAGGCTGGGACTGGAGTGCAGGCAGGCTGCCTCGAGGACCCAGGTGTGTGGCCACTGCGCAACATGACCCTCACAGCAGTAATGAGGGGAGGTGACATCTAGGAGAGGCTCTGAGCCTGGAGCTCTCTCCGTCCACACCGGTCCTCTTCTCCAGAGCCCACAAGGCCCATGGGAGCCCACTCTTATGCCTTCTGGGGCTCAGGCAGGGCCACAGATCTAGCGCACACCTGACGTCAGTTTCTCTCCAGGGCTGACGGACCATCAGCGTTGTTTAAAATAGAGCCTGTGGGGTCGGAGAGTCTGATGGTCAGCGGGCGAGCTTGCGCTGGTGGTTTAAACTCTTGGAAGCTCACATTCTTCTGCTGCCAAACGGCAGTTCCCATGCGGGGGCTGCAAGGTGAGAGGGTCACGGGTGCAGACAGCTGACACGGAGGGCTCCGTCGATGCCACTTGCACGGCAGGGAAGCGCTTGTGTCCCCAACATCCTTGTCACCTGGAGGGGAGTCTCACGTCTGGGCCGCCCCAGGAGTGGCTGGTACCATGGTCCTGAGGATGCAGAAGGTGGAGGCGGGGGGAGGTGAGGGCAGGTATTGGAGTTGGGGAGGAGAGCGCCGCCAGCCAGCTTGAGCTGGGAGGGGACCAGTTTTGCTCCACAATTGCTGCATTTAATCACCCCTGCAGAGGTATTATTATAATCTCATTTTCTTATTACTTGGGCTGAGATAGGATAGAGAATATATAACCTGATTATGCACCATATAATGTATTAAGCCAGGAAGGCCTTAAAATTAAAACATTTAAAAAGAACTATCTGGGGAGGTAGTTAAAATCCATTTAAATTCTTATCAAATAATGAAAATATCTTTAGAAAAAAAAATCAGCCTCTCAGCTATGTGTTCACTTCCAAGATCATTCGTGTTTTTAGCATAAGTCTAAAGGCAAATTTACATGAAAATATTTAGGATTGAAAAATCTCTTTCAGCCACAGGCTGAGAAAGCAGGCCAGGTCTAGGGTGGGCTCCTTAAAGGGTCTCTAATCATGCGGGGGGTTGGTGGCTGTGGGGCAGAGTGGGTGTCCTCGGCCTGCCCCCCACGACCCCCCAACATGCACACATTGGCAGTGCTGCCTTCTCCCTGGCAAGCTCCGCTCTGCCCAGCCCAGCGGGCAGCGTCAGTCATCACAAGCCGGCCTGTCCCTTGTCCTCCGTGGGCTCCGGCTCCCTGTCCCAGCTGAGGGTCTGGATTCCCTCCCTTCCAGGCCTCCTTCTGCTCCGAATTCCAGGACTCTCCTGCCGAGGTCAAAGTGGGTGACATGGGGCACACTGTGCCAACAGTGCTGAGCTGTAGCTGCCTTTCCTGGGTCCCCAAAGAGAGGGTGGGTGCCGGCACGGGCGCCCTCGCAGCTGCAGGCTCACACACCTGGCCCCCGCCTGCTGGCTCGCCCTGTGGGTACCAGCAGCTCACCCTGGCTCGTCCTTCAGCTTCTCCACCCCTGGGCCAGGCGCCTGTTTGGCTCTGTGACCAGGACACCAGCGTCTACACAGCTCCCCGTGTGTCTCGGCTGGAGGCGTGGAGGTGGAGAGACCGCCCGTCCTGGAGTCCTGCTCATCACACTCACCTCCCCTTCCTTCCCTGCTGCAGGCCCTGCCCCTGTGGTCGCAGGGGGTCAATCTCCTGTAAAAATGACCCCTGCTAGTCACTTCCAATGGTGCTTCGAACTGGCTGAGCCCTGACTCACACGACCTGCCCCCGGTGTCAGCCATCCCCCACGTCAGAGGGGACAGCAGTGGCACAGAAGTTGTCTCCTCTGCTCAGAAATCTCAGCGCCTGGCCCACCCCACAGCCAACCCATGACCGGTCATTTACGGTGTCAACCAGAATCCCTCCCCAGCCATGTAGGTGGCTAGTTCCTTCTTGTCCTCGCCCAAGTCCAGGATGGGGCAGGCGCAGAGGCCGGACCCCACCTGTCTGCCACCACGTGCACCGGAGCCGGGTGCCTGAAGCTCGGAAGCCCGGATCTGTCTCAGACTCTGGGCCCCACGCGAGCTGCCCGCTCCTCCCTCCCCTCCCCTGACAGGCGTCAGGAATCAGCTCCCTCACCTGGTTTTGTTTTGTATTTGCTTAGTCTGCGCCCTGCTCTGTAGAGGAGGCCCGGAGAGGCGGAGTGACCGTCCAGGGCAGAAATGGGGTGCAGTCTGGGCCGCTACTCTTGCCGTTGCCTCCCAGCTCCACCACGCTTCGCCTGGAGTGCCAAACGGTGGCCGATGGGGATGTTCCAGTGGGTTCTGCACTGTGCGCGGCGGCTTCCTGGCCTCCCGGCAGCCTCGCGGGGAGGAAACAAGGCCCCGCAGAGGCCTGTGAGTGCTGGAGCAGAGGAGGCCTCCCTCCCGGGTGCTCATTTCATGAGTGACGATGCACCTTCTCAGCAGCGGTGGCTCCGAAGAGAGAGAGCGTGTTGGGAGCAAAGACAAAGAGGGGCAGGGGACTCCCAGATCAGTGTTGGGGACTCTTGGGCCGGACACGCAGAGGTTTGTGTTCCAGCAGCTCTGAGGGCCTCTGGGTTGCTGAACGCAGGAGCTGATGGTGCTCAGAGACGGTGCCAGCCTGGGAGGAGTTGGGCGAGCAGTGACCTGCCTGAGAGCAGGAAGGGCCGTACTGGGTGGAGGGGACGGAGAGCCCCTGCTGGATACCCGGACGTGCAGAGACCCGGATGAGGAGATGTGAGCGTCCCAGGAGGGAGCGAGGGCCGAGGGGCCCGGAGGAGGGCATGTCAACCTCGGCAGGCGCGAAACGCCGACAGAGGAGTTCTGTGCTCCCGGCCTTCATTCTGCATTGTTTCTGACAACGCTTCAGCATGCTCAGATGAGATGCCGACCTGGGGTGAATTAGGGCTTTCAAAAGATTTTTATGATGGAATTTTTCAAACACGAAAAGAGCGGAAAGCGAATGGTAACCCCCAGGCACCCAAGCCTTGCATCAGGAGCAACCAGACTCTAAAGCCAGGTCCCTTGTGTGCCCCCCTCCCTCTCCAGTCCCAGACTTCATACCCGGACATGAGTCAGCATCAAGGGTTGACTGCCAGCAGAAGAGGGCTCTCAGCCAGACAGGGCACCATCACCACACTCAAGGGCGTGACCTGTGCCTCGGGTGCCCATTCTCTGCCCGGGCCCGGGGTCTCGGGGTGGAGAAACCCCTGCTTCTGTGGGGAGCAACATAAAGAGAGAAAGGGTCCCCCTGCCACACACCCCTACACGGGCTGTGAGCAGCCATCGGGCCGCAGGAGCTCCTCCAAGGCTTGGCCCAGTGCTGTGGGCGCCAGGGCCCAGGGTTCATCTTTGTTCAAAGCAGCCACAGTGCTAATTAACTTTCTGTAAATCTATACCATGTGATGACGAGCCCAAGTCTGGATCCCGTGGAAAGCTAACCTCCTCCTGCAGGTCAGCTGAAACGCCAAACACTTGGCTAGCCGGGTTCCCCAAGCGCTGATGGGTTCAATGTTTCTTTTTGTTTTCAATTATATTTGCATTTGTTGTTCACATTGCTGTTGTGCTGTATAGACTGGTTTCCACGGAAATAACATCTGGGTGTGGATCCACAACCTGGTTCACCCCTGGAAGACACTGCCTGTCCACGTGAGGCCAGCCCCTTGTGGTACAGCTGGGTCCTCGGTATGCAGGTCCTGGCCCCCCTGCTCCAGGTCAGCCTGCCTTCCTGCTGTTTTGCTGAGGTTAGAATCAGCGGCTCAAAATATAAATTTGTGATGAAGGTCCAATAATGAGATGAGGACAAAATTTACATCTTTAGAAAAGTTTATTGATAGCCTCAGCAGAGTTGTTGTACCAACTATTGGTTAACTGAAAGATTTTTTTTTTTTTTTTCCTGCAAGAGAGACACATTGAGAACCATCTTGGTCAGACTAAATTTAGGAATGCAGGAAAAGACCGTAGCCTGAAACCCCTGAACTCAAGAGCTGTGTCCTGACTGGACTTCGGAGGGTAAATTATTCCTGCAGGCAGGATTTGCTGAGCTCCTCCCGTAATGACAGGCCCTTCAGCGAGCCATAGGCCTTCCACCTGCACCGTGGGGAGTGGGAGCGAGGCTGGCTCCCAGGGGTCCCCATGGGTCCCCGAGTTCCAGCCCTGTGGTCAGGGCAGTGTTTGCCCCTTGTTGGTATTGGAGGGAGAGCACCAGTGATGGTGTCCAGCTCCGGCCTTAGGCGTGTTCTGTGGTGACGCAAGGACTCGCTCTCCCTGTGACTAGGGTCTTTTGTAAGAAAGTGCTCAGGGATGTCTCACCATCAGAACAGGGCTGTGGAATCTGGGGAAAGGATGGAGATTGGTTTGAGAAGGCAAGAGAAGCTGGAGGGAGTGCCCTGAAGATGGGAGGTCACATGCGTGAACCTGCACAGCCCCTGAGGCTGCCCCACCCACCCAGAGCATGCTGGGGGTGGAAGGTGGGAGTGAGGGGGTGGGGGGTGGCAGCAACAGCAGAGCTGCGGGTTCCGGGTGGAATCTTCTGTGTCTCTGGCTCTTTCCTCCTGTGTTCTAGGCAGCCTGGGTGACAGTCCTCAAAGGGCCACAGAGGTCCTTTTTGCTTTGCAGGGACCCATGCCATACTCTTCCCTTCCAATAGGCTTGCTGGGGGCCGAGACTACGGCCAGAACAGGTGCTACGCGGGGCTCTAAGGTGGACGTTTCCCCAAGACATCTCAGAGTCTCTCCTACAGGGTCAGGGCACTTCCATCCTTGGGGACCTGTTGCTCTCGGGCACTCATGCCTTGTTGCCGTGATCCCCAAACCAGGCATTTTATTCTGCTTTTCTCAGTTATCTGGACAACAGTCAGTGAGTGTAGCCTGGACATGCGGGCAGCCATGGCAGCTGAGCCCGGCTGGGTGGAAGGGTGGAGGCAGCGTGAGCTGAGTGTGGGCCACCAGGATGCAGGGACCACCGTGGACCTAGCTCGGATGCTTTGAGCTCTCATGACCTGAAATCACAGGCGCTGTAAGGGCACGATGCACAGTCTGAGCTATGTGGTTAAATGTGCAGCATGCAATGAGAAACACTCAGGGAGCAGGGACTCATGTGTGCATGTGTGTGTTTGTGCATGCACACACTCACACGTGAAGGAGAAGAGCGCCACACCACAGGTGATCTGTCCACACCTGGATCACAGGGTTGAGCTGCAGGCAGAGGCCTGGCTGGGCTTGTGGTTTCCTGATGATGGGAAGAGCAAATCCCTGGATGTGCGTTCATTCAACAAGAGACCCAGTGCACCCCGCTTCTACACACTTACACACTAGGAAAATCAAGTGTGAGATCACTGTGGGCACAGAAATCATTAAATGAACTATCTTCTTTTGAAATATTACTTGTATTTTGCTGTAAACATCTTTTGTAATGAGCACATAAACATCGCACATCATGTAGCTGTTGTATAAATGGAATCACGGGGGTGTAGATTCATGCTGAACAGTATTACAAGCATATATTTAGAGGGCTGCGGCTTAGGTGGGGGGATGTTTTGAGAACCTGATGGAGCATTGAAGACCAACCACACAGCCGAGGACAGAGGGGCAAGCTGGCGTGAGGCACAGGGCGGGAGCAGTGGGGACCGGCAGGCTTGTCCCGTGATTGGAGGAGGACGCAGCCATCTACATGGTGCCCAGAGGGCCTTCTGCTTCCTTGTCCGAAAGATCCAGGGCGATTCCAGTTTCCATTCAGTTGTTGTCCAAGACAGATGCTTTTCTGAGGGATTCCTTCTTTTCCCACCAGAATCAGCTCTGACTCACTTTTCATCTCAGTGACTACAGAAGTTAGATAGCTTTGTTACATACAATCATTCTTTGTTCCCAGTTTCTATTTTGAAAGTTTTAAACCTACAAAAAGGTAAAAAAATTGTAAAATGAACAATCATATACCTTTCAAATTCTTAAGTTTTCAACAATTTGTCATATTTGTGCTCTCTTTTTCTCTATATATACATATATATACACACACCTACACATATTCATCTATAAACACAGATACATTTTTTCCTAAATTATTTGAAGGTGAATTTAAGACACCATGACACTTTACTCCTAAATGCTTCAGACTGCATCTCCAAGGAATAAAGACTCTTGCCCCCCAGGCCACAATACCACTGCCACATCTAAGACGTGTTAACAGTAACTCAATCGTAACATCTAGTAGTCTATATTCAAGTTTTGCCTATTTTAAAAAATGCCTTTTATATGTTTTCTCCTCCAGGATCCAATCAAGTTTACTCACTAGATTTGGTTGTCAGGTCTCTTTGGACATTTTAAAATCCAGAACTGCCACCAGCCCCCAACTTCACTTCCCAACATTTTGTTTGTCTTTCGCAACCTTGTTCTAGGAAGCCCGGTGCCAGCATTTGGGCTTGTCCAATCGTCTCACAGTGAGTGACTTCGGGTTGAGCACATCTGCCCAGAATGCCACAAGATCATCTTCTCACTGCCTCCTCTCGGGAGGAGCACGATGCCACTTGTTCCGTTACTGGTCCTGAGGGTGGGTGGTGTCTCCTTGGAAACGCACTGTGCTGTGCTGTGTTCCTGGTGGAGTGATGCTCTCAGCCTGTGTGGACCCCTGGTTCCCTGCATCCTGCCGTCCAGGAGTGATGATCCTTCACTTAATGAACTATAACCACTGGCGGCAAAGTCGTGAGTTAGCGATGCAGGCATTGGTAAACTGAAACTTCCCCTTTTTGCCCCTTTTCTCTCTCATGGTCGCTTGGGAAAATATATTTTTCAATATCTTATCCATTATCATCAATATTCTTTATGATCCTCAAACTGTCTGGAATTTGGCCAGTGGGAGGCCTTTGAGGTGGACATCTGTGTCCTATTGCCATGTATTCATTTCTCTTTGGGCACTGCCTTATTTCTGGACATAGAGATGTCCCAGGTTTGTGTGGTACTCTCCGCTGCCGGACTTGGAGCCAGCCATTTCTCCAAGGAACCCAGATTCCTTTTAATGGGCAGATATAGGAGATTATACATATATACATATGTGTATATATACACACACATATATCGTACATAGATACAGTTACATTAGATAAATATGGGATTTTGTATTTATATTTTTGTTTTAAAAAGGTATATCTTTAAAATCATGATTCACACTGATTCTACTAATTTAAAGCCAGCATCATAGGTTTCTCTAAGACCTTCTTCCATTCTGCATTTTATCTTCCTTCTCCCACAGTAAGGACCCTCATTCCCAATGTCCTCCAATAGAATATGTATTCATTTGCTCTCTCCTCCAATACACATAAAATAATTTCACAATTACTACATCGTTGCCTCTTTTTTTTTTTTTTTTTTTTGGTGAGGAGATCAGCCCTGAGCTAACATCCGCCAATCCTCCTCTTTTTTTTTTTGCTGAGGAAGACGGCCCTGGGCTAACATCTGTGCCTATCTTCCTTCACTTTATATGGGACGCCGCCACAGCATGGCTTACCAAGCAGTGCGTTGGTGCGCGCCCGGGATCCGAACCAGCGAACCCCGGGCCGCCGCAGCGGAGCGCGCGCACTTAACCGCTTGCGCCACCGGGCCGGCCCCTCGTTGCCTCTTTTAACAGTAAACCTAATTAAAATCCAACACCTTTTGTTCTCAGAATATATCTCACTAAGAGTAGACAGACTATGCTATTTAAAAGATATTTGAATTATTTTTCTGTGTGATTTTTGTTATAAATTTGATATACACTTGGGTTCCTGTAGTTCTGTTTGAATTCAATTTTATGGCTTGCTTTTTTTTCTCATCCCTCTTTAATTAATTTTGTTTTTTGAATATGTAAAATATTTACATGGTTCAAAATTAAAATCATGAAACAGATTAATCAGAGGAGCCTCACTTCCATTCTTATCCCTCCAGCGTATTTCTACCCACCCTCCACAGTTGATTCTTCCTGCGCTGATTTTTGTGCAAATAAGCGATCATGTACGGTGTACACTTGTTAGCACTGTGTTTTTTTCCCTTAGAAGTAACACAGGTCGTCACTCCTGTCATGTCTCCAGCTTCCTAACTGGACACCATCAGGTGGGTGCTGTTGTCCATGTGACCCCCCGAGATGTTTCCGATATTCCTGATGCAAACAATGCTGCACGATCAACTTGCGCAAATGTCGGTTCATATCTGAGAGCATTCATCTTTGAGGGAAATTCTCGGAAGTGCACCACGAGGCCAAAAATGTGTGCCTATGTCATTTTCTTAGATATTTAGTTCCTCCACAGGGACTAACATTCTGACACGAACCAGCAATGTGCGTGTGTGGGGATGTCTGCCTCCCCCTATCTTGCCAATGGGAGCATTGTCAAGCTTATGATTTGTGTTAATCTGAGAGGTGAGAAATGGGATCAATATGTAGTTTGAATGTGTTATTCTCCATTATGAACAAAGTTGTAGATATTTTCTCAAAGTTTGCCATTTATCTTGAATTTGCTTATAATGATTTATACCATACAATTAAAACACCATTGTGTTTATCAGTCTTCCATTTTAGCTTCTAAATTTTGAGTTTCAAATACAAAAGTTTTTCCCACATCCAGGTTAAAAAGGAGTCCACCTCTGCTTTCTCCTAGCGTATGCATACGTCTATTTTTACCTCCAGATGTCTATTTTTACCTTCAGATCCATTTGAAATGTGTTGTGATGAGTGCTGTGAGGGATGGTCCATTTTCCAAGTGGCTGTCACGTTCTTGATGCCACTAAAACATGTTTATATTTTCCCCAGAGATCTGAGAGATGTTTTCTTTAATATATGCTCAATTTCCACATGTAATTGGGTTTATTTATGGATTTCTATTTTCTTCTACTGCTCTGTTGATTCCTGTCCTAATATTATACTGTTTTAATCACAGAGGCTTTATCATCTTTTTCATATCTGATAAGTCTCCCTTCATTACTGGTCTTTTAATATTTTTAGATATATTGTATTTGTTTCCAAGTGAAATTTAGAATCTACTTGTTTAGTTTCAGAAAAAATAAACTTATTAACACTTTTATTGGTATCACAGGAAACATATACGTTAACCTGAGCAAACTGGCATCTTTATAATTTTGAACAGTCCCACTCAAGAACAGGGGATGCCTCTCCATTCAGGCACATCTAATTTTATTTTTTTAAGGGATGTTTAAAAGTTTTCATCATATACGTTTACAGTTTTGTTAAGTTTATTTTTGCATATTTTCTTCTTGTTATTGCTATTTAAATAGTATTTTCTTATCTACTATCTCTTCTATGTGGTCATTGTGTATAAAAAGGCTGTTTATTATTACGTTAATTTTATGTCCTGATACTTACTGAATTCTTTAATTTGTTTTACTCTTGTATATTTAGGTTTTAGTTTAGTGACTTTGGTTTTACCCTTGATTTTCTTGGGTTTTCCAGGGATACTTATATATCACAGCAAACAGAAAGGGTTTTCCTCCTGTCTTTCTATTATTTTCTCCTGTGTAATTGCATTGGCTGGTACCTCCAGTACAATGCCCAGGCGAGGAGACGGTGGGCACCCCTCTCACCATGTTTTCTTGTTAAGTACAAGCTTGGCTTTGGGACTAAGGATATTTTATCATGTCGAGGATATTTCCATCAATTCCTATTTAACCGAGCATTTTTGTAGTTGCTGCATTAACCGGGCCTTGGGATTTGTAGAAGTCACAAATAAAGCAGTAAGTTCGATCAGGCCTGTCCAGAGACTGATCATGGACACTCGTTTCTCAAAGTGCTATTTCCCTGGGAACCACAGGGTGAAAGCGAGTGTGGAATGCTGCGTCTGTCTCACTTGCTGTGAAACCTCTGAAATGTGGGCCTATCATGGACTCAGGAGCTGAGTCAGCCCACGGGACGTGGGTCCACCTGGCAGAAAGAATAAAGATTGTAGAAATTGAGATTGCAGCTTCTCT
Source organism: Diceros bicornis minor (assembly GCF_020826845.1). Taxonomy (NCBI): domain Eukaryota; kingdom Metazoa; phylum Chordata; class Mammalia; order Perissodactyla; family Rhinocerotidae; genus Diceros; species Diceros bicornis. Next base: position 93,161,452 of record NC_080745.1, on the reverse strand, counting down.
GTGTCCCAAATGCCCCTTGTCCTCCGTCCACGGCAGTTGGACACACTCAGGCAGGGGTGGCCCAGAAGAAGCCCGTTTCTGCAAGAACTTCTGACGAGGGGAAGGTGCCATGTGTGCCATATCCCCAGCCTGCATCCTCCTGTAATGCTAAGAAGACGCCCACTGTACCTGGTGTATCTGAGTGCCTGCTAGTTCACTGACGGGTCAAGGCTAAGTCCTTTTAAAAGTTATGTTATTCATGTCTAGATCTGGCCCTGTATACTGTCTTTTTAACGACAAGCTCTTCTTCTATTTTGGACTCCGGTGCTCTTAAAGCAATGCTCGAGGGCAGGATGGTTTAGGAAGTGACCTCTCATCCTGAGCCTGCTGGGCTGGGGATGTGAGCTCCTGGGGAGCTTGGAGGCAGCACTGTTCTATGTCCGAGCATTACCCCCATCGTCTAATGACCTGAACTGAAAGATCTTGAACCCTGCTGTACCAAGTCAGCCCCTAGCATCGGTTATTCAGCTATGAGAAGGAGCGGGATCCACAGGGCGCCATTTGTCAGGGACTCACCTTGGTGGCATCTCAGGGTTGGCTCTGAGATTTAGCACTAGAGGCTCCACAGAGATTTAGCACTAGAATTTCAGGTTCTGGGTACCATCTCGTCCTAACTGACCCCACAAAGCCAACTGGCAACCCAGACATCAGTCTGCCAGGCGTCATCAGGGAATAGGTCTTCCCACAACCCAGGACTCCCCTTCCTGTGGTGAGGATGCCCAGAGAGCCAAACCCCTCCAGAAGTGTTCTCGGTGAGTGGCGGGGAGAGCAGAGGCCGCTGGGCAGTCCTGGGAGGGCACCTCAGAGCTGTAAGTTGTGTGGAATAACAAGCACACCTCACTGCTGGAGAATCCAAGAGACAACAGACACGAGGGTCATTTGTAAGCAGTAAAGAGCTGAATTATGTAAGGACAGCTTTTTATTTATTCCCCAAGTATTTATCAAGTATACATCACATGCCAGGAATTGGGGATTACAAGCTGAACAAGAATCACGATTCTTGCCTCATGGAGTTTAGAGTCGAGTCTTGTTTCATTTTTAGTTGTTTACACTCGAGAGCAGAGAATCGCTCTGACTTATTTCTGTATTTCTCTCAGAATATTTGCATTTAATATTCTCAACAAAATTTATTCATTGAATTATCACTGATCAGCCCTGAATTTTCCTTTTGTGAACTAAATTAAGGATGTACACAGAATACAGAATCTCTTTTCCTAATTTTTTAAAATAAACGACCTTTTTCTGTATCTCTAATAGTCATTGATTTTTTCATGTTAGCATCTTACTAGAAGACAGTGCACAGCTGAAATGTCTATTTCACTGTTGACTCTTAAAAGAGTGTCCCCGGGTTTCTCAAAGAAGATCTACACTTAGAGGTTCCTCAGGAGTTATTTCCTCACCTGCTTATATTCAGTCTTGTGACTTTCTGCATCAGAAACAACTTTTTCCCAGCCTTATTCCATTATCCAGGCTCATCCAATGTACTGTCTGAATTAAGAGAGATGCTGTGGTTATGATTCTGGCCCTTTAGAAGGCACCACTTCAGGATCCATTCCCTAAGTGGTCCAAGGAGCAGAAGAGTTTCCCAGCAGCACAGCTCTTGCATGCTGACAGGCCCCGTGCTGTGAACTGTGTGTTTCAAACTTTGTCCCATGGACTCTGAGACGCGTCCTCGTGGAGGAGGTGGCGACTTTCACTCTGTGGCTCTGGAGGACTCACATCGGGTGGGTGGGGAAAGACCCCGGGGAGTAGAGCAGCCCTGGGTCACCACAAGAGCCGTCACAGGTGGGGGCCCCACAGGGGTGGGGGTTAGCGGGAGGTCAGCCATGTTAGAGGCCTCGGGTGGGGTAAAATTTAAAAGTTGGACTAAGCGGCCTTTAGATCCCTCTTGTCTCTAACATTCCACTCCCATGTGGTTGCAAGTCGACTTTAAAAATGCAATTCCGTTAAGGGGAGGGGGCACGCTCATTTCTTATGCCCATTGGACAGTAGCTTAGACTTGTGTTTGAGAATATGTTTGAATAACCAAGAGGAGAGAAGAGCTGGGACTGTCTAGAAAAAGGTCTTAAGATGTCATAACGCTGTAGTAACTGGAAGAGTGTGGTGCTTCTGAAGAATGGAGAGATCAGTGACACGGAAAAGACAGTCCAACAATCCAGTTGGACGGAAAAGACAGTACAACAAGTCTTATGTCCAACAATCGAGGAATAATTAAACTGTGATAGATCATACAACAGATAATTACATCACCATTAAAATACTTGGAAGTTGTCGATGCCTTGTAAAAAATTTAACTACACAATATTAAGTGAAAAAAATCAGGATATAAAATTGCACATGCAGTATAGTCTCAATTATGTAAATATATGTGCATAAGACTAGAAAAAAATGCAAATGGATTTAACAGTGCTTACCCCTGGGTTATGGCATTATAGGTCTTTAAAATATACTTCTTCATATTTTCTCACAAGTACATATCACTTTCTAAAAATAATAGTAAAGACAAAGAAAACCAATGAGAGTCCTTTACCTAAAGAGCTGAACTGGGGCCCTCACAGCTGAGCTAGTAGGCTCGAGCTTCAAAACCCCACAGTTACCGAGTAAATCATCTCCTCCAGAGCTGCAGCCTCCATCAGCCTCCTGCAAAAATCAAATGTTCTATCCTTCTCTCTATTGACTAAAGGAGCGTCTCATCATACATCATTACACGTTTATAGATCTTAATTTTCCATTTCTTTTTCCTTTCTTGGTTTATCGTTATTCAATTTATTTTACGTTTATGATCAAAACACAATTTTGGTTTCTTTATTTTTCTCCTTAGAAATTAAGCGTTGTCTGCCACTGGGCAGATGCTGCTAGTGGAATCTTGTGAGGGATGATTCTGGAAGGGAGAAGAGACTCACTCCTGTCCCACCAGAGGGCTTCCACCCTTGATCTCTGAAGATCCCAGGGCCTGGCGCCTCAGGAGGTGGGGCGCCCAGTGCTTCCCTGAGGCCAGCAAGCCCAGCATCTGGGCGGAGGAGGGAGCAGGGGCAGAACCTGACAGCCCAGCCATGCCAGGAAGGAGGGTGGGGTCCAGATCAGGGATTGCCAGTGGTGGGGCTGGGGCCAGTGGCCAAGGACCCCCGTTTCTGCCTGTGCAAAGCGGATAGAATCACCACAAAGATGAACTTAGATAGTACATGGGGAAGTGTTTGTGACCTCTGAAAGGCTTCTGCTGGCAGACCAGATGCCGGCCCTGTGATTCCAGTGGAGAACAAAACGAGGTCACTCTGTGAGTTGTTCTGGAGAACACAATCAAAGTTGCACATTTACTCCTGCGCACAACCCACGCGCCTCAAATGAGAGACGCGAAAGCTCCGCTCTGCCCCATGCGGGGCCGTGGGTCTTCGGGTGCGGAAGTCCCTGCGTGAAACTTGGGGAGGGACAGACACCGCTCAGGACAAAGACCCTGGGTGCTGGCTTCTGAAGGGGCCACCCCTTGTCATCAAGCCAGCTGGACCCTGCCCCAGGCCCTGTGAGAAGGCCTGGGCAAGGGGGAATTGGAAGGGGGACTGGGCTGGCTATGTCTCTGGAAGGTCAGAAGCTCACCCCGAGGGGCCTGCCTTGCTTCTGAACCCCTCAGCTGGATGGCATGCTAAGTGTTTGGCTCCTTTTTCCTTTCATCAGGAATACTTGGAATTCCCGCTACCCTCTGCCTTCATGCCCACTCCTGCCCTGTCTGCTTGCTCTTTCCCCAGTGTCCACTGTCCCCAAATCCCTGCCTGAGAAGATGCCTAAAGCCCCCTGTATCTCTGTAGGAGGGGATGTGAATGTGGGACTGTCCAGGATGGCACAGCCTCCTGGGTAGATGGGACTCCTGTGTGTGGATGAGCAGGGGTCCTGATGGGCTTCCAGTGAAAGTATCCTTATCATGATGAGTGATGGGTGTGCATCCCAGTCCCTGTGATAACGTGACACCATCATCACTAGTTGATGGGATGTGGGCACTGCTGACACATGGGAGTTGGAAATTCATGCTTCTATGCCTAGCCCATCTTCTTACATGCTAAGGTCCAGACACTCAGGAAACAGTGCTGAGGCATGTTCTAGACCAGAGCCTCACCCTGCCTCAGGTCACTCCTAAGCACTCATAATCCGAAGACCACCATGTTTGTCGTGGTTCAGAGAGCCGAGATGTGCTATTGCTTAATGTGTAAGAGGCAGCTTTGTGAATATTCTGAAACATGTAATCTCGGGGCATCAGCACTTGGGAGATCTTAGCAGTAGCTCCTTTGTGCCCCTCATTTCACAGTTGAGCGAACCAAGGCCCTTACACACCCAAGGGAGGGACAGTATTACCTGGAATGAAGGCCTTCCAATTTTGGTGTTTTAGAGCTGGGTCATTTTTAAAGAGAGACTGACGTCAATGTCTTGGAGACCTGAGTGCTCACTTGACGTGTGATGGGAGGCAGCCAGCGCGGGCTGAGTGACACTTTTAATCAAGAACGCCTGGGCCTCTGTGCATGAATTTGCTCCAAACTCGATTCATTGCTTCTCTGTTTTCTGAGGACAGCAGCACCTTTGTCATTTGCTTTTTTTAAGAACAAAAAAAAGAACTTTAGACAATCTAAAATATTCTCTACAAATAATTCCTTTTGGGAAATTTGATAATGTAAGTTATACAAGTCTAGAGGTTCAGTGGTTCTTCACTTATTTTTTTACCTAGGACCTCTGAGATTCTGATAGAAGATACAATCTGCTGACTCAGGCTCATAGCAATTTGCATACAACTGTGCTTTGTTGTGTTGGAAATGAATATCTTTAATAAAGACAAATGCCTATATTTTGTAGGAAATATCTTTTAGCTTCCATTTTCTCACATAAAAAATTCATTTTCAGTTCATGTAAAATAATTGATATAAATCTTAGTTGGGCCAATAAAACAAAAAAGTGAACTTTCATAATGCACAACAGGAAGTCGATGAGAAGACTCTACAGCTGGGCTGGAATGAGGAGCTGAAAGCCAGGAACTTGGACACAGCAATCTGTCATATTTGACATCCAACTGATGTTGACTCTCATCTTGACGGCCATAAATGCTGAAAATGCTGATTTTCAAAAATCTCCACTTGCAATAGACTTAGAGTTTCTAGAATTTGATTTGCCAGGCGAGAGTCTGCTTTTGTCAAGGAGCCAGAGAGTTTTCTGAGTTCAGTGTGGGTCAAATTGTTCAGTTTGTTCCCAGGTCAGTGAGTTCATCATTGTTAAGATCTCCCTCACTCATGAACGGCCAAGGATACAGGGCTTAGAAACAGACACTCGGTGCTTGGTTGTGCGAGTAAGATGACCATCGCAGGAGCTCCGCAGAATTTCCTGGCATCTACAGATTCCTTTCTTTTTTAATTAAACTTTTGGTTTTGAGACAGTTGTAGATTCACTACACAGAGAGCCTGTTTCTTTCAGTGATAACATCTAGCGTATCTGTAGTCAATGTCACAACCGGGATATTAATGTTGATAGAGTCAGGGACAGAACAGTGCCATCACCACGAAGACACAGCTCACACGGCCCTTTCACAGCCACACACACCTTTCTGCCCCACCTCTCCTTGTCCCCTGGCAACCACTCACCTATTATTTTGTCATTTCAAGTATGTCATATAAATGAAATCCTAGAGCATGGACTCTTTGAGGACTGGCTTTTTTTTTTTCCACTCAGCATAGTTTTCTGGAGATTCATAAAGGCTGTTGTGTGTACCAACTGTTCATCCCTATTTACTGCTGAGTAGTGTCCATCTTGTGGATGTACCACAGTTGGTTCCACCACTCACCCTCTGAAGACGATCTGGGTTGTTTCCAGCTTGGGGCTGTGATGAATAAAGTTCCCATAAGCATTTGGGTACAGGTTTTTGTGTGAACATAAGTCTTCATTTCTCTGGGATAACTGTCCAAGAGTGCAATGGCTGGGTCATATGGTAGTTACGTATTTAGTTACTTTTTGTTTTTTAAGAAACTGCCAATCAGTCTATTGTCTCACCATGCTCTGTCTTCTCTCTTGATGTCCCAGGGTCCTCTTTTATTGTTTACCTCTTCTTAGAAAACGTCCTTCAGTCGTTCTTTAAAGTCGATCTACTGGCAACAAATTCTCTTAGTTGTCCATCATCTGTGATAGAAATGACCTCATTTCTCTTCATTCCTTCATTCTGAAGGTGTTTTTGCTGGATGTGGGCTTCTAGGTTGACAGTTTCTTTCCTTTTAGTATTTCAAAACTGGAGAACCACTTCCTACGGCCTCTGTGTTTCTGATGAAAAGTCCACTCTCATTTCAGTTGTTTTTCCCCTAGAGGTGAGTCGTCCATTGTCTCTCACTGCCTTCAAAACACTTTCTGTGTCTTTAGTTTTCATAGGTTTGACTATGATGTGGATTTCTTTCAGTTTATCCCATTGGGGATTTGCTCAGCTTCTTAAGCCTATAGTTTTGTCTTTTGACAGATTTGGGGAGTTTCAGCCCTCACTTCCTTGAGTACCTTACACCCACCCTCCCCTTCTCCCCTTCAGGACTCCCTGGACATGAATGTTGGAATGTTCGTGGTTTATTATTGTCCCATAGGTCCCTGAGGCTCTGTGCATTTTTCCTAGTCCATTTTCTCTCTGTTGTTCAGATTGGATAATTCTATTTTTCTACATTCGAGTTGCACATCATATTCTACGTACAATATAGTCTGATTCTTTTCTCTGCCCCCTCCATTCTGCTGTTGAATGTTTAATTTTGTTATTGTATTTTTCAGTCCTAAAATTTACTTTTGTTTCTTCTATAAGTCTTCTGTTTCTTTGCTGAGATTTTCTATTTCTCCATTTGTTTCAAGTGTGTTCATAATTGCTCATTGAAGCATATTTATGATGACTGATTTAAAATCTTTGTCAGATAATGCTCACATCACTATCACCTCAATCTCAGCATCTATTGATTTTGTGTTTTAATTCAGTTTGCGATATCTCTATTTCTTGGTATGATGAGTGATTTTCTATCAAAATCTGGCCATTTGGGCTATTATGTTATGAGATCCTGGATATTATTTAAATCTTCTGCTTTGTCTGGTTTTCACTGACATCGCTCCAGTAGGAGAATGGGGATATGCTAACCCATTACTTCCAGGTGGGGCAGAAGTCCATTTTCCCACTAGGGCTCCACTGATACACAAGGGGGCTCCTTATTACAACCAGGGGGAGGGTGAGAGTTCTGGCTTCCCACTGGGCCTTCTCTGACACCTTCCTTGCCGAGAGGGGTAGGAGTCCCTTGTTATTGACCCTACTTGACCTCCACTGACAATACAGGGAGGGCTGTAAGTCCAGGCATGGTCCCCACTGACAACATGCCTGGGGAAGGGGCAGCATTTTGACAACCTAGTGAGATGAAAGTCCAGCTCCCTACTTGGCCTTCTCTGATACCACCCGGTGGGGGGTCAAGACACCTCACTGCAGCCAGTGAAGGTGGAAATCCAGGCTCTCACCTGGCCTAGGGGCATAGGCATGATGCTGGCTCCTTCAGTTCCAAGTGTGCAACATATGAGGCAAAAAGACAACCCAGAGCGCTCACCACTGGTTGTTTTCCAGGTCCCAGGTCCCTTGTCTAGGCAAGGTGCCTAGACAGTTTGCCTTCTTCTCTCCTCTTGTAGAGTCTTCTGTCCATCATATATACATAATGTTTGGGATTTTCAGTTGTGCTTAGCAGGAAGCATGGGGAAAAGCACATCTGCTCCATCTTGCTGAACGGAGCCCCAGATTCCTTTTTAAAGAGAAATTTAAAGAACTTTTCATTATTTTTCATTGGACTTTTGCCTGCAGAAGTACGTGAGAGGCAGCTCTGAAGTTTCTGAAGCAGGACGCGCCTCTCTTCAGCGGAAAGCTTTTCAGTGGCACTCAGCGTGGTGACGCTGGGGCTGTAATCACACTACTTACCTAGCCCATATGTCAGCAAAACTCACTGAGTGAGCCAAGCCACGAATTACATCTCCCCTGTCAAGTCATTCCTAGAGCCAGCCCTTCTTTTTCTCCCCCAAAGCAAAGTGTGTGTATGAAGCTCGAGTGAGCACCTGAGAACATGTTCTCTGAAAAGCAAAAGGATTTCTATGCAGAAAAATCTCATATTCTACTTTCATTTCTTGACAAAAATCTCTTGAAAGGCAGTAATTCAAGACTTCCCTTATGAATGTGATGAATTCCATGGTCATAGATGAGACATTTTCCATATTATTGATGGAGTTTGAACATAACCTGATATCGAATGCGAGGAAACACGATGGCCCTTGGAGCTTATTTTTACACAGACGCTCTGAAGCCAGATGGGGTGCCAGACACGGGAGGCATCCTCTTTGTGTATTGAATACTAAGATTTTTCTTATACTCAAAGTTACTCTTGGAAAAGAAAGTTCCCCCAATTTCAAAGATATGTACATCCTTTAAAGTTTGACAAAGAAGCAGGAAGAAGGAAGACTAGGGCAGAAAGCATACGGATTCTGTGACGGCAGAAGTGGACATAATGGAAAGCAGGTGCTGGCTGCATAAAGAGACACCAGTAGATTCATCTGGGTACATGATGAGGGGAAACCTGCTTGGGTCTGTCATACGAAATGGTGGCAAGTCTGGAAAGGGCTGCACCATTGAAGAGAGGAAGTGCTTTTCTTACCTTCCTCCACTCCAAGCCACAAACCCACAGCTCTTGCCAGGACCAGGGTTTTGTCCTGGCTTCCCACGTGGCTTCTTCCACTTGGCATGAGACCAGCAGCCTTGCAGGATGTTTCAAGGCAAGGTTGTAGCCTTGTGGTCGATTTGAAGTCTGTTTAAATTACAGTCTTTTTAAATGAGCAATTCTCCCCTGAAAGGATCCATATTCTCCATTGTATTTATGCAGATGCACAAAAGTAAATTACTGCTTAATATGTCAGCTGTCAACAATCTTAACAAAAAGCCCTGTGCCCTTTGACTCCCGTTACCATCAGGGACAAGAGTAACTTCAAGGGGCACTTTCACTTTGTTGTGCTTTCCTCTTTGCTTACCTCAATTATGCTAAAAGAAATGTCAAAGAAAAATATCAATAATGGCAAAGTTGTTTTCTTTAATTCTTACTGCCAGTCATAAAAATTATTAGAGGGTATGTTGCGACACATAGATGGGGTTCTCCTACCAGAAGCACATTAAAAAACACCCATTATTACAGCAGCAGCTTTTGGGAAAAGAATATAGCTTTATTCCGAGATCGAGCTGCAAGGAGACAGGAGGCAACGCCCAAATCTGTCTCCTTGTCCAAGGTATGGGGTAAGGTTTAAGGGAGCCACATAACGGCTGGTATGCAGAAGCACTGGCAGGATGACTCTCGATTGGTAGATGAAAATGTTCTCTTCTGCACATGCTCTTCGCTCGCTTGCTGCTCCTGAAAAATAGCTTTAACATCCTGTTGGTAAGATGGGGTCAATTAGGGGAGGTTACTGGGAAAAGCACAGCAAACAAGGGCAAAGTTGTTATGCAATGTTCTCCGTTGATAAGATTTTCTATAGATTCAGAGTCATCCTCCCCTCCTTGATACAGAGAGGGAGGCACCCTTACAAATGGAGATTTCCCTTACAAATGTAAATTTCCCTTACAAAAGAGTAACTTCTGCTAGGTTTTCAGAGATTTCCTGTGTCTGCTGTTTTTTAATAATCCTCACCTCAAAATAGCCCTTATGCCAAAGAGACACATTTTTGGGTGCAAATTCTGTTCCTGGTCGTGTGGTTACAGCTATAACAGCAAGATAATGATTGGTATTTGACCCAATTCTGTGCAGTAGCATCCCATGCTTAGAAATGAAACCAAGTGTTAATGAGATTATGTGACATTGCAATTCATAAAAATTCCAAGTAAGGTGTATGTAGTCCAGTAGACCTTAGGTAAAGAGCTCCTGTCTTCCCTTTTTGTATGATATTCATACACCAAGAAAAACTTCTTCTAAAATGGAACTCAAGTCAACTGGAGCCTGAGGAAAGCGACTTATTTATTTTTCTCAAAAGCAAAAGTTGTAAATAGAGAGGGGCTGTGTCACATAAGCTGAAAACCTAGTGTTTTGTGCTGGAAATGGTTCAAAGGAGCCTCATGACAAAAATAAAGGAGGTGCTGAGGGCTCTCAGAAAGACATTTCACATGTTAATTATAATCACCAAGGGTCATAAAGTTTGAAATTTCCTACCTTGCTGGACAGCCTCCAGCTTACAGAGTTTTTTTTGATTCAACTTTCCAACATAGAAAAATAAGACTCTACCCTATAGTAATTCTGGTGGGGAAAACTGCAGAAGTCTTGTACAAGTACTTTTTTCCCTCACGTTTCTTATAATGTGGTCACCGTGAAATAAAAATAATCACAGGAACCCCAGGACTCATCATCTTACCCAGTAATTTATAATAATACAATCTTATTTGCCTGTAGTTATGAGGCTTATTCAATAGATGCTGATTTAGACAATTTGGGAAAAATTATTATCTTTAGGCTCAAAAATATATATCCATTAACAGAATTTTCTATATCAGATTATTGTATTTTCGTGCTGTAAATGTATGTATATGTGAATTCCAGCCTCTTCCTTATCTTCATCTGCCTACAGAGGTGCAACATTCTCTCCTTCTGTTGCCTTATGAGAACTGTGTTCTCCCAATGACTTGGGAATATTATTGTTAATACACATAAAATGTACGTGTCTGTGTAAAACTTTTATTTCATAATTTTAGAGAGAACTGAGAACTTAATAATTCTTGTTTTATTGGGAATGACAGTGAATAAGAACTCAATTTACAATGTATTTTGAATAACTAAATGTTGTATAATAAATAATGTGTCTAGTCTTTATCCCTGGGCACTGGGAGAGAGCTTCTAAACCTTTTTGATTTCCTGAGTGATAGGAGAAGTTGTCTTTGTTATTCATGGTGGGACCTGGGACCACATCTGAGCTCATGCTAACTAGATAACTCGTGGTAGGACCCTAGATAGTCTCAGGGTGGGGGCTGGCCATGCTGGAAAGACTAACCAGGTGATTAGGTGGTTGCGGCTGTGAGCCAAGGATATCAACCTGACCTACGAGGAAAAGAGAGGAGCTGGAGATTGAGTTCAGTTACGTAGCCAATGATTCAATCGATCATACCTATGTAATGAAACCCCAATAAAAACTCTGGATACCTAGGCTCAGGTGAATTTCCTGATTGGTGAACTCATCAACAGGCTGGGAAGTTGACATGTCCTGATTCCATGGGGCAAGGACACAGAAGCTCCAGGTTTGGGACCTCCCTAGACCTCATCTTATGTGTCTCTTCACATGGCTGGTCCTGATTTCCATCCTTTATAAAGAAACTGAATCATAAACATAGCACTTTGTTGAGTTCTCTGAGTCACTCTAGTGAATTCTTGAAAGTGAGAGGGTCATGAAACCCTCCAATTGGAGGTCAGTTGGTTGGCTTGGGGACCCCCTGAACTTGCATTTGGTATCTGAAGGGAGGGCAGTCTTGGGGACTGTGCCCTTAACCTGCGGGGTCTGCACTAACTCCAGATAATTAGCACCAGACCTACAGTGCAGTATTGAGTGAACTACTATTTTTGTCTCTAATGACGCATCTGCTTAGATTCATGTGCTTAATCGATGATGACGAAAGTGCTGGGTCCAGAAGATTTCTCCTAATTAGTAAACATTTATAGGCACCATTATGCCAATCCCCACGTGTGTCATTCATTCAATGATTCAGTAATTAATAACATGGAATATACTAGAGTTCTTGGATCATGTGGAAGGTAGCAATCCTTCACAATCCTTCACTCTAGTTGGAAATAAATGCTAATGTTTAAAATACATAGAGAACGAGGCAAAGACAATTCAGTATAAGATGGTGGGATCTCACCAACATGTTTCAGAGCAACTCAGAGAAGAGGAAGGTCTTCTTGGTATGGTCTGAATTCCTTAATGAGAAAGTAGTAAGAGAAACTGTAGGAATTCAATATGGTGACAGAAAAGTCAGGAGAGTGGGGTGGGGTCAGAAGTGGAAAGGACCAAGTTGATGGAGAATGAGACCAGCAGGTGGGCAAAGGTTGTGGGGCTGGAGAAGCAGTGGAGGGTTGTGATGATACTGTTACCGCACAAAATTGGGGTTCACTTGCCCAATGGGCATAAACAGCCAATTAATTACAGCATCAGCCTTTGGGAAAAGAGATCAGTTTTATTCTGCATGATGGACCTGCAGGGAGAAAGGGGGCGTGTGCCCTCAGATCTAACTCCCCGATTCAAGATTTGGGGCAATTTAAGAAGTTAGGGAGAACAGACTGGCATATGGAAGTGCTGGTGGGACAGGTTTTGATTGGTGGGCTTCAAGCATTTATGGTAAGGTTTTCAACATTTATGACAGGGTTCTAAACATTTATGATGAGGTTCTAAACTTTTATGATAGAGTTCTAAACATTTTTTGATGAGGTGGGAAGGAATTTTAACACCAAATCTTCCTGAGTGAAGGACCCCTTGCTTCTGATAAGAGTCTGACTTGCAAGTTCTGGTCATGTCCCGGTCCTCAGGTTCTATGGGAAGGAGGATCTTTGGTTCCGTGGTCATTTCAGGTCAATATTTCCTCTTTTGCACCTGCTCTGTCTATGTGACTTTGCAGATTTTCTGAAAGACAATCCTTAATCACTTCGTTGATAAGAGATGAGGTCTGTTCAAACTGGCTCTAAATGGGCCTGTGTTTACAATACTTAGGGTATGGGGGACTGGTGAGGCTCTGTCCTGGAGTCCCTACCCTCAGATGTGTCCACAAACCATGGCTGCAGTGGGACAACAGCCCTACAGTCTTGCCCAGTGTGCTTAGAGAGACCTTCAAGTGCTGCTGAGCACTTGAAATGGAGCAGGCAAAATTGAGACATGCTATAGGTTTGAAATGCATGCTGGAGTTCAAAGACTCAGTAAAAATGGAAAGTATTTCATTAATAATTTTTATATTGATTACATGTTTTAATGATGATATTTTGGATATATCAGATTAAATAACATACTGAAATTAGTTTCATCTGTTTCTTTTTACTTTTTTTTAATGTGGCTGTTAGAAAATGTTTTAAAAATAATATATGTGGTTTGCATCATTACATACAATTGTATTGTATTGTGTTCAATTTCTATCGTTCAGTAAAGTGTTGCTTTGAAGAATCAGACTAGGTGAGAGTTTAGGAGAAGAATCAGAGGAAGGGCCTGGAGAGGGAAGACCAGGCACCCAGAGAGCACAGGCAGCACCCATAGGGGGCTCTTTAGACTGAGTCATCCAAGCAGAAGACATGAGTAATTGAAAAATATTGTCGTTGGCTCCAATCATCATTTCCCCTGCCCCTGGCTGGGCCCATTGGAGTGTGCCCTCCTATTGACAGTGCTGCAGATGGGCATCCAGGAGGAGGAGCTGGCCAATTACCGTGTGTGTGATGCTAAAGGGATTACGGAGCTGAAGATGCCTATGGGGGTGGGGTGGGCAGAAACACTCTTCATCAGTTCAGTGAGCAAAGAGGCCAGTTTTTTCCAATAGAACAGATAAAAGCAAACTCTTAGAGAATAGAAGTATCCTTTAACTTACAGAGTTCCTACTTTTCTGTAAATTGGAAGTGAGTCTTTACTTTTGAACTAATGTAGGTTGGGAGCCTATGCAAACAGATCTAGCATCTTTTGTTATATACTGATTTGGCATTATTTCCCATGTCATCATCAATGTCCACAGCGTGATGGGGCATATTTGGGTTTTGATCTTTTCTCACAAATGGGGTCCATTCCACAATGCTGGTCCCTGTGTATGTGTTGAAAGGAACCAACACACTGGGATTTCCCTTTCTGGGTGACCCGTCCTGCTTCCCCTCTTGTGCTGAGGCCTCAGTAATCTGCAGCTCCATTTGTGGACCACCTTGGTGCTCCGGGGCTGCATAGGGGGAATCGGCTGAGCCATTGGCTCTGGAGCTGTTGGTCTCCTCTGAGTGCCATGCTGCTGTCCACCACTGCTGTGGCTGAAATTGAACTATGGTGGAGACTATGTGACTTGGACCCCAAAAGCATCTCCCATGATCCTTAACTGCACCTCCAAGTTCAGAGAAAGAAAGAGAATGTTTATTTTACTTCAAAATAATGCTCCATCTTTCTTCACATAACAAGTACACCGAAATTCTGCTTCTCTTTTGAATCTCATGTTTTCTTGTGAAAAGCTCCACCCTTCCGCGTGTGTTATCTACTCTCTGGTCACCTTGAAGGCCTTGGAATTTGGCCAACATTGTTCTTCTTGGCCATAATTCCGACCTTTATCCCAGGTGACTTGTGTCCCTGTGAATAAACCATCCTAACGCCCGGCCTACTGCCTTGCCCTTGCCTCTAGTTACCTTCACATCTACCGCACTTCAGCCACCTGAAGCTGGGTTCGTCTTGGAAAGTGGCATTTCTGAAATTTGAAACTCAGATGTGTCCCTTGCTTCCCACCGTTCAAGGTCTGCATGTCCTTGTTCCCACCACACCTTTGGGTCTCATCGGGGCCCGCAGTCCTCAATCCTTCTGCTCTCTGGTCCGTCAGTTCCTTCTTATCTCCACGTCTTTCTCCACCTGGTCTGGACCAACAACTCCTCACTTATCTGAGCCACGTGTCCTTCCATTTCACAGCCCAGGAAAAGCTGCGTCCTTTCTTGGCTACCACATCACCTGCTAGCCCCTTCTGGAGGGGAGGAAAAAGAAAAACCTTTGAGAAAGACAATAAAATTACAAATATAGGTTAGGTAAAAAAGTGCATATGTATAGTGACAAAAGAAATCACAACTAATTACAAATCTAAAAATGTTGACAAATACTACAAACATCACAAAACCAAAAAAAAAAAAAAAGCCCATCATATATGCCTGACACCCATATAATCCCTTATATTTTTACTACATTTTTGGCTTTGTACTCGTTGATGACTCTTCATTTAACATGGTTTTGCAGAACATTTTCTATGTAGAATAGAAAAATGCCTCAGTCTTTCATCTAGCATGGTAGATCAAATCTTGTTTTTCTGTTTTTTTAATTGATAGTTTAGAAAAGTTTCTTTTAGCTTCCCAACTTCTTAGGAATATCATGTACATTTTTAGAACTGTTGTCAAATTTGGGAAAATCTCATTAGGTTTCTTTCACGTACAAACTGTAAACTTCAGGGCATTCAAATGTCTTATTCAGCCGCTAATCTCAAGTGTTCACTGAGTTGTCAACACTTGTTTAGCCAGCTTGTCATTGATGGATTCATGCGGTATGAGTTTTTTGTTATCTTCATTGATGTAAACATTTTGCGTCAAATAAGCAGAGAGGGTAAATATTTTCCCAGTGTGTTTATGTGAGTACATGGTAGCCATGCACTGGGTTGGTAATGAGGCTTTACACATGTAGTTTGTAGTCCTGCTAATTTTGTTTTCTATAGAATTTTGATAAACTATATGTCATGTAATTTCAATCAAAAGTAGTTATACATACCTCTCTATATATATGTGTATATATCTACCGTCATTTTTGATTGAGATTACATGAAATGGAATATACATAGAGACAGAATATAGTCTGTCTATCTATCCATCTCTCTAAGTATCCATAGAGAGAATATCTAGCTACGAAACATCTGTATATGGCACGTTTTTAATGTATGTGCTTAGTCACTATGTACAACCTGACAAGTGAGAATTTCCCTCTTGGCTGGGAATTGATGAAAACTGCTTCTCCTCTAAGAGTTTTACCCATCTGATGGTTGGGAAATTTCCCCCAGACCAGCTTCCGGTTCTATACGCTGTACACTCCTGCCTTTTTTCTTCTCCACCATCTAGATTCTTCCAGTGCTGGGGGCCATGAACTATGTTCACGTTGCCTAGGAACCCCAATCCTGCACCTTGATGCCCCCATACCTGAGAAGTCCTCACAGCGGGCAGGGTGAGCTTCCTCAAAGCCATCCCTACTCCAGGACAGGAGCTAACAGTAAATCCACATATATGCCTCATTAAACTAATGATTTCCAACTTAACTCTTCCTCAGTTGGATCTTAAAAATATCTACATCTGATCCAACACCCCCACACATGAGGGGAAGAGCGGCAGAGCTCTTACACATTTTGTACAGAATATGTAAACACATGAACACAGTGCTAGGGTCCCTCACAGCGCTTTGAGGACAGACGAGCAAGTTAGGGACCCAGAGCCCTGGTGGTTCCACGGTGCTCCTTCTGAGAGACCTGTCCGTGTCCTGATGTCCGACCTACAGGCTCTCCTGCTCTGCACC
The DNA here is from genome assembly GCF_020826845.1 of Diceros bicornis minor. Classification (NCBI taxonomy): domain Eukaryota; kingdom Metazoa; phylum Chordata; class Mammalia; order Perissodactyla; family Rhinocerotidae; genus Diceros; species Diceros bicornis. The sequence continues at coordinate 93,145,120 of NC_080745.1, read as the reverse complement.
TGTCCCTTGCTGCTTCTTACCCACTGGATTTCAGAGGCGTCCCTCCTTCTTGGCCCGTCTCATCCTTCCCATCCCGGGAAGCTCCTCCTTCAGCGACGCTCGTCCCGTATTTCAGCCAGGCCTTCTCTGGTAGCTTCTTCCCCTCGGCATTCATAGGGTTGTGTCTCTTGTCTTCAAAAATTTCTCCCTCAAATCTATGCTCAGCCCTTCGTTTCCCCACAACCCTCCTCTTTTCCTTCAGAAACAGCATCGTGGAAAATAAGACTTGCTTCGGGTCTGCGCTTCTCCGGCTTGCATTCTTCCCTCCATGTGCTTCAGATGGGCGTCTGAAAGAGCGCTTCAACCTCGCTGATAAGCCAGTGGCCGTTCCCCTTCACCTCACTCTTCTGGAGGAATTTGGCACCATTGCCATGCTTTCTTTCGGAAATTTTCTTGCCTGGCCTCCATATCCCACATTCTCCTATTTCTACTCCTACATCTCTGACCAGTTCTTCTCACCCACGCCCATGTGTGTTTCCTCCATGCCTTCCAGGACTCTCCCCAGCGCCTCCTCTCACACCACTGTCAAGACGCTCTTCTGCGAAGCCTTATCCACTCTCCTGGTTTATTTACGGTCTTTTCCTCAGAAGCCCCCAACTCTATGCTCTGACTTGTCCCTTCTTCTCTGTTCTTGATCCTAATTTCTAATCATCTACTAGGTAGTTTCACCCATAATCTCAGAAACCTGGTTACCCTTTCTCCTGCTCAAGTCCAACACCGAATCAGCCTTTGGACCCCGAGGTTTTATGTCTGTGTGAGATCGGGCTCAACACCCAGCCCCCTGCCCCTCTAGAGACCCTTTACCGCCAACCACAGGTGAAAGCATCACCCATTCCCTTCCAATCCTTGCAGTTGGTTTTGTTTTGAATATAATTGAGATCATACTGCATACATAGGTTTTTCTTTTTTCACTTACTAAACTTCTTTCATATTACTAAAACCTGTCAAGCATAATTTTAATGACTGTAGACTCTTCCTCTCCTTCAACATAGAATAATTTATGTGACCATTCCCTTATTGTTGAGCATTTGTATTAACCTTCACTTATCATCCTTTAAATAACTCAGTTAAATATTGTCCTTGAAGCAGGATGACTGGGTCAAAGTCTGTGAACATTCCTAGCACCCAGGACAAACTATATTGCTTATTGACAATAATCTGATTACCTTCGGTGTTCAATATATTTTTCCTTACTCCTTTGTTATTTTGTGTGTTCATTTGTTTTTATAGCCTCTGTCTGTATGTGGCCCCTTTTGTGATTCACTTTGAAATAATTTTTGGATGTAGACAAAGAGTCAATTTTATATATAAATACAATATTTATATATAGGGAGATAGATATAGAGATAGTGAGACTATCCGCCCTCTAAAATATAAACCCTTTCTCCCTGTGCTCTTACTGAGTGTGGCTTGAAATTTTTTTTGCACCTTGGATGAGTCCCCTTTATATGGGTTAACGTTAAAGAAAAAAAAAAAAGATTAACAGAAAGCAAAACGAAACGGCAGCGGGTGGGGGAAATGGGCTAACAGCAGTTTTAATCAAAACAAGAAACAAACTCAAAATGCTTTTAAATTTACAGGGTCAGTCTTTTGTTTGTGGTTTTATTTATTTTTTAATTATAGGCTTTATTTTTAAAGGAAGCTTTATGTTTACAGAAATATTGAACAGCAAGTCCAGAGTTCCCTATTGCCTCCCTCCATGCCCACGTGTCCCCTATTACGGACACCTTGCATCCGTGTGGCACATTTGTTGCACTTGACGAGCTGTAGGCTTTAGTTAATAATAACGTGGCAGGACTCGCATCAGGCGTTTACTTCCTGCTTTTCATTATACTTTTTCTCACATCTGTCTTGCCACCTAAGCTCCTTCAGGTAGGGACTGTCCTTGATTCTCCCCTGAGTCCCAGACACCATCAGAGCACTTGCCCAGGACGGTACCCCAGAAAGGAGGACATAAACACAGGAGGGGCAGGAGCCAGCACACTTTCTTCCACTGTGCTGGCTTCTTACCAAATAACAGTGCAGTTTCTGGGCATGTCACCTGCTCTCTTTGACTCTCAGGAGCTCCATTTGTGTGCCCCACCCACCAGCTCTGTCCCCCCCACCATGTCTGGGTGCCTCACCCACCTCGACTGAGGGCCACACCCACTATGCCTGGGGCCCCGCCCACGGAGCTGTTAGTCCTCAGAGTGATGACCCCATGTAAGTAAAACCATGGCTGTGCTTTCAAGGCAGCCTTCCCAAGATAAGAAAGTGATGGTATTTTCATGCCACATAAATGGTACCCACAGTGTTCTGTTAAACTAACTAAATCTGTTTTCTCCATGAATTTATCCCCAGCATCTATGGAAGTATTTGTCCTATATCGGGATCTCAATACATAAGTGTTGAATAAAGGAGATGCTAAGATAAAGATGCATCTGTAGGAAAGTAATCTGTATGCAAACCATCTGCCAGAGGACAGGAGGGTCTGTGTCTGTTGGCAGGCTATTCAGCCAGCCTTGTCGTCCCAGGTCCTCACTGCTCCCAACCTCAGCAGGGCTCTAACCTTTGGAATATGTCGGACTAAACCTCTAGATATGGACGACAAGACCAGTTGAGATTATGTTTCCTTTCCAGATATATTGTAAAGCATAGACCTGTACCTGGCTGCTGTGATGGGTTTGATAAAACAACATGCTGCTTGATAAGATAATACTCAAGCGCCCCTCCCTTCTGCTCCAATAAATGGGCATGCAGTGAATACTGCAATCCGCACATTACTCTCCGGAGAGAGAGGCAGTGGGGTCACGTGCAGTGGGACTCGCTCTACCCCTGTCCTGGCTGTAGTCAGTGGTGGCTGGGACCCGGTGCCCATAACACCTCAACACCCGCCTGGGTCGTAGGTCGTCGCAAGCACCCTCCAAGCCCAAGCGGCGACTTCCCGCAGCCACTGTTCCTGTGCTTTTCTTCTCGAAGCTCCTTTCCTCCACGTCCACAACCCCACATTCTGTTTCTCTTGCTACCTCTCTGGCCAGTTCTCCTCAGTCTCTCCCAGTCATTTCTCCTCCAGAATTCTCCCCCTGGCCCTCCTGCTCAGCCAGGACAGATTGCCTGTGGGGGCTCCGTATGGACAAGGCTGCTGTGCCCTGGGACGAGAGACCTCGTGTCCAGGATGCAGTGAGATCACACAGTGTGTGGCCTTCTGCCCCTGGCCAGGTGATGAGGCTCCAGGGGGACCAGGCCCACAGCGTCCATCCATCTCGTCAGCACTGTTCCCCCTTCAGGTGTGACGGCCCAGAAGAGTGTTCTGCTGAGCTCCTACGTTCTCTCTCTTCTCCCCTGAGGTTCTAGGATTCAGAATGAAGATGCACTGTGATTATGACAGGGAGAGAACTCTTGTTTTAAGTGTTCATGGTGGTGGCCAGGTATGGTGGGGAGCAATGAGGACAGACAGAAGTGAGGGGAATATAATTTAGAGACCAGTCTCTTGTAAAAGGGGCTTTGGGGCAGCTGTTCAGGACTATGGGGAGCTTCGTGGTATAGAGAATTTGGGGGAAATTGTGCTACATATTACAATATGTTATTTCTTTTCACGGCCCTTTAAAGGAAGTCTTCCCTGAATATTTATTTTACACGTTAGGCTTTTGGCATCAAATTTATTTCTTACAGATGTAACCAGGCTGAAATGGCCTTAAAGTAAGTAGGAAAAAGAACACAGATTTGTTTGGGTTTCATAGTAACTTGGAATAAATCTATGACTGATCTTGGTGTTTAACAGAAAAAAAATGAATAGGCCAAAAAATGCTATAGCAAATCTATGTCCATTTGCATAATTTTATCAGAGTATTAATTGGTTGAATGTATATTTTATGGTTAAAGTCCTTCTCTGTGCTTGAGTTTAGATAATACAAAGGTGGAGGAGGGGCTGGGAAACCTCACCCTTTTTGGCCACTGTTTACCCCCAGAGGGAGTAATGCCGGGCAGAGAGCAGACACTAAATTACACTTGTTGAAAATATTGAAAATTTGCTCTATTTACCTAGTCACATATTAAAGTATGAATTTTACCTGTCTCCCTAATTTATCAGTTGTTTTTGTAGAATTTTTCTAGTGGAGAAAGTTCTCATTTATAAGCCGTTCCTCCAGGATGCCAAACCAAGACGCTGGAAGGTGGGAAGTTCTAACAAGAACTCTCTCCCTCCCGTCCTTCTGCCCCCCACTTCTCTCTCTCCCACCCCTGCCCCACCGAGATGCCAAAGGAAAGACATGGTGGCCCAGTCCCTACACTGTTGGTCCTTGTGGCCGAGCTCACCGTAGTCCAATAGCAGCATCTGGGCTGGAACAGGCCTTCACCAGGATGCGGGGAACCCACTTGCCTTCTCCACGCTGGTGCCCTGGCCTGATCCGGATTCACCATGGGGGTCCTCTGCCCCCAGGAGGGAGGCGGACCCACCCATCATGGGGACTGAGGGCTGCAGAAAATGCCTTTCCTAGAACCCAGCTACTTGGTGGGGGTCCAAGGACATCGCGGGTCTAGAGCACCGCGGGTCCAGAGCACCAGCAGCAGGCCTGGCGCCCCCTGGGCTCCCCACAGATGCTGGTTTTCCTCCTCCCGACCCTGTGACCCCTTTCCTGTGGCTGTAATTAGTGCAATCAGTGATCAAAAGAAGTTCAGCGGCACCCACCCAAGTGCTCTGGAGGGTGAAGTTGCTGAAAACATCTGCTCTTGTTGCCATGGTGACTGTGAGAGAGAGAGAGAGGGAGCGAGGGGGAGAGATTGAGACAGAGAGGAAGAGGAAAAGGTGGAGAGAGGAGAGAGAGAGGGAGGTAGGGAGGAAGAGAGAGAGAAGGGGAGAGACAGAGAGAAGCAGAGGGAAAGACAGAGGGACAGAGACAGAGAGAAAGATAGAGGGAGGGAAAGAGGAAGGGAGAGAGAAAGATTGCGAAACAGAGAGAGAGGGAGAGAGAGAGAGCACACGTGAGCTTCTTCTTGTACCTTATTGGTGCCCCATGTAACCTGGAACAGCCTGGCTTCCTGGGCATGATGGAGCAGGGACAGGTGCAGGCCCGCCCACCCCTTGCCTGTGCTAACAAAACACCAGAGGGTGTGCAGGGTGAACAGCACTGCCCTGGGAGCAGCTTCCCCATCTCACAACCACAGGAGGAGGCTGAGGCCACTCCCCGAGGACCCCGAGTCTCTTCCTTCTGTGTCAGCATCTTTCTGCAGAAGAGTGACCCAAGAGTGCCCAGATTCTCGGGGAGGGCACTGCAAGGCTCCTGGCAACCTGCTTTGTTATGCTGCTTAAGGCAAGTGTGCCCGACAAGTGGCACCAGGTGCAGTGACCAGGCTAACACAGGCGATGACAGTCTGGGAACCACGCAGGTCCCCTGCAGACACTGAGGGCCCCACAGCTACCTGGCCTGCTCCTCGCAGTTCTCAGGACAGCATATTGGAGCAGGGATAGGAAGCTTCAGGGTGAGCCTTGCAACCCTGGCTCCTGAAAACAAGAAACACTGAGGGGATGGTCCGTCTGAACACGCAGGTGCCCTTTCTCCGGGAGAAGAGATGACTCCTTTTACTCAGGCCGTCGGCATGAGAGTCACAGCCAGAGCAAGACAGAGTTGAGTACCTTTCTTTCCTGACAAGTAACCAGGTGGATGGGGTGGGGGAGGGGCATTCCTGAGAACCCACTGGAGCTGCTTCTAGCACAATGGAAGCCACCTTCCCTCCTGCACCTTTTGGTCAAGAAAGGAGAAATAGGGTACCACCGGAGAAGGGATTTTGTGAGCCTGCTTGCTCCCCAGACGTCTTAGCTTCAGTATCTCATATTCTGCCCACTTGGGCAATGGGGCAGGCTGTCAGTTAAAATACCGATGGATGCCTCCTCCGCCGTCAAAGGCAAGAGCACAAAACCACAGTCTCCTCCACACCCACCATCCATGCACGCCTGGCTTTATTCCCATCACCACTGCTGCTGCACCAGCTGATTTCCTAGCCTTTCTTACTCCTTGTTAGGACGACTGACTAAAGCCAACAACCCTTGACTGTGGTCTCTGCCTCTATGCTCCTTAATGTGTCCTGCCTGGGTAGTCTTCCTCAGGCATCCCTCAGATCCTTCCCCTAATCCGAACCCTTCAGCAGCTTCCTGTGGACTAGATTAGCCAAAGCAGTTGGATTCCAGTTCACCTCCTCACGCCCAGTGATGGGTGGTGTCTTCCTGGAGTGCTGTGTTGGGAAGGATTTGGAGAGCCCATGAGGAGATGCGCTGTGGTCCACAGGTGATGCTGTCCCGGGGCAGGAGGAGTGTGGTCACGCAGGTGCCTTTGAGGTCTCCACGGTCTGATCTAAATGCTTTGTTGGACCCTCGTCAGGACACATGCAGTGTTGCTGTTGTCCCTTAGACTATACCGTTCCCTCTACCTGCTCCCTGCTCCCCACCTGCATCTCTGCCCACCCACAGCCCATGCGTCCTCCAAGGTCTCATCAAGGGCACAAGGTGGAGGTGTCCTTACAAGGCTGTAAATCCCCCAGCATGTCTGAATGAAATCACCCTTGACTGGGTGGATGGATAGATGATGGATGGATGGATGGACAGAAGACAGGGAGAGAGGGGAGAAAGTTTTTCCTCCATCTCTTTGCTGATTTGAAAGTGGCTTCCACGGCACCGAAAGGGACAGTGGCTTATTTATTGCTAGTGTGCTAAATGGTGAGGAGTTTCCGCACTCTCTGGGAAACAGTTTAGTCCCTCACAGCCCCTTTTCATTCTTTCGTTTAAAAAAAGATTCATAATCTTTTATTTGTGTTTCTTATCTCCTTGTCATTTCTCAATACTCTGCAAACTGGTTTCCCTTCCAACCTCTACTTGAAGTGAATTAACCAAGATAGGGAGACATTTCCAGCACCAATGTTTCAGTGAGCACTGAGAAGGAGAAGGTTGGGATCTTATTTGCCATTCTAGCATCCCCAGAGCCAGTGATGGGAGTGGAGAGAAAACGTCGGCACTCAGCTGAGCCCTGGGGCATCTACTTCCCAAGGCCCCTTTGCACTCTACATGGGCAAGTTCAGCATCCATAGCCTCATAAGGGCGTGGTAACCCAGGGCTCGGATCCCTCAGGGATGAGAGTCAGTGACCCCACCAAGAAAGCCACCAGGAAGAGAGCCAGCCAAGCAAAGGAGGAATCCAGAATGGGTGGAGGAGGGAGGCGAGGAGGAGCCATGAAGCCAATGGATCAAGTGTGGCCGCAGGAGCTGTTCTGAATGAGCCTCCCTGAAATTGTGACCAACAAAGATCCTGGAGAGGCTGTGCTGGATGGTGTGAATAGAATGTGAGGGGCCAGTGGACAGGAACAGCGCAAGACATGGACCCCAGCGGATGCTCAGGTGCCCCACCCAGGCGTCCGTTCCTGGCAGGTGCCCATGTCTCCCAGCTGCTTGTGGGGTTCGCCAGAACGAAGCTAGTCTCCAGCTGAGACCATACATTGCTTCAGTTCCCTCCTGCCCCATCCTTCTCCCCTCACCCCCATCTCCTGAGAGCCACGCTCACAATACATCAACTGAACACACATCCTTGTCTCCAGTGCTGCATCTAGGGACCAGACCTGGACTGGCAACTATGTGGATTTTACAAACTCCGGGTATTTAGGGGATTTCTGAGACTGTGTCTTAAGCATTTGAGATTCTCACATCTCGATGCTCATACAAAGCTCTCCTGATTCGAGGAAGGTGAACAGCTGAGCTATTAGCCCCCCACCATGATGATGGCTGTAGACACTCCCAACCTGTTCTCTCACGCAGACACACTACTGGGCCTAAAATGAGGACCATGGAGTCTGATTATGAACCTTTGACACCATTAGCATTAATATTCAAAATTTATTTCCATCCAATCTGCAAAGTAATCTGAATTGCCCTGTGAAAGCAGGGCCTGTTGTTGGAATACGGCCATGCTGAGCTAATGTTCCCGGGGCACAGACCCCAGGCAGCTTTGCTATTTGCATAAATATTGGCACATGTCCATCATTTCCCTGTTAGCCACAATTAGCCAGGCGGTGAACTTGGATCCGCATCTCTGAATCTGCAGCCAGGTTTACAGACACAGCACTTACACTGGATCCTGTCAAAACCCATGATAAATACATCCATGAAAGACGTGGGTGGGGAGGCCAGCGGTAGACTCTTCTAGAAAGTCCAGGTTGTTTCATGGGTTAGCATCTGCTGGGACACCAAAGGACCCAGGGTTGGCCACAATCCTGGTACCATGAGGGCTGATGAGGAATTCTGACCTGAAACTTTACTCCAGAGCCCAGCTAGGCAGAGACGAATTCCGCTGCGCCCAGAAGGAGCCCTCCCTGGTGCCTGCCCTGACGACCTGGTTCATCACTTAGAGGCAACTGTTTCCCTCTGTGGCAGCACAGCTCCAGCACCACGTCTCCATGCCCTGGTGCATCTGTCACTCCTCTAAAAAATATTGAGTGGAATCAGGTTCACGACTGACTTTTATGGCCTCAGAGCCCCTTTCTTTGTTCATTCACCATCAACCAGGCAAACACAGATGGGTTTTGTTGGGACAGGCATGAAACAAGTTTCCTCCATTCTCTGTTGGGCTTATGAATATGGACGATTAGACTGAAAGCTGGTGACTAATCCATGTGTACCAAGCGCCTCACTGGCCAGGACGGGGCATCTGTTAGGACTCTCTAAGCTACAAATAAAAGAAAGCCCCAAAATGTCTTAAATTATAAGGACTTTTACTTAACAAGAGATCTGAAGGTATCAGGTCTCAAGCTTGGTTTGCTGACTTTTTCTGTCCTTTACTCCACCATTCTTGTCATGTTATTTCTCATCCTGGAGCATTTCACTTCATGATGCCTAAACAGCAGCCACAGCTCCCACCATCACATCTTCATAATAGTATCCAAAACTGATAGAGCAAGGAAAGTGGTAAAAGGCCATCTAGTGGTAGTTCTCTAATGCATCAGGGTAGTAAGTCTTTCTGAAAAGCAGCCAGTACCTCATACCTTATACAAAAATTAACTCAAAATGGATTATAGATCTAAATGGAAAACTATAAAACTTTTAGAAGAAAATATATGAGAAAATCTTTTTGACCTGGTCTTAGGCAAAGATCTGTTAGGCATGATACCAAAGGCACAATCTGTAAAAAATATTGATAAATGGAGCTTCACCAAAATTAAAAATGTGTGCTCTGCAAAAGATTCTGTTCAGAGAATGAAAAAATAAGCCACAGCCTGGGAGAAAATATTTTCAAATCAGATACCTGACGAGACTTGTATCTAGAATACATGAAGAATTCTCTGAACACAATATTAAGAAATCAAGCCATCGAATTAGAAAATTGGCAGAAGACTTGAACAGACACTTTAGCAAAGATTCAGCTGCCCCTTCTTTAGAGAACTGGATGTCAAACAAGCACATGGACGGATGTTTAACATCATTAATCATGAGTAATGTGCAAATTAGTTGTAGGATGAAATAACTCCCACACTTATTAGGAGGGATAATAGCAAGTGCTGACAAGCATTTGAAACACCTGGAATTCTCATACATTGCTGGTGGGAATGCAAAATAGTACATCCAGTCCACAAATTGTTTGGCAGTTTCCAATGAAGTTAGACAGACATTCCTTTATGACCCAGCAATCACATACCAGCATATTTATCCTAGAGAAACCTATGCTCACACAGAAACCTGTTCGCAAATGTTCACGACACTTTTATTTGTAATTGCCCCATGTTGGAAACAATCCAAACGTTCATGAAGAGGTGAATGGATAAATAAACTGTGGCAGATCCATACAATGGAATACTACTTAGCAATAACAAAGGAATGGACTATTGATGCAAACAACTTGGATGGTCTTTAAGGACATCATGCTCAAATGGTCACATACTGTCCAATTCCATTTTTGTGGTACTCCAGAAGTGGCAAAGTTATAGTGATGGAGAACACACAGTGGTGGCCAGGGGTTAGCATGAGGGAGGACGTGACTGTTGAGAGTTAGCGTGAGGGAGTTTCCGTGTGGTGCTGGAACAGTTCTGCATCCTGGTGGTGTTGATGGTAACTTGAAGCTGCATATATGATAAGTTTTCACAGGACTATATTCTGAAGATTTAAAAAAAGGGAAGTCTACGTAAAAACTGATAAAATCTGGATAAGGACTGTATACGAGTCGACTGTACGATAACAACGCCGATTTCCTGGCTTTGACGATGCACCGTGGTTATGTCAGATGCTGCCATTGCAGGAAGCTGGGGGAAGGCCATTTGGGAACTCGCTGTACGATTGTTGCAACTTCTGGTCGGTCTTAAGCTATTTCAGAACTTAAGTCTGTATATTTAGAAACAGCATTCAACCAACTCCTGCTTGTCTTTTGCCGGAACTGGGTCGTATGCCGTCTCAGACCCATCTTGGGTCTGGAGGAGGCAGATCATAACATCAGTATGGGCAGATCCTGATCTGACCTCCAGGTGGGCATGTTGTTGTCCACACCCAGTCAGGGTTACTCAACAAGAAGCGGGGCGGGGAAGACGCAGAGTCTGCACAGCAGATTTCATATTCCGCCTGAGCCGCGTGGATTCCTGAGACGGGTCAGGTCCTGCACATGAAGCTCTGTGGATTGAAGGCAGAAGGCTAGGGACCAGGCACCTGGAAGCCCTGAGTGTCCTCCTGGAGGGGCAGAGAAGTCTGACTGAAAGTCACCTCTCGTTCCTTTAGCACAATGCTGGCATTGTGTGAAGCTGCAGATTTCTCCAATGTGGGGGTGGGCCAGTGCTTTTTGGGGGAAGGGCTCTGTTAGCTTTCTAATGCTAGCCCAAGGCTAGGCACACTGTAATATCCAGTACACCAAAAGTTGTAAGTGATGGAGTCCCCAGCCAAGAGGCAAATCATGGAACTTGAAAATCTAAGGGCAGCTTCAGGCACAGCTGGATTCAGGCGCTCAAATGACATCATTGATCCCTTTCTCCTTTTCTTCCTCCTTCCCACTCTTCATTCCTCAAGTCTGCTTTTCTTCTCAAGCTACCTCTGAGCACTTCCACCACAGATGGGCTTTCTCCATGCAGAAGGAAAGATGGTTGCTGGCAGCCAGAAGCCTATATCCTTACAGATTGTGATCCACAAGGGAGAGGGACCTTCCCCTCTGCTTCCAGGAAGAACTCTGAAGGGCCTGGTTTGGATCTGTCACGACACCTTGGACAGACTGGGGTTGTGCTGACCCTGTGAGGGCCCATGAGCCACATTCACGCACTCACTCAACTTTCATTGAACATCGTTTCCTACGTGCAGGGGCCATTCTAGGTGTTGATGCTAGAGTGGTGAGCAAAGCAGACAAGAAGATTCAACAACGCTCGCCTTCCCCAAGTCCACCTTCCAGTGGGGAG